>NC_089752.1:51169174-51514174 GCF_040412425.1 Macrobrachium rosenbergii | reverse complement strand
CGGTTGCCAGTTAACGCCTGAGCGCCCAATGGCAACTGAACAACATCGTGTATCTGAATCTCTTGCAGTTGTTGATTCCACCTTGGTGCCCAAGCGCCTTTCTTCGGCTGAATGTTCAGTTTCTTCGAATCAGCAGGCACCAGTTCCTGTTTCGGCTTCTTCATCCAAGCTCTTGGTGCTGACTTTGGCTGGTTTAGCTACTTCTAGCATGTCTCTTGGCATGGGCCCACCTTCTGCTAAGGAGCTAGATCTTTCATTGGCTCCTCTCCAAAATTAACTAGGCAACATTATGGGACTCCTACAAAACGCTTCATCTGTGTCAGTAGTCGCCCCTGCGGATCCTTCGCTTTCCCCCCATTTCATTCGGAAGAGGAGGAAATGGACCACGAGGAAGTTCCATTAGCCTATGCTTCCTTGTTTAGGTACTTGCTTCAGAATTTTCCAGATTTTTTCACCCCAGCAGCACCAGCTTCTCCGGCCTCCTCATTTATGATGAGCAATAAGCTACCCAAGATGGTTCTTTCGTCATCTAAGAAGGCCTTGTTTGAAGTCGTCAGCATTCCTTCCTCTCATTTCTGAGCTTCGGACCTGTGTCACCCAGTGAAATTCCATTAAGCACGAATTTTTAGGTATAAATATTGCTAAATATACCAGAGAAAAAGCTATTAGGAATGCTGGGGTTACTACCCCAGATCGATCATCTAAAATGAAATAGACATCGGTATAGGTAAGGGTGAGTTAATATTGCCACTGCCACAGGACTGTACTCTGTAGATAACCCAATGTCAAAAACCCCGGAACGTGAAGGGCCGACCCAACGCCAGCACTCACCTGACCGCCAACCGATGACCCCAGCGCCATCTGTACCTATTCCATTCTAGCACGCGTTGTTGACCACATGTTTTTTCTTTTGCTCGATATTTTGTGCCTTTATTTGGATTTACCATGTCTGCCAGTGAATTCACCGCTACTAAGTTAAGTACCATCTTCTTGTGGGGTTTTCTTGTTATCGAGGCTTCTATTTGGCCCTTAATTTAATAATTACAGGGTCAAATATCCGGCGTTCCCATGTGTTCGCTTTGCCTCCGCCATGGTGACCTTGGGGTACGCCTTTGCAGCTTGTTTCTGCAGAGGTTTCTCTGGGTCATTTACATTTTTCTCATATTTCATACCCCTTCAGGAAGTTCCTTTTGGAGGTATTTTTCTGCGTCGGGCGGGATCTGGTGCCAGTATTAGTATTTTCTCATTGGGGAGGCTTCCTGCTGTTATTTTGTTTCTTTAATTCCTTTCCTGCGTGCACCCGGCTCCCGCGCGAGTAGAATTTGTCCTCCAAGGTGGTACTGTCTTGCTGTCAGTTTTTCTGAATTCTGGTATAATGGATGTCATGGATATTTATGGATTTAATTTTACCTAAATCTGGAAGTCCAGGAGCGCCATTTTGGTTGCCCACTTCCTGTTCGCCTTGCTCTGTTAGGCCATAACCCTAGCACAAGTTTTTATTGTTTTATATATTTGAATTATTTTACATGTAATTGTGTTATTTTGGTTAACTTTAGCAGTACATATCAGCGTTAGTGATCCTAACCTAGCCCTCTCGTTCCGATCGGTGGGTTAGGCTGTTTAGGTTTAGCTTTTTCCTTGTCTCAGCTCCCTTCTCTCCCGACTGTGTCGCTTGAGTCGCGGAGGGAGGCGTGGGTTGGTTGAGGGAGTTCCTTGTTCGTTGTTCCTTCCGACCGTACCGCTTGTTTTGGGTGTGCTTGGGCCTCTGAGACCCCCCCCTCCATCTATAGGGGGGGAAGGGATCTCCACAGTATCTTGCCCTTCTGCTCTATGTGTCGGTTGTCAGTTGGCCTTCTGCATGGGAATTTCTCTCCCTTCCCCCCCCTCCCCTTCCTCGCTTCTCTATCCCTTCTCCCTGTCTGGGCTTTGCCTTCAGGGAAAGGTGAGAGTTTGGGTTGCTGTAGGCTTGGGTTATTAGCCTGACCTCCCTTAGTACTTTTGGCTGGTGTCTTATCCTCCCTGCGTGTGGGAAGTCAATACGCTAGTTTCGGCGCCCCAGTGAGTTTCGGGTCAGTGTCTGGGGTTTCTCCATCCACTTGGCCTCTATCCCTTGACTCCCATTTGTTACTCCCTCCCTGCTATAGCTTGTGGTGTGTCATCCTCCCCGCGTGTGGGACGCCGGTCTCTTCGGCCGTCACCCGTGGGGAGCCTAGTCCGGTTCCCAGTCGAAAGTGTCACCCATCCTCCTGGCCTCCGTATTAGCCTCACCCACTTCGCTAGTGTCTCGTTTGTTCGCCTTCCTCCGGGTTTGGTTGAACTCCGGACACATCCAGGGTTATGCTCTTCCTAACTGATTCCGTTCCGCCTGTCTCCGGTCCTCCCGTTGCTCTCGTGCCTGTTACCACTCCGGTGGTCTTGGTTTTCAGTAGGTTGGCTTGATTCACGCCTCGTTCTCCCATATGTGTGGGAACTGATTTAGTAGTGAATTCACTCCGCCCCTTCCGCTGTACCAGTGGTGGAGGTAACGGGATTTCTGAGGTTCCACACTGGAACATCACGACCAGCTGTGTACTGCTATCCCATGTCGTTAACCATTTATTTCCCTGCCGGACTCCGGCAGCAATCCCTTTTATATTTAATTTATTTTATTTGAGTTGCATGTCTTAGGTTAAGGTGTTTTATTTCCGTCGGAATGTCTCTGGCGTTCCTTAACTTTATGGTCATGTATTACTTTTAATTTGCTTCACCGTTCTGCCGGGCTACTCCGGCAGGTCCGGTAATTAACTATTCGCATGTCCCATTACCTGCTCTAGTTTAAGGCCCCTATCTCCGCCGGGTCTATTCCGGCGCGCCTTAAGTTAGCATACTCATGTACTGTCTATCCACTTACAGATGGTACGCTGTCAGGAGGCCGGGTGTACTGCAGTGCTGCACCAGTCCTACGGTCATGTTGTCTGCCGCTCCCACTCCGGGTGTGCAGTCCGGGTGGGGGATTTGATCGTTTGGCACCCGGACAGCTGTGAAGTTTGCTACGCTCTGTATGAGCAGGTCCAGGACGAGTCGGTAAGCTTAAAGTTACTGCCTTTAGTTTACCCGTTTGCTTTGCCTTTTTAGTGTATTATAAGGTTCTTGACATATCCCTTATATATTTATCATTTCTCTTAGTGTCCGGTTTAGTAAGTCCTTGTTTTCTTCCAGGCCGACCAGACTTCTCGTGATGCTTCCTTGGCCACCCTTAGGGCTTGGGTGGCTGGTTTTGGGAGGAACGTCCCGTCGGGGAAACCATATGTGCTTTCAGAGATCATCTGCAACCTCCTCTACCCCGGCGCCCGTATCGCTGCGGCTGTTCCTTCTGAAGTCGCCGCCCCCTTGATTGAACAGATCCGGGTAGAGACTTAACCCTCCCAGGATGAAAACTTGTACGTGGAAGTATCGGAGGAAGCAGCAGCCATCAATCTCGACTTGGAGCCAATGAATACCGAACCGGACCAGGAGGTAGGTAGGGAGGTAAGTGAGGCAGGGGGAGCGGGTTCCCTTTTTGATTCCCCTTCATCTTCAACATCTTCTTTTCAGGGTTTCCAGAAGTCTTCTTACCTTGAGGACAGGTCAAGATCAGCTGTCCCCAAGGTGAAAAAGACTTTGAAGTTGAAGGGCTATAAGTCCTCAACCTCCCGCAAGGCAACTCCTTTCCCTCCTGTGAAGCCACAGGCTGCTAGTCCGGTGGCTTCCACAAGCAAGGCCACTCCCCCTATTAAGGGGTCGAGATCTAGGACAGCCAAGGCTAGCCCTCCTCTTCTGCCTGCTTTCGATCCAGAGGCATTCACAGATATACTGCTTAAGAAAATTAACAAAGAAGTTGATGCCAAGTTGGATAAGCTTACGGAAAGGCTGCAGAGCCAGGAGAGTATGCTCTCCCCATGCGCTCCAAGTGGTTCATCACTGTCCCACCCATTCGGGATGCCTCCACTCTTCCTCCCTTTGACAAGGGAAATCCTTGGCGTTTGGCCCTTCATGCTCCCCGGCATGAAGATACCCTAACTATCGAGGGTTTAGGGACGCGCAGACTACAGGAGTTGGAATTCTTCCCACCAGACCTGCTGCCCCCCTACCCAGGCTACGCCAAGTTGACGGAGGAGGCTTGGGTGAGATCGGATAAGGTCCCTAGGGAGACGGTCATCTTCCCAAGGGACCAGGCTCAGTCTGCCTTGCTGCGCACTTTCTCGGAGTGGGAGACAGAAAATACTAAGTTGACCCCCTTCAAAGGGAACTTCACAATGTTCTCTTTGAGGGACAGGATCCCGACCCCTTGCATGTCTAAGGTAGCTCTAGCAACTGCCCAGGCATGCACAGAGGGTAAGCCGTTGCCTCAACTCCGGGAAACTGATCCCACTTCTATGGTCTTTCCCGGTGATTCTGACTTCTGGAAGGACGCCCCAGCCACTTTCACGGCGGGCAAACTAGACCCAGACTGTGCTTCCACTCTGTTCAACGAGCAGCTTCCCAAAATCCCGGAGGCTCTCCTGAAACCGGAGTTCGAAGCTAGGTGTCGGTTGGGCCGGTCTTTGAACTCCCTGTGCCTGGCGGAAGCTACGTCGGTAGTTTATTCTGAGGAGCCACTCTTCCAGGTCCTAACGAAATCTCTGCTGGCAGGATTTCAGGTGGACCTATTCGACTTTATGGTGGCACGTATGAACTGTCGCAAGCACATCTTTGCGGACGCCACCATAAGACATGAGCCTAACAAGCTCATGAAAAGCTCGTTCTGGGGGGCTAATATCTTCCCTGAACATGAAGTAAATGATGTCCTGGCGGAAGCGACCAGGGCTAATCAGAGTCTCCGCTCCCGCTGGGGTATCCCCGCTAAGAGGAAAGCTCCCGAGTCCGCCGGGTCCCAAAGCAGACCGGGAAAGAGATACAGGAAGTTCAGGAGGCCACACACACAGACAGTCGTTCAGGCTGTACCAATATCGCCGGTTGGTCAGCCTTCTACCTCGAAGGCCCAGCCCCAACAATATGTTTTGATGCAGCGGGGGCTGCATTCCCTTGCTTCCCCCACCTTCGTAACGTCTCCGGCGTTTAACCCCTCTTATGAGAGCCAGGGGTCGTTTCGAGGGTTCAATAGGAACGCAAGGGGAAGTAGAGCAAGGGCCTCCTTCAGAGGCAAGGCTGCATTGCGGTCCCTCTCCCGGGGGAGAGGAGGCCGGGGCAGAGGAAGTAAGCCTTCACCCTCCCAGTGAGACAATTCAGGTAGGCGGGAGGCTTTACCTGTTCCGAGACCAGTGGACCTTCAGCCCGTGGGCCCACAGTATAGTCTCCAAAGGCCTGGGGTGGAGTTGGATCAAGGACCCTCCCCCTCCAGTCAGGTTCCACCAACCCCCGTCCAAAGCCCTCCAGGACTTTGTGAGGGAATTACTCCAAAAGAGGGCCATAAAGAAAGTGAGACACCTGAAATTCCAAGGCAGACTGTTCAGCGTTCCCAAGAAAGGAGAAAGGCTCCAGTCAACAAAGAGTAAGATTAGATCTGTCTCGTCTCAATCTTTACATACAATGCGACAAATTTCGCATGCTTACAATCTCGCAGGTGCGGACTCTTCTTCCCCGTGGAGCCGTCACCACCTCTATAGATCTTTCAGACGCATACTATCACGTCCCGATTGCGAGAAACTTCTCTCCTTACCTAGGATTCAGACTAGGGAAACAAGCCTACTCGTTCAGAGTCATGCCATTCGGGCTCAACATAGCGCCCAGAATTTTCACCAAACTGGCAGAAACAGTAGTGCAGCAGTTACAGTCCCGGGGGATCATGCTAGCCGCATACCTGGACGATTGGATAATTTGGGCATCCAACGCCGAGGAATGCCAGAGAGCTACAGCCATAGTGATCGAGTTTCTGGAGTCCCTTGGCTTTCAGATAAACAGGGAGAAATCCCTCCTAACTCCGGAGGCTCGGTTTCAGTGGCTGGGCATCCAGTGGGACCTAGACTCACACAAGCTGTCTCTTCCGCCAGCCAAAAGGAGAGAAATAGCCAAAGGCACCAGGCAGTTCCTCAAATGCAGGAAAGCCTCTCACAGGACTCAAGAAAGAATCCTGGGTTCTCTTCAGTTTGCATCTATCACAGATCTGCTTCTGAATGCAAAACTGAAAGACATAGAGTGTGGCAGAGATGAGCCAATGTCAAGCTCAGAGACAAGGTGTCATTAATTCCTCCAATTTTGAGGAAAAGACTCCGGGCGTGGTCCACAGTCAAGGGTCTTTCAAAGTCAGTGCCCCTCCAATTTCCTCCCCCATCTCTAGTAATCCACACAGACGCTTCGTTAAGTGGATGGGGAGGATACTCCCAACACAAAAAAGTACAAGGTACATGGTCTACAATGTTCCGCCAGTTCCACATCAATATTCTAGAGGCAATGGCAGTGTTTCTGACTCTGAAAAAGCTTTGCCCTGCCAATCAGATTCATATCAGGCTGGTTCTGGACAGTGCAGTAGTGGTGCATTGTATAAACAGGGGAGGCTCCAAATCGAGCCGGATCAACCAAGTGTTGGTAGCCATTTTCTCCCTGGCGGAAAAACACAGCTGTCACCTGTCAGCCACCCATTTAGCAGGAGTCCGGAATGTCATTGCAGACTCTCTGTCCAGGACAACTCCGCTGGAGTCGGAATGGTCCCTGGACAAGGCTTCCTTCGAGTGGATCCGCTGTCAGGTTCCGGGTCTTTAGGTGGACCTGTTCGCCACGGAGAGCAACCACAAACTCCCTTGTTATGTTGCTCCCAACCTGGACCCTCAAGCTCTCGCCACAGATGCAATGTTGTTAGATTGGAACAAGTGGCAGAAAATCTACCTGTTTCCACCAATAAACCTGCTGATGAAAGTGTTGCACAAGCTCAGGTCATTCAAAGGTCAAGTGGCCCTGGTAGCTCCCAACTGGCCGAAGGGCAACTGGTTCCCTCTTCTTTTGGAACTGAAACTTCGGTGTCATCAAATACCCAGACCACAGCTGACACAAATAGTACAAACTCGGACTGTGTCAGCTTCCTCAAGAATTCTGAATGCCCTGGCTTTATGGACTTCATGAAATTCGCTGCTCAGAGAGGTGCGGATATTAATCCTGTTAATACACTGTTTGTGGAATCAGATAAAAGAGATTCTACCCTCAAACAGTACGATTCAGCAGTTAAAAAGTTGGCATCTTTTCTGAAAGAAACTGAAGCTCAAGTCATGACCACGAATTTAGCAATATCTTTCTTCAGGTCATTGTTTGAAAAGGTTCTGGCTTCGGCCACGATTACCACAGCAAAGTCAGCTTTAAAAAAGGTGTTTTTGCATGGCTTTAAGATTGACTTAACAGATTCATACTTTTCCTCAATCCCGAGAGCTTGCACTCGTCTGAGACCAACAACCCGTCCACATATGGTTTCTTGGTTCCTTAACGATGTTCTGAAATTAGCATCAGAAACCAATAATGATCAGTGTCCTTATTTGAATCTGTTAAGGAAGACGTTGTTCCTAATTAGCCTAGCTTCAGGTGCCAGGATATCGGAGCTGTCCGCTCTCTCTAGAGGTGCGAATCATGTGGATTTCCTCCCGTCAGGAGAAGTTCTTCTTTCCCCAGATCAGAAGTTTTTAGCAAAAAATGAAGACCCTCAGGTTAGGTGGTCTCCTTGGAAGGTTATTCCTCTTCCACAGGATCCATCGTTATGTCCAGTTACTACCCTAAGGGCTTATTTACGGAGAACTTCTCAGGTTTTGTCTGGTCCTCTTTTTATCAGGGAAAAAGGAGGAACGCTTTCCTTAAAAGCTATCAGACAACAGATTCTTTATTTCATTAAACAGGCTAACCCGGATTCAGTACCTAAGGTTCATGATATCCGAGCAGTGGCCACCTCCACTAATTATTTTCATAATATGAATTTTGAAGAGCTTAAAAAGTATACGGGTTGGAAATCTCCATCAGTGTTTAAGCGCCACTATCTTAAATCACTGGAAGCTCTGAAGTTCCCTACAGTGGCTGCAGGGAGCATTGTCCCTCCGCCCTAGTTAATTAATCTTTTCACCCTGTCTTCTTCCCCTCCCGCCTGCCTGCCTCATTTATTTACCCTGCCATCTTCTCCTAGGTCAGGCATGCTTCACAGCCTGACTCCTGATATGATATTGTACATTTTTGCGGTGTTAGTCTTTAAGTCTTTGACATGTATATTTTTCTGTGATTTAGTCTTAAGTCAGTGGGTACCTTTATATATGTTTCATTGTTAACTTTAGTATTGGTACCTTCCAACTGTTGTCTTGATTGTTATCCCTAATTATTGTTCTATTTTACTGTTCATGCTCCTTTTTGTATATTTTTGATACTGGGATAATTAAAACTAATTTACTACTGGTGCTTTTATATATGTCCACCTTTCTACTTGTCCCTTTTAGACTTTCACCAGCTTAGTATGTTTCTCTGTTATGATTTCACCGGGTGACACAGGTCCGAAGCTCAGAAAAGGGATTTTGACAAAGGAAAAATCTATTTCTGAGGGAGGACCTGTGTCACCCGGTGACCCTCCCAGATTCTGGATTTCCCCCCCTGCTAGGCATACCAAGCTTGTTAGGGGGGTGCTAGCCTGGAATGGGTACAGATGGCGCTGGGGTCATCGGTTGGCGGTCAGGTGAGTGCTGGCGTTGGGTCGGCCCTTCACGTTCCGGGGTTTTTGACATTGGGTTATCTACAGAGTACAGTCCTGTGGCAGTGGCAATATTCACTCACCCTTACCTATACCGACGTCTATTTCATTTTAGATGATCGATCAGGGGGTAGTAACCCCAGCATTCCTAATAGCTTTTTCTCTGGTATATTTAGCAATATTTATACCTAGAAATTCGTGCTTAATGGAATTTCACTGGGTGACACAGGTCCTCCCTCAGAAATAGATTTTTCCTTTGTCAAAATCCCTTTTGTCTTCCAGAAGATATTGGTCATATGCAACTGGAGAAGCTCCCTCCTTGGGTCTGTTTTACCTCCAAGGGCGCCACAGCCTTGCACAAATCAGCGCTTCTCTTTTCGCCCCCTGATGGTCTGCACCTGTTTCCTCAAGTAGCAGTGGAAGAAATCGCCTCCCACCTGCACAAGAAGTCAACGCAGGATCTTCCTTGCCCAGTCGGCTAGACGTCCCAGGGATTGGGCCACCACTTCCTCCAAGTCCGCCTCTCCCCTTCAGTCACAGACCTTTCTAGGCGCCCAACAAAGGTCTCAAATCTAGACCACGAGGTACATTTCTCTTTGCCCCATGAGCGATCAAAAGATCCTCCTCCAAGCCTGCCACTCGAAAGTGAGGACCCAGTCCTTCATGTGCCCACAGGGGCCAGACTCCACCTTTTCTGGGAGAGGTGGAAGGAGAAAGGGGCAGGGCAGTGGGTAGTTCAAGTATTGATGGAGGGGTATTGCATACCCTTCAAGGAGAAGCCTCCATTGACCAGTACTCCCAACGAATTAAAAGGCCTACTCCGTAGGATCGGAAAAGTTTTCGGCCCTATCAGGAGAAGTCTCTTCCCTCCTCAAAAAGGGAGCGATAGAGGTAGTGTAAGACGATGAGTCCAAAGGGTTCTACAACCAATTGTTCGTGGTTCCCAAGGCCACAGGAGGATGGAGGCCAGTCCTTGATATGAGCGCCTTGAACTTTTTCATCTAGAAAACAAAGTTCCACACGGAGACAACCCAGTCCATCCTTGTATCAATTCGTGAAGGGGACTGGATGATTTCTCTTGACATGAGAGATGCGTACTTCCATATTCCAATGCATGAAAGAGAGGTGCATGAAGAACCTTCAAGAGACTCTACTGTTGACACGAGATCTGGGGTTACATATTACTGAGCATGCAGAAATCCCAACTGACTCGTTCTCAAGAGATTCTTTATTTGGGGATGAGGATAGGTACTCAGACTCTTTGGGCTTTCCCATCCCCCAAAAGAATAGAAGACTGCCTGACAAAAGTCAATCTTTTCCTCTCCAAACCTGTACAGCCACGCAATGGATAGGTCTGCTAGGCACTCTGGCATCCATGGAGCAATTTATGAAGTTGGGAAGATTGCATATGAGACCTCAATATTTCCTCAGGCTCAGTTGTGATTAGTTAGATCAGAACTCGTGTGTGTTTCTGATCACAGAGAAGATCAAGGAAGACCTGCGGTGGTGGGACTCCGCAGACAAGTTGTTGGAGGGGAAGTCTCTTCATTGTGAACCCCAACTTAAAGTTCTTTTCTGATGCATCAGATCTGGGTTGGGGAGCTCTCCTGGGGGACAAGGAAATTTCAGGAGAGAAACCTGCATATCAACTGAAGGGGTTGAAAGCGATCCATTTAGGATTACAGCACCTTGCGGAGGAAGTCAGCAACAAGAAGGTAGCGATCTACACAGACAACACCACAGCACTGGCATATATCAGGCATCAAGGAGGGACGCACTTGTTCTCTCTATGAGATGGCCAAGGATCTGCTACTTTGGGCTGACCAAAACCAAACCCAGTTAATAACTCAGTTCATTCAAGGGCAGTGCAATGTGATAGCAGACGAGCTAAGTCACCACAAGCAAATCCTCCCCAAGGATTGGACTCCGGACCATCAAGTTTGTTCTGATCTTTGGAAACTTTGGGGGGAGCCCACACTCGACTTATTCGTGATGTCCAAAAACCATCATCTTCCTCTGTTCTGCTCCCCATTTCCAGACTCATTAGCTTGGGCGACAGATGCGATGTTGCGAAACTGGTCCAACCTGGATCTGTATGCTTTTCTGCCATTCGGGATGATAAGCTAGGTGCTCAGGAAATTTCAGTCGCACCAGAACACCAGGATGACTCTAGTAGCTCCTCTTTGGCCGCAAAAGGAGTGGTTCATGAAGCTGATCAGACTCCTTGTAGACTACCCAAGACTCCTGCCAGCCATTCCAAGTCTGCTCAGACAACCCCACTTTGGGAGGTTCCATCAGGACATATCCACTCTGGCCCTGACAGGATTTCAACTATCAGGAGACTTATATGAGCAAAGGGCTTTCCTAGAGCTGTGGCAGAAGCTATCGCTAGATGTAGATGTAAGTCTACTGACAGCATCTACCAAGCTAAGTGGGTAGTCTTTAGACTCTGGTGTAAAAGACGCAACATCTCGTCTTCTAAGACCACTTAAGTGCAAGTAGCAGACTTCCCTCTATATTTGAGATCTTCCAGAGGCCTCTCCTGATCAGCTATAAGAGGGTATAGATCTATGCTTAGCTCCATTTTCAGGCATAGAGGTATTGACATATCAACTAACCAGGACCTCTCTGACTTGATTAAGTCATTTGACATGACCAAAAGTAGGAGAGAAGAGACTTGTCTGTGGAACCTGGACGTAGTCCTCAAATGGCTTACGAGTCCCCATTTTGAACCTATGCATTCTTCATCACTGAGGGATCTAACAAGAAAGATTTTGCTTTTAGTGGCCCTAGCTACAGCTAAAAGGGTAAGTGAAATCCACATTATGGATAAAAGGATTGGATTTTCCCAAGGGGATGCAGTGTGTTCAAGAATCTGGCACAACCATGGTCTTGTTCTTTTACTGTGTTATTAAAAGTTCATCAAACATCTTGGGGACAGATGAGGAAGAGAGAGTTCTCTGCCCTGTAAGGGCTATTAGATATTATCTTCAGCAGACAGAAAAGATCAGAGATCCAGTAAGTAAATTATGGTGCTCAGTGAAGAATCCGAGAGGCCATTGTCTAAAAATGCACTCTCATTCTCTTTTGAGAGACCTCATTTTCACTCCCAGATTAATGAGGATGACTTACCTGTCTTGAAGGTAAGAGCCCATGATGTGAGGGCAGTTGCTACTTCAGTAGCTTTTAAACATAATCTGTCCCTTTCTTCAGTTCTGCAGTCTACATTTTGGAAATTTACTTGAGAGATGTAGAAACAGGCTACGAAAAATACAGTACATTAGGACATTTGTCTGTGGCTGGCGTAGTGTTCGGTGAGGAAGTATAGGGTGTATTCCTTCCTGTATATTTTTCTCTTCACCTTGGCTGGTGTCGAGTCCTAGGGGAGCCTGGGGGTACTATTTACCAGGAGTGCCCGCCAGTTTTAAGTGTTGGGTGGTGTCAGATCTGTTTTTTAAATTGAAATTTGTAGGTGACAGTTATTGTTTGTTCTGGTTATTTTGTTATGGTACTGCACGCTGGGCAGGGGCAATATTGTTTGCTTTGTTGGTGATCAGAAATTTCCTTCGTCACAAAGGCTTATGTTAATACTTTGTTAGCAATCAGACTACTCCTCCACTGCGAATGAGATGAGCGTCAACCAGAGGCAGGATCTACCTGCAGCAGCTCTCTCACCAGGTAAGGAACAACAAGCATTGTATCAATGCTAGACCATTTTTATTCTATTCTCAAATTCATTAACCTTATTAATGTTGGGGTACATTATGTCCGTGAATCCCACCACCTGTCAATATGGATTCAGCTAAGTAATTACTGGGTAATTTACTTATATAAAAATAAAATTTTTATGATAAATAAAGTTTTATATATACTTACCCAGTAATTACAGATGGAGCATGCCCTCCTCCCCTCACATGGACTTTTTGGGACATAAACAAATTGAGCTCTTGGTTGAGTTGTTCCTCTCTTACTCTGAAAGTTGGCAGGGTTAGTTACTTAAACAAACAAAAAGAGTAGTGCTACCACGAATTTTCAAAATTTAAGCTGCCATAGAGTAGAAACTCTCAGCTAAGTAATTACGGGGTAAGTATATATAAAACTTTATTTCATCATAAAAATTCATAATTCCATGTACTACTTGAACTGCTTTGCAAATATTGTGCTAGGCTTATCTTGAAAAATACTTGTCTTGAATAATGGTTGAAAGAGAAAAACTTTTTCTTATGAGGATGCCCTATTTTACTAGTTTTACATATACAATATGTAGTGAGTTTGTGAAGGTTGTCAACCCTTAAACGCTGACTGGACGTATCGTACATCGACTAAAATTGTCTGTTGGGTGCTGAGTGGATGTACCGTACGGCGACTACAAAAAATTTCAACCTTCGGTCAACTTTGACTCGACCGAAATGGTAGAAAAACGCAATTGTAAGCTAAAACTCTTACATTCTAGTAATATTCAATCATTTACCTTCATTTTGCAACAAATTGGAAGTCTCTAGCACAATATTTCGATTTATGGTGAATTTTTGAAAAAAACTTTTTCCTTATGTCCGCTGGTAACTTCGGCCGAAAATTTCAGAAATTCTTTCGTCATTTTTATCGTTAATGTTTGCACCGGTTTATATTAGTCATTACATAAAGTTTTATATATGGAAATGTTGCTGCAATTTCATGTAGAATACAACAGAAAATAACTCATGGTTGTAGCTTCTATCAGTTTTGAAATATTTTCATATAAATCACGATAACTGCTAAAATTTCAACCTTCGGTCAACTTTAACTCAACCGAAATGGTCGAAAATGCAATTTTAAGCTAAAACTCTTACATTCTAGTAATATTCAGTCATGTACCTTCATTTTGCAACAAATTGGAAGTCTCTAGCACAATATTTCGATTTATGGTGAATTTTTGAAAAAACTTTTCCCTTACGTCTGCACAAGGTAACTCTGCCGAACATCTCAGAAATTCTTTCGTCATTTTGTCGTAATGTTTGCACTGGTTTATATTAGTCGTTACATAAAGTTTTATATATGGAAATGTGCGCAATTTCATGTAGAATACAACTGAAAATAACTCATGGTTGTAGCTTTTATCAGTTTTGAAATATTTCCATATAAATCACGATTAGTGCCAAAATTTCAACCTTCAGTCAATTTTAACTTGACTGAAATGGTCGAAAAACGCAATTTTAAGCTCAAACTCTTACATTCTAGTAATATTCAATCAATTACCTTCATTTTGCAACAAACTGGAAGTCTCTAGCACAATATTACGATTTATGGTGAATTTTTGAAAAAAAAACTTTTTCCTTACATCCGCGTGGTAACTCAGCCGAACATCTCGGAAATTCTTTCGTCACTTTGTCGTAATGTTTGCACCATTTTATATTAGTCGTTACATAAAGTTTTATATATGAAAATGTGTGCAATTTCATGTTGAATACAACAGAAAATAACTCATGGTTGTATCTTTATAAGTTTTGAAATATTTTCATATAAATAATGATGTGCCAAAATTTCAACCTTCAGTCAACTTTAACTCGACCGAAATGATCGAAAAATGCAATTGTAAGCTAAAACTCTTACATTCTAGTAATATTCAATCATGTACCTTCATTTTGCAACAAACTGGAAGTCTCTAGCACAATATTTCGATTTATGGTGAATTTTTGAAAAAAAACTTTCCTTACGTCCGCGCGGTAACTTGGCGAACATCTCGGAAATTTTTTCGTCACTTTGTCGTAATGTTTGCACTGTTTTATTTTAGCCGTTACATAAAGTTTTATATATGGAAATGTGCACAATTTCATGTAGAATACAACAAAAAATAACTCATGGTTGTAGCTTTTATCAGTTTTGAAATATTTTCATATAAATCACGATAAATAGAAAAAAATTCTACTTTCTGTCAACTTTAACGCGACCGAAATGGTCGAAAACTGCAATTGTAAGCTAAAAAACTTACAGTCTAGTAATATTCAATCAATTACCTTCATTTTCAACAAACGGGAAGTCTCTAGCACAATATTTCAATTTATGGTGAATTTTTGAAAAAAAAACTTTTTTTTACGTCTGCTCGTTACGAATTCATGCATCATTTTGTGATAATATTTTCTCTGTGTTGCTTTGATCATTTTACAATTTGTTATATACCAAAATCATTGCAATTTAGTGTACAATAGAAAGAAAAAAATAACTCATTAGCTTTAACCGTTTTGCTCACAGTGTGATTTGTATACAATTATATAAAAAATTTTTTTGCGCTGTCATATATTTCAGTATTTATATATGATAATGATATTTTTTTCATTTCTGATGGTTGCATACTAAACTTCAGGCAATGACAAAAAAAGGAGCCAAAAATGAACTCTTAATCTTAGAAACTAAGTGTGCTGTGATTTTTTGAAAAAAACTTTTTTTCCGCTTCAGCGCTAACTCCCGAACGCCGCCGGCATACAACAGACATTTTTGTAAATAGAGGCTCGGCGTTAGAGGGTTAATTTACATATACTGTGCAGTATATGTAGTAATTTTGTGAAGGTTGTTATTTTAGCTACATAAAGTTATGATTAAAAAGTCAGTACATTAACCGCTCACTGAAAACTACTGCATAAAGGCAATGTATTCACAAAGTGTAAAGGTAACACATTAAATTCACAGTGAAGAATGCTGCATAAAGGCAACTTATTCACAAGGTGTAAAAGTAATACATTAAATTCTCATTGAAGAATACTGCTTCAAGGCAACCTATTCATAAGGTGTAAAAGTAATACATTAAATTCTCATTGAAGAGCACTACATAAAACAGGTTTTGGCATAGGAAAAACCTATTTTTGGTAGTTGTTGTTGAATCCTCAAGGAGTTACCTTCCATGGGTCTGTCAGAGCTCCATGGTGACCAAACTAATATCAGAGAGTTCTCTTTTAGTTGGTCTCTGGCCAGGTATTGTGTCATAATGATAAACACCATAACACATGATGGGGTTTGTAATTGACCCAAAGATAAGGGGGCTCTTTCCCTTATCTTACAGGCAAAGCTGTACCCAGGTTATTTCCTTTGTCAGACCTTCTAGAAGAAGTGATTATTGTGCATGGGCAGTCTGCCATATTGTCAGCAAACAGACTGGCAAGAGACCAGGAAGCCATTACTTTCTGTTGGTTAATGCAGGATGATCCCTCACCCAAACCCCATGCCTTTTCGTCAGGGAAGTAGGAGGGTTTTGAGGACTCGACAGTGACTACCAAAAATAGGGTTTTCTTACGTCAAAACCTGCTTTTTTATAGTGTAGTCACTTCTTTCATCCTCAAGGAGCTTTAAAAAGAAATTGACAGGTGACAAAATGGTTTAGCTCTCAGATTTTAATCCCAACACCCCAAAGAAAAAACATTTCTGGTCCAAGGTCAAGCCACAAGTTTTAAGCCCCATTCTTTATTACAAATACCCCACAGGTTTTGGTAACAAAGAACAAGAAACTAAACACAAATTTATATTTGAGGGTATAGTTCTACAGTGACTTACCTAAGCACACTGGGTTTGGTTGAGTTTGGTTGCAGTACTGTCACGCCTTCCCCCAGCGATTGTTAGCACCGTCAAGAAGACCCCTGGTTTTCTGCTGTAGCACCTATGGGGTTAGGAAACATACCATCTACTGATACACAGTGTAGTCAAATTTGTTCCAGCTTGTGGTAATGTTTTAAGAATACTGTCGCTGATGACCACCCTGTACATTTGGAGACTTCTTTGAAAGAGACATTTCTGAAGAAGGTCAACAACGTACTTACTTTCCTAATGTCATGTGACCTAGGAAAGGAATGTTGATATGCCTTTTTAATGAGGGACACTAAAATTATTCTCATCCCTTGTAGAGAGAGTGGTTTGTTTGTGCTAGGTTGCAGGAAAATTGGACCCTCTGTGTTGATTGCTGTGACCTGTAGGTAACCTTAAGTGCTTGAACCGGGCATAATGTTTTGTCTGTTAAATTGAATTTTCTTATCAAAATAGATTTTCTTCTTAAAGGATTCTCATTCTTGGCCAGGAATGATGGGCCAGGGGACAATAATAATTGATGGTAGGCTGTTTGCGTGATGGATCGTCCCCGTCTAAGAGAGCCCAGTTTGCTAATACAAGCTGCTGATGCTAATGCAATCAAGATCGCCTTTTGTCGCATGTAAGTTGGGGTTGTTATATTGGATCCACTGAATTGAAGGATTGACAAAATTCTAAGCACCTTATTCAAGGACAAAGTAATTGGAAGCCTTTCAGGAGTGGGTCTTTGTAGTGCAAAAGACCAGAGAAGGGAAGTGACAGTTTCTATACTAGAGTCGATACCAAATCCATAAAGCAAGCGTTCTGTTAATGCTGCCTTTATGCTATGATTGTTGTAACAGCCAGGTGTCTGTCTTCAAAAAGGTATATGTGAAAATTTAAAAGTGTTTCCATCGAGATCTCAACTGGGCTCTGAGCATGGATATAATCTAACCATATCTTCCATATGGACTGGTACTGTATTGTTGAATAGATGATGTCTATAGTTTTTGCACTAGGTGCCTAGCAATATTGGGTTTGTAATTTTCACGGTAGACAGTATTTAGAAAATCCACACATGAAGGTCCTGGCTCAGAAAGGAGGATGTGTAGATGACTTTCCCTCCTACTGTCAGGGATAGAACAGAGGACGATAATGGAATTGTTCTCTTTGCCCGTTGTTGAAGTGATAGGAACCAATGTCTGTTTGGCCAATTTAGGGCTGTTAAGTAAGTGGTTCCTTTGAAGGTTAGAAGACTGCTCAAAACCTCCAAAATCTGGGACAATGGAGGAAAAAGGTATATTGTCTCTCATTTGTTCCAGTCTTGTAGGAAGGCATCTCCTGGTGTTGCTTGATTGTCCAAGTTCAGAGACACATACACTGGAAGTTAGTGATTCCTGTATGTGGCAAACAGGTCCACTTCCAGTTGTGGAAGCATGTTGGCTATTGTTTGAAGAGTGGTTGTCCAACATCTGCTCTGTTGAGGCTGTCGTTTTCTTTGATAGAGTGTCTGCTATTATATGAGAGACCCTGTGAGGTGAATTGCAGACAAGTGCCACTGCCTTGCTTGTGCCATCTGAATGATGGCTAGCATTAACATATTGAGAGGAGGTGAACATGATCCCAACCTCTTGATGCAGGACATTGCAGCCATGTTGTTTAAAACCAAAAAACTGTCTCTTTTGGAGGTTTCGAGTTTTTTGAGAGACAAAAAGACAGCCATCAGCTCCAGGAAATTGATATGACAGTTCCTCAGAGTAGCTGCCACCTCTCTGCCACCTGACGATCCTCTCAATGTCTTCCCTAACCTGTCAACTAGGCATCTGTATGTATTGTCACTTGTACAGATGGAGGAGTCAAGGGGAACTGTTTCTCCAGAGACTTCTTCCGGGTCCAAGGATGAAGTATCTCCCCAACTTTTCGATTCTTTTGATGGGGTCAGTCTCGCATTTTTTTTTTTTTGCGTGCAATAGCCAGAATTTGTTCAAATTTTTTAGGTGCAATCTGAGTACAGGCAGTCCCCAGGTATCAGTGGGGGTCCCATTCCGACGGCATGATGATAAGCAAAAATCGCTGATACAGTAAACCCCCCATATTTGCGTTCTCACGATTCGCGGACTCACGCATTCGTGGGTTTCTGTGGAACATATCTACCCATTATTCGCCGAAAATTTGCCCATTCGCGGTATTTTTCACTGAGAAATATTCACTAATTACTGTATTTTCATATAATTTTCATGAATAAATGCACTTTTTGTCATAAAACTATTAAAATACTCAGGTATAAGCATTTATAGGGTTTTTCTCTGTGTTTAAACTATCGAAATGGCAGTTCAGACTGTTTTTAGAGGATTTTTACAATTCGGATTTTAAGCTATTTGCGGGGTTGCGAAATCCCCGCAATACGGGGTTCTTCTGTAACTGAAAACTGGCAATTATCAGCACCGATAACCAGAGATCGGGGCCTCTGTTAGGTATGAATCAGTGCCAATACCCAATTATCGGGCTTCTTAAGTGGAAATTATCTATATTGGTATAAAAAATAGCTGATTTTCTTCGTTAAACAAGCACCATAAAACCGGATCGCCAATGACCGAGCCTGCCAATAACCCGGGACTGCCTGAATTAGATCTATTACTGATGTGAACTGCAGCAGGCCCATCATAAATTTTAATTGTTGTCTGGAAACTCTGGGCTGTGCAAGGAACTTTTTGAGGTCTTTCCTTATTCTGTTACGAGTATTGATGGGGAGAGACAACTGGCCGTGAAGAGTATCCCAACACAGTCCCAGCCACTGAAAACGTCTGCTGGGGCATGAGGCGGGATTTTTTGCAATTTATTAGAAAACCTTTTGACTGGAGTCTGTCGACCACTGCTCTTAGGTTTCTTAAACACTCTTTTCTTGTGGGTCCCAGATTAACCAATTGTCTAGGTAGGCTATGGGTTATATTCCTTCTTGTCTGAGTTCTCGAACAACTACCATTGCTAATTTTGTACAATTCTTGGGACAATGCTTAGCCCAAAGGGCATGACTTTGAACCTGTATGTATCTTTCCCTATCCGGAACCCTAGGAAGGGGCGGGAGGGAACGATGATACGGACGTGCTAGTATGCATTTTTCAGATCTATAGAAGCTGTCCAGGTCCCTAGTGGAATGATTGAACATACTTGGGCAACAGTAGTCGTCCAAAACTTTTGGCAGACAATGTGCTTGTTCAGTGTTGATAGGTTGAGGACCACTCTTTGTTCGGAGGAATCCTTTTTCGGGAGACTGAAGAGACATGCTTAGTGGAGAATATACACGTTTCTCTATGACTCCCTTTAACAGGGCCTTCTGCACGTAATCTTCCAGAGAGGGGTCTGGTTTGTTGGAGGAACCCCTTTAAAGGAAGGGGAGGATGAGACCATTTCCACTCTAGCTCGTTGAAAATAATGCTGTGTCCCTAAGGGGAAGACTTCCATTGCCTGTGGTGTCATTGAAGCCGACCCCCGACCGTACAATTCCTATTGGGATCCACCTCTTCCTCTGCCTTTGCTCTTGATAGGCAATCCAGGTGTTGATTTTCTTTTTCCCCTGTAGGAGTGTCTCTGGACCCTGTGAAAAAGACATCCTTGCTGTTGTTCTTGTCCTTTTGTAGGGAGTTGTCCCTTCTGACCACCCAGCTGTTTGTGAGGGAAACTTTTAGGGGTGACTGAATGCTTGTATGATTTTTGTTCATAGCGAGCCTTTTTTGGGTTGGGTAAAGGAAACTTTTGGGTTTTTTGTTTCCTGAATTCCCCTTTTCCAAGGAGAGCATACACTGTACAATTCTGTTGGCAGGCTTGCTCATCAAGTTGAGCCACAACAGACTCCTCAAACGGGTCCTTACTAAAGGGGTTAGAGTGTAATAATGAAGTCACATTGGGAAGTGACTTGTTGGAGCCCTCCAGTGTTTCCATTCACGCTTTTATGTGCCATTCTAGAAAGTCATAGAGTTCTTCCCATAGGGTTCTCATAAGACTTATAGCCACAACAGCAAAAATTATTCTGGTATCTTCTGGAAGACTTTTGGTGGTAACTTCCAGCACGGTGGTAGAGGTTATAACACTAAGGAGGTGGATCCTAGCATGAAAGTCTGCCAAGGCTGTCCCCTCAGATTCTTCTCATAGGGGTCCCAAACTGTTGTGTAGCTATATCTAGAGGGAGCCCTTTCCTTTCAAAAGGGAGTTGAAGCATTGCCCATTCCTTGATGGAATTATTCGAGAATGGGATAACCATGGCAAATGGCTTCAATTCTGCCATTGTCTCTCATTTTCTAGTCACTACAAAATTCTGAAAATCTGCCTTCACATGGTTAATTATTTTAAAAGTGAAGGGACAGAAGGCTGGGGTTACTTGACGAGCAATTTTGGTCGTATCCAAAATAGCAGTAGAGATCCATTTTCCATTGACTTGGTAAAGGGTGTCTTCTATAACTTTTAATGCCATAGACACAGGTAGGAGAACCATTTCTTTCAGTGGTCTCTCAGTGTCTGCTGAAGGTGGTACCAGGTGCCATTCTGTATTAGGGAAGGCTCCCCTTTCTCTAAATTTCACATATACAACTTCGATCATGGTTTTTCTCTCATTATATAGACACCATCGGGAGAGAAAATGCACATTGAGGCATCTTGCCGAGGGTTATCAGTATCATAAGGGTGAATATTGGAGCCCATATTATATTTTGATTTGAAGTTTTGTCCCAAGCTGGCCATTTTGTTGTTTCCAGTCGGAATTTTAACATCAAACCCTGTTTGGGCAGTTCTTTTTGGTTACAGGATGAAGTATTTTTACACCTTGGGGTGTACAGGACTGTCCTAATTTCCTTTTTGGAATCGTGTATCATGTCCCTTATATATTGCTGTTCTGTGGCAAGGACATCTTTGATGTTAATCATAATTTCCTTATGGAATTGATCAAATGTCACAAACTCTGTATCCCTTATGGGGGAAAGATCCTCTTCAGCATCTGATAGCTGCATGGGGGATAGATTTCCTTCTGGAAAGTTTCTCACATGATTAGCTGAAATTTGTGCCCCTGATCTTTCTGGGTTTAGCAGGGCCGTTTCGGTGGCAATATCCACTTCATGTCCATTAATAGGGATGTCACCCTCACATAAAGATTCCCCCACTTCCTCAGGGGGGTTAACCTGGGAGGTTTTGGGGACTGATGTTTCTGGGTTTTGGCCCAAACAGATCTTGTTCTGAAAAAGGTTTAAATATCTGCTGCCGGAGTTCTACCAGAGAGACAATCTCCCCCTTCCTCACCCTTACTGAATCCTAGGACCCATCGAAACAGTTTAAAATGAGCTGTTTCGGCCTTAAAACTTGCTGCCAGGAACATACTACAAATTTTGCACATATCTGGTGACCAAGCAAATTTTCCTTGCGTTTTGCAAGGACTGTGCTCATGGCAGGTGGTATGGGCCATACCCACTGGTAAAAAGCGAACCGAGCAATCTACTGCGGAACACTTAACCTGAGGGTCCTGCATAATGGTGGCCCTGTAGTGATATAAAACAAGTTTTTATTAGAAACTAGTTAGTACTAATTGTCTGTAATCCTTATGTAGATAGTAGTACAGTATACTCGATATCACAGGCTAACTTGATTACAGGTGTGTAGCTGTAATATATTTTATTTTATTAAGATTTAGGTTAGTATTGACACCAGTACTGTATATAGCTGTATTACTATACACTGTTAGTCCTTTTGCAAGGGCTATGTGAAATTTAACTTTTGAATGTCATGCCATTCAGGCTAACTACTATGAATTTTATTTAACCCAGTCTTCTGTTTTATATGGCTTAAGTTACTGCTTCTAGCATAATTTACCTTTAGACTTAGAATAGATCATTATTTAAAGGCTTCTCACTTAACCTATTCTGGGCCACTGCCTAGTCTTGGCTTATTTGAATCATACTTAAGGATATAAACTATACAGGAAAAAACCCTCTTTTAATCTACTGTAGTTTACTGTTTTATCTGACTGAGTTTACTCTTTTATGTGATATTTGGCCACTGCTTTATTTAATCTAAACTGAAGGGGTTCGTACTTAATCTAGTTAGGCTACTGCCTGGTCTAGGTTTCTATCACCTTTAAGGATACAGGTTACATAAGAACCCCACTAATATGTAGCCTTACAAATAGGCTATCAAGCCGTAAAATTAGGTTGCATTTAATCTAGCCTGAGTTACTGTTTATATCTAATCCTAGGCTATTTGGTCTAAACTAACGCTTAGGCCAATAATAGGATATTTCTTAAAATGTTCTCACTTAACCTTGTACTGTATAGGGTATTGCCTAATCCAGAATATTTAGACCATCCTTAATTGCATAGGCTATATAAAACAGAAACTCACTAACATGTAGCCTTATAGCTAGACTACTATTTTGTCTAGCCCAGGTTACTGTTTTATCTACTTTAATCCCAGTCTACCTTCTCTAAGATACTACTTAGGCTGTAAAGACATCAGACGTCTCTTCATTTCGCATCAATCACGTTCATGCATCACACTTATTAACGTGTCAAGAATCTCGTGTAAATATTCATATGTAGAATTTCCTGGCCTTTCCGCCGATACATATTTTATCATTGTATGTATGTTATGTCTCTTAAAATTGCCATTTGTTTGACTGTCAACAATCACAAATTGCTCAAGAGTGCGGGTCATGGCAGTCGGAGGTTGGGCACTACGTTTCCATCCACACTCTGTCGTGTATACCTGAGCCCAGGTGAATAAATCAGTTAATACCCAGTTCGACCTTTTTGTCTTCACAAGGCCAGCAATAGGAAATTTCTTAAAATTTTCTCACTTAACCTAGTATAGGGTATTGCCTAATTCAGATTATTTAGACCACTCTTAAATGTATAGGCTATATCAAACAGAAGCACCCTGGTATGTAACCTTACAGCTAGGCTACCAATTTGTCTAGCCCAGATTATTGTTTTATCTAATCCCAGGCTACCTGGTCAAAGGTACTACTTAGGCCAATGATAGGATATTTCTTAAAGGATTCTTACTTAAGCAAGAAAAGCCGGGTTTTCGGCTTTCATACACAAATTAACTATGAGTTACAAAAGTTTAAAACTTTAACTAGAACTTAAAACTAAGCACTTAACTTGCTTCTTTTGGTGTTTAGATAATTACTGAATTTTGGAGCACTGACGATAAATGAATCTGTTCCAAATGGACCAACGAAAGGTAATGGCTTCCTGGTCTCTTGCCAGTCTGTTTGTCGACAGTAGGGCAGACAACGCATGTGCAATAATCACTTCCTCTTCTATCTAGCAGGTTTGACGAAGGAAATAACCTGGGTACAGCTTTAAGTCCATTACATACTTCGTCACCTGTTATAGTGTCTATCATTATGAGTGCCTGGCCAGAGACCGACTAACAGAGAATTCTTTGATATTAGTTTAGTCACCATGGAGCTCTTACAGACCCATGGAAGGTAACTCCTTGAGGACGAAACAATCGACTATGCTATCAAAAAGGCAATTTGTTCACAAACTGTAAAAATAATACATTAAATTCTCATTGAAGAATACTGCATAAAGGCAACTTATTCACAAAGTGTAAAAGTAATATTAAATTCACATTGAAGAATACTGCATGAAGGCAACTTATTCACAAGGTGTAAAGGTAATACATTAGATTCTCATTGAAGAATACTGTACTGCATACTGGCAACTTACAAGCTGTAAAAGTTGAGACTGACATTTGTAATATTGATTACACATGACACTTTTATTTTCTATTCAACAGGCTTCAGCCACACAAGCTTCTGAAGTAGCAACGTCATATGCTCCAGCTTCACAACAGTTTCACCAATTCTTATCTGTTCCATCAAATAATGACCCCACAGGGCAAAAGCAATCTCCCCAGCAACAGTCTTCCCACGAGAAATACAACCCTCAGTTGTCAGACAGCCAGCAGCAGCTTTCTCAGCACAGCTTGTCCTCTCTTACTAGGTCACAGCAGAGTTTTTGCCAGCCTATTGAATCTCCTCTCCCTGTTTCTGAGCATCTTTCACTTGATAGATTTTCTAGCCGTCCAGAAATTTTGCCAACCGAAAGAGGTCTCAGGTACTTTGAAGTGAATAACGTAGTGTCAGACACTTTGCTAAGTCCTCGGATGAGTCAAGATTCTTTGAAATCCAATCTGAATACTCTTAGAGCAGAAGAAGGAACAAGAAATATATTTTTCCATGCTATGCCACAGTGTTCTGCATCATCAGAACGACCACCTCAGCATCATCAGGAGCCCTTTACTCATCCCTTGACAAAAGAAACTCGGTCATTAAGGAAAGATATTGATGATATTGTTATTAGGAAACAAGCCTTAGATTCTAGGTTACAGTCACTTATAGCTCACCGAGCATCACAGAAGGAAGCAGAGTGTGAGCAGTCAGCAGCCAAGAGCATAAAATCTAACCATGTATCAAAGAGCCAGAGTATAGATGAGGTTAGTGAGAAGAGGAAAAAATATCACATGAAAAAATACAAAGGTCGTAGCAAGAGTCAGGATGACCCATCTCTCCAGTCAAGCGGTGCAGGAACATCCATCCGTGATACATACTTGAGCATGATAAGTGAAGACAAAGATGAATTTCCAAGCCTTGTCATGGGTAGTTTCGAAAATGAGGAGAAAATTACAGAGCTACGCAAAGATGAGGCAGACTTACCAGGACTTGGTGATAGTGGGTTGAGTAGTGAGATTAATTCCATTAATGCCACCATTCAAGAACTCATACGGGAAAATCAACGTTTGCATACCTTTCTCCAGGGAATAACATGTGAGTCCATTGCAAAAGTGGACCAACAAAAATTAGAACTAGAAGCTCAGATTCAGTCTCTGAATGAAGAGAATCATTCCCTAAAGATGGCAATGAGTGGTGGAAGTATTGATAAAGAAGAATCAAAAGCAGCAGAAAATGAAGAAGCTCTGACCTCCAAACAAGAAAATAAGTCAGTAACATTTCTTTTAGAAGATAAGGGTAAGAAGGCTAATGAATTAGAAGATAAACAGAATTCTTTTGATAAGCACAGTCACGGAAATTTTGATGAAATTGAGTCTTTGTTGCAGGAAAGTGATTCTATCTCTGCACAGCCTGGTACTAGTACTAAAAATGCACTATTTATTGAAATGGCAGAGCAGCAAGAATTGTCGGATAAGATTAAAACCCTTGAGGATAAAGTTGATCTTTTAACAAAACAGAATAATGATCTTTTAATGAAGAGTCATCCAAAGATAGATGTGAAAAAAGACAATTTAGATAAAGAGGAACAAATGTACAAACTTCAAAGTGAGTTAAGAATAGATGATATGTCAGACGTCTCGAGTTCTGAAAAGTCTAATAAGGAAGTAGAAATTCTAAAAGGGAAAGTGAAAAAATTAATAGAGGAGAAAAATAGACTGGAGTTTAAGCTTAATGATGAAATCACCTCAAGGGACATGGAGTGTTCAAGACTTGAAGCTCGAATCCGCATTCTTTCTGGACAAAATCAGTCACTGACAAGTAAATTCCTGAAAAATGAAACAGATCTTCAATTGTTTAAGGCAAAGGAAAAGTTTTCATTGAATTCTGGTAGTTTTGTTGAAAATGTTCCAGTAGAGAGAGACATCGACAATGATTCTGCCATTGGTGAAGTGGTTATTGCACCCGATTATACTGAGAGTATCCTTATCAAGCCAACTCGTGTTCAGGATAAACCAAAAGTGGCAGTGGTAGAAGGTGAAATGGAGGATACCAGAATGCTAAATGAAATCAAAAGTGAGGAGCTGACCCAAATAATTGCTCATGTAGAGAAGGTTAAGAGTAAAGCAGAATTTGATCTTTTACCACCTCATGGAACTGAGACCTTTGCTAATAAATTTGCAGATAGAAATGATACTCTTGGCACTGCCATTGATAACCTTGGTGGTGGTACCCATGACCATAGTCCTTTAGAAGAAACAAAGGGTGTTATGTTGCATCCTAACAAGACTGAAGCAAGTAGCGAGAATGTCCGAACCCTGGATATTGCAGACCTTGGGAAAAGTATAATGCCAGAGTTTGAATTTAGCAAAAACACTGCTGTTCTTGGTACAGAAGGGAGATATGTTACATACAGTTCTCACCAGAGCATTGCATCAAATGATCACCCAAAGTCATTAGAAGGGTCAGTGAATGATGTTAATATGAATGCATTAGGGAGTGGCATTGGTATTAGGAATGAAGATAGTAAACTAACTGAGCAGCTGTCTTTACTGATGCAGCAGAGTGGGAGACTAATGGAAGGTTTGAATGAAATAAGAAATTCAACAAAAATATCTGAAATGTCTTTTGAAACAACTTTGACTCACATGTTTTCAGAACACAGACAGATTATAGAAGACATCAAACAAAAATTGGAGAATGCAAAATCCTCAGATAAAAAAGAGTTTGAAGAGGAAATAGGTAAATTATCAAAGGAGAAACAAGAGCTGGTGACGGATTTAGAAAAGAAACAAAATCAAATTGAATCTCTAATCAATCAAAATAGCTCACTTGAAAAGAAACTTCATTTTACTAGAAAAAGTACAGGGACTAAGGTTGAGGCAGATGAAAAAACAAGTGATTTATCTTTAACTGGTGAGGACGAAGATAATGAATCTACAAAAGTCAAAGATTTTCAGCAGTCTTCTAAAGCTAATGGTAACAGACAAGCAACAGACTTTTCATCAGGAAATGGTTCCCACTCCATTGATGGTGCTCAGTCATCTGAAGAGGTGAACTTAAGAAGACATTCTTCAGGTCATGATATTTGTTCCAGTAAAGGTGGTGATTCAAGTGGGAATGGTGGAAGTACCCCCAGGAGACAGGACTTGTTACTTTATAAAAAGGAAAAACAAAACTGGGCCAGACTTCTTGAACAGTCAGGTAATTTTATATATTAATATGATTCATTGTATTTCTATGATTTATGCAGTATAAACATGCTTGATAAAAAAGTGCATAAATATTAAAAGCTATTCACATTTCTTTATTTTTGCATCTGTGATGGATCTATATTATGACCCTTCATGACAAATCTATTTTTTACCCATCTGTTCTTGTTTGTGTGGAAAAGGGGAAAGGAATTCCATCATGTATTATATATGTACTAGTAGACAAGTTAAAGGGACTTTGTCATTCATCCATACCATTGCATTCTCAAATCAGTCCCCTAAATATAGTGTCTAAACAGACTTTAAAGTACTTTGGGAATGAGTACAAACTAGCTATTCACTGGATGAATGTTTGGGGAATATTTGGTTTAGCTTTTTTATTTTGAAATTTAAAAACAGCTTTTTAATTTACTGGGGAGTTTTTTTTATATTGTAAATGGCCAACAGAGACATTTTGTCTTTAAAGATTTTGATGAAATAAATAGGAATGGTAATCTGTTCAGTCTACAGAGGTCATTTCCTGTTAACTGTAAGAAGCTATTTTATTTTTACTTTGCGCAGAGGCAGAAAAGCAAGTTTTACGAGAACGAATATCAACACTAGTAAATGAAAATGACTGCCTCGCAGCAAGGCTTGAAGAAGTAATGGGTGTATCTAGAAACTTAAGCGACCAGGTTCATAGTACCAAGGAACAGCTCTTGAAAGTTTCGGCTGAAAAGGAAGACCTTCAAAAGAAATTCAAGTAAGTGCATTTTTAGTTTTCTGTAAAAGAAAACTATCGAGATGGCTATATGTCTGTCCATCCGCACTTTCTGTCCGCCCTCTGATCTTAAAAACTACTGAAGCTAGAGAGCTGCAAATTGATATGTTTATCATCCACCCTCCAATCGTCAAACATACCAAATTGCAGCCCTCTAACCTCAGTAGTGTTTGTTTTATTTAAGGTTAAAGTTAGCCATGATTGTGTATCTGGCACCGCTATAGGTGGCAACAACACAGGCCACTACCGGGCCATGGTTGAAAGTTTCATGGGCCGTGGCTGAGCTTCATGGGTCATGGCTGAGAGTTTCATATATATTTTTACTTGTTATATTTTATTTTTATGGAATGTATTTTATACACGTTTTAAATGAAAATGATGAGTTTGGTAATGATATTTAAAATATGAGATAATTGCATTGATAATATTTAGAAAATTTATGTTACCTCATTCTAGTAAATTGGGCCAATGAAGATTGTAATTGTTATACATTTTTTTTTACCAATTTCACTGTAAGACATCTAGTAAATGGTGATTGTCAAATGAGTGGTTATGATACAGTACAGAGGGAAACAGGTTTATCATATTCTTTTTTTTTATCAAAGGACAATCTTGTAGATTTTTGCTACAGTTAAGCTAAGTCATAGTATGTCTCCAGAGCCAAGAGAATTGATTCTTCCCAGGCTGGGTCTTCAGTATTCATAATATAGATGAGTGTTAACATGTGGTTAGCATCATCTTTAGTATTGTAGGAGGGATGCAGCTTCACTGTAATTCCCTGATCTTGTTTCTCCTTCTGGTAGGAGAAATAAAAATTTACCAACTTTACGAATGTAAAGTTATATTTTTAGTCCAATATCAGAAGTCTTAATGAACAAGATTGTTTCAGTAGTGGGAGATAATGAACCACTATCAAATGTCAAGGCAAAGGTGAGTTGCAACACCAGTCTCAATCACCATACCTCAAGAAAGGCAACAAAGAGCTTCCAGTACACCAGCCTGAAAGAAACCTGTACTTCTAAAACTCCTCCCAGGGGACAGTAGTCTCCTTTTTTAGGTGGTAGGACTGGTAAACCAGGCAGTATGTTCCCTTTAAAAGAAAGAGAAGATGATTGTAACCCCCCCAACCTCTGTGCTCTGCACTGTCTGGAGACGAGTTCCTTAATGGTTTCATGAGCAGCTGACTTTTAGCTTTATGGGACAGACTTAGAGAGGTGTCTGGCATTGGACAGGAGATGAGATCATTATTAAAGTAAGATGCAATAGGGGAGTTGAAGAATGGATCTCAAAGGTTTTATAGCTGCCTGTTCTTGGTCAGCTTGCTGAAGCAGTTTCTAAAGCAATATGTAAGGCAGACCTTTTGAGGATGGGTACAATATTTCTATGTTCCTGTTTAATGGGTTTAGCAAGCACCTTCACTCTCTAGGCAGGGAAGGTTTTTCAGTTATAAAATTTGGCTCCAATAATGATCTGGGCACAGGAACAGAATGATGAATTTGACATTAGACGAACTTCACTGTCACCTGCAACAACTTTACCAGCTACATCAGGAACGGGGCTGCAGGTCGACTGGGAAACAGCAGATCCTCAAGTCAGTCCAATGGAGGGCAGGGTTTGAAGATTTTTATCCTCGATATAGTGTCTTTAAAGTTTGAATACCCATGACAAGTTTTGGGAAGCCTTGATAGGCCACAGTGTTGCTGGTTTAGGATTGATCCCTTACATTTACAGTTACATGGGTCAGCTGAAGCTCAATGAGAAGACAGGTGGCCAGTTTCCATCATAGACAATGTAAGGTGATCTTTGATGACAGAATTCGATGAACCTGAGGATGGGAGTAGCCTTAGTCCTTTGTGTGGTTCTGTGTACTGACATGTCTGCAGGAAACTGAGGAACTCTCCTCCTGAACTTACAGATATCATTGTTGGAGAGAATTGCTACATGGACCTCTTGGAGTTGTTGGTAGTTTTTCTAACCTTGAAAGCTTCCAGTCAGTGTGTGCCAGGCATAAGTGTCACTCATGTTGTACAGTGAAACAACCATTGTATACTGTATCTGAAATAACAGGAGGCTACCAAATCATTGGCTCTGTCACCTGCCAGTAGAGATTTTCACACATGTTGAAGGATGTGGGGTGGATATTGTGCCAAGATTTGCGCCAGGAAAGTACATGTTCTTGGACAGTCTATACAGAAAGGATCAGGTTTTCCCTTCAGAATGGTTGGTACATTCAGAGATCTTCAAAGCCTTGTGGAACATGTTGATCACCCCAGTAATAGACCTGTTTGTAACAGGTCTTGGCAACAAGGTGCAAGTTTGCTTCTCAGCCTTGACAGGTTTGACAGCCTGAAAAGTAGATGCCTTCATGCATCCATAGAACAGTCCGGATGTTTATTCCTCTGAATGGCCTCACAGGTCCCAGCACTTGGCTTTTGACCAAATTCTATATTCCTTCCTTCCATTTGCTATAAATTCTGGAAAGGATTCTAGCTCTGAAAGCTTCCAGTCAGTATGTAAAGGGCATCAGCATCAGACTCATATCTGACAGCACAACAGCCTTGTAGTGGCACCTCAGCGGATTCCATTGTTTAACAGACTCACCAGAGTCTGATAAAAGTGATTGAAATAATTGTTACTTACTGGAGAAATATGGTAAGAGTGATAGGGTTATTGGACATTATACTGAGGCTTTCTTGGGTGTGCCTATGAGTATGGAGTGTGATTGAATGAGCAAACACACTCATGTTGACTGAGGCTTTCCTGGCACATAAACAACCAATACTTTCCAGTTTGTGCATCATGTAAGGAAAAAATATGCACTTACTGTGGGCCTAACCTCTCTCTCTCTCTCTCTCTCTCTCTCTCTCTCTCCTCTCTCTCTCTCTCTCTCTCTCTCTCTCTCTCTCTCTCTCTCTCTCACTGAATGCAGCAGTATACTGTATTGTACTAAATACTGTACATTACTGTAGTGTTAGACATTTTTCAGTATGTGTGCATGTGTACAGGGTATATGCACTCAAATGCATCTTGTTAGGATAAAATACACACTCTCTCTCTCTCTCTCTCTCTCTCTCTCTCTCTCTCTCTCTCTCTCTCTCTCTCTCTCTCTCTCTCTCTCTCTCTCTCTCTCTCTCTCAGTTTTTTGTTATAAAGAATTTGGCTTAATTATGTTTTAATGAAACAAGTTTTGTTTGATTTATATTGTATGGATTTGTATACAGTACTTGTAAGCATAAGGAGATACAGGTATGTATGTACACATGTTGTTAGAAGGAATTCTAACATTATATCTCAAAATTCAAATGATAAGTGATTCAGTACTGTAAACTGAATGATGATTACAAAATACGATAGGCTGTTAGTTAATTTATATGCAGTTGTGCTTGACTGAAGGTAGGCTATTAGCATTAACCCGGGGGTACCCTGTTGTGTAGGTCTTTGTTATTGGTGGATTTTGTTACTTAGCAGAAGGGGCTGACCCCCAATCTGTCCCGTATGTTTGGTGACACTGTATATCTGAAATGTCAGGGAGGAACAAGATCAGAAAGCTTGTGTCATCTGGCAATAGAGATTTCACATGAGCTGGAAATTGTGCCAAGATTTGTGCTAGGAAAGTACATGGTCCTAGGCAGTCTGGACAGAATGGGCCAGGTTTTCTCTTCAGAATGGTCAGTGCATTCAGGCATCTTCAAAGTATTGTGGAACTTGTTGCTCACCCTAATTTGCTGCTCTGCCTTGTCAGATCTTACCACCTAAAAGTAGGCACCTTGATGCATCCCTACAACAACCTAGATGTTTATGCCTTTCACCTATTTGTTATAGTCATGGAAGTCAGGGACAGGATTTTAGAATCTCTGTATGACTTTAATAGCTCTTTTCTGGCTGAATTAGGAGTGGTATTTGAATCTGCTTTCCCTGCTGGCAGACCTGCCCAGGAAGCTCCCTAGCTGGGAGAACCTCATGCACTAATCACACTTCCACAGGTTATGCTTGAATGAGAGACTTTGGATCTTCACACAGAGTACAGTATTTTAGAAAGAAGCAGCCAAAACATTTTCCCAGCATTAATCCAGTTAGTGCCACCATTACCTAAATAGAATTTTTTCTTGTTCTTTCAATGTTAAACAGCTTTATCAGTCTCAGGGATATAGAGTTACAGATCTTTACTTTCATGGGTCTTTGAACCTTAGGGAATACATTATTCTATCTCGGTTGAAACATCTTTGCAAGTATTTTTCAAAGGAAGTTTCTTAGGACCTTTATCTTCAAGAACTGTTTAGGAATATGATATCATATTGACTCAAATAAGTTATCATATTTACTGAAACCTGAATTAAGGTTAATATCCAAGAGATCAGAGCTTATCTACCGCTTTCATTTTTTCTAATAATAATCTAGATGGTAACATGGTTTTAATGATAAGTTTGTGGGGATGGCACACATCTTACAAGTGATTAAATTTCTATTAATTAGGCCATATGATCAAAGGGACAGGTCAAACCTGTATCTGGGGAGGGTTCTAGGCATTTAGACCTATCATCCTCATCTTGGCATTCTCTTATTATGCATCCTAGATGATATAGATTTCCAAGGTTATCTGCCTCTTGGGAATGCTCTTAGTAGTATGGCCTCTTGTACTGCAACAGTCGCTTGTAGGACTGTATGAAAATGAGCATTTTATCTAAAAGTGTTGAAATTACACATATCTTAATACTTAGATTTGGGGTAATGGATTATGGTGCTTACATTCAAAGCTCCAAACAGATCCTAAAATTTTCAGGTAAAAGTTTGTGGCCTTTTGAGTAATTTTTTCATGTAAACCTCTTGCAAATAAGCAATGGGTTTACATGAAAATAGTACTTACAAAGCCACAAGTTTGCTTAAATGCAAATTTCCTTCCTTTCAGCCTCATGTTTTTTGCTGTCAAACTTTGACAGCACAAAGGGGATGCTGAATTCACGGATGGCAACTGAAGTACAGGTTGACCATCATTAATACGGCAATCAGTAGTCCGGAACAATCAGTAATCTGGCACAAATTTCGGCAAAAGTAATTTCTCATGTTTCCGCACTAATTTTCAAATTTCCCGGGTCGCTGCGATAACTCGCTCGCCAGCCACTTCAATTTGGTGGCGCAGTGTGCTGCATCAACAAACTGGTAGCCTAGCCTACATTATACTAAACTCTATTCACATATTAACAGTATTATACAAACATCAACATAACGAATGTGCATCTTTTTCATGGATCTTTTAAAAAGTTATGCTTTACTACATTGTTTCTAATTGCGTATGTTCTCGTATTGCCTTTGTATTATAAACTGCGATCAGTGTTTTGTTTTGGGATTCGATATCGCGGTGTTTATTTCGCCGCATTTAACTAAGTTCAAAGCGCTTTTCTTGTTTCTAGTTAGCGTAAATGAATATGGATACTTTATTTATTTGGGACAAGGATATTTTTCGTTATACGAAGTGTTATTAAGTCGAAATATAACTTAAATACACCTCGTTGTGAAATTAATTTAGCTATTTTTTTTTTTTTAATATATGATGTTCGCGGGAATCGTGGCTGGCCGTTGTGGGGGCATGTTTGTTTTGTGTAAAACAAATCATGATTCCATTCGCTATTTACTCTTGATTTCATCATAATACGAGCTTTACGTACTGTATTTATCTTTTATCGACGTGAAAACAGTAGTAATTTGTATTCTTTCATGCCCAGTAGTTTTGATTACAATACATTCTCACCAGCTTTATTTACGGTCCAGTTTCATCCATGTTGCCGATGCACGATAATTTATAGTCTTTAGCAGCTTGAACATTGTTTTCTCAGCTTCAGCTACAACTTGCAGCGTAAAGTTACTGTAACAGTATATTTCCCTGCCGATCTTTTCTCCAAAGCGAATAAGGGAATAGTGTAAAAAATATATCAGTCTTATTGTACAGTACTTAATGCCATTTGTAACATAACTACAGTAGTTGTGTATTACCGTATGATAGTTGAAATACAAGCAAAACAGTTGTTATCCGATACGATTATTAGCAAAACAACAGTTTCCCGTTCGGTTGTTTATGGCTGTACACATTTACGCAAGAGTATAACGTTACTAGCAATACTTTTATCATTCTCTTTTACTTTTTTAACTAGCAGATGGAATAAAGAGACAGAGGAAAAGAAGTTTTTCTATTGTAAGTTGGTCTCTCTCGCTGCCTGATTGTACCTGCTGCCTGCGCGAAAACTAAAAATATTTCCTAAATATTTTCGTACCGGTATTAATTGCTAACCCCATCGGAAACTCGAAATATCGTAAGTCGAATTATTGTAATTTGAGCACTACCTGTATTTGATAATTGTGTTTTCTTTATTAACCAACTTGTACTGGTTTATGGGATATTTTAATTCTAAGATAAGGTGCTTAGCTACTGGGTTTCGTGTATTCTAGCCTAATAAATGGCTAATCCGGCAAACTGGCTAATCCGGCACCCTCCAGGTCCCAGTGATGCCGGATTAGTGATGGTCAACCTGTATCTTCACACACAAGCACAGAATCCACTTCTTTCTGGTCTTCTTTTTCATTTAGAGAACTTTTGTCAGAAGATTGCAGAACTAACAAAATGCAATTTGTATGAAACAATTATTGGTAAAGGTGACTGCTTGAATCAAGAACAAATGTGTAGCTCGAGATGCAGTTGTTTCAAAATGATTGTCTAAGACTTCTACATATTTTTGTGTATTATTTGGTTGTTTGCAAGCCACTGCTTGCATGTTTTTGGAATTGATGTAAGGAGTATGATGGAATTTGATCTGAATAGTTTGTTTGGTATTAACAATACTTTCTGTATCCAGAAAAAGTTCTTGGTATACAGTATATAGATTCATACTCAGCTGATTATCTTAATAAGCTTTGCAAACCATTTGGAACTAGAAATATTGCTTAACTGTCTTGCTTAAAATTCAGGCAAAAAGATATTGACATCTAAGTTGCATATCTGTTGAGTGTCTTTTTGTGTGCTCAATGTAGAAGCCATCCAAAATTTCAGTCTGCTGGTCTCCAAGTGAAAATATTAACTTGGGTCTCAGGAATAATTGCATGTCAGTCAGGCATATTCTTCTTTGTATTTACACGTTATATGAAAATGGCCACCAAAAAATTGTAAAAGATCATATCTTTACTACTACAACCCCTTACCATAAATTTTCTTTTAGATGCTTTGGTTTGGCCATAAATTTGTAATTCTGTGGATTCTATTTACATCACAGGCTGATGATATTCTATATTAGTCAGTTTGAGATAAGTAAAGAAACTAGAATTCCAGGAAGGTGCCACAGGTGTAAACAGATTTTTGAATATGACATATGGGTGTCTTGAAGTATTTCCATTGTATATGTTGAATATCTAATCACTGTATGAAATAGCCTTCTTTTGCAAACCATTAATTCAAAATATTCCTCCTTAAAATGTCTCCTGCTCTGAAATGTAATGACTTTGCAGTACAATATTATTGTTGTTGTCATTACTGTACTTTTGCGTGGTAGCGAAGGTTTATTACCCATGCATGGTTTTGTTTTAAAAGATCAGTAAAAAGATTGGATAAAATTTTGTTGACAGTTATTACTACAGTCTGACCTCTTAAATCTGGCAACCCATGGTCCAGCAACTCCCATGATCCGGGACTTTTTTTGAATGGGCCACCATTAGTTCTTGAGCGGCTGCGAAGGTGGTTCCATGAGTCGTTTCAGTTTTTTATTTTTTCGGATTGCGGAACTGAAGCTTGCTCCATTTATTTCCGACAGAAATATTCTGTGAAACTCAAAAATATACAACAAGCAAAAGAACCATAATTTGCGTATTTACTCATCTATCATCTGATCTTGTGTATCATGCGGTCATAAAAATTTCGTCCAAATACATGATTTCATGCAAGTAACTTACCAAGTAATTACATAGCTATAGTTTCAACTCACATGACAGCTTAAATTTTGAAAATCACGGTAGCTGTTCGATAGTTTTGTGTAGATGACAAACCCTGTCCACCAACAGGAGTACTGGAAACGACTTAGAGGAAAACCTCATTCTTTTATTTACTGATTTTCGGTTGTATGGCTGGATTTCGGTGAAGTATTATCACTTTTTTGAATAGCCTTCAAGCTTTAATAGCTTTCAGGATAATATTTCCTAGTTCTCTGGTTATTATTAGGTCTGATTCAAGTTCACCTATTTTCGTTATTGTAGCGAAAGTTGCAAACCAGATTAATCAATCTTCATTTGATTCTCATACAATTTGCAGTAAATGCAAGAGGCAGAAATATAGTAGGGAGAGAACTTGTGCTAAATGTAATGGTTAGCAAGAGTAGAAGGTAATTAATCTCAACTAGACAAGTTAGAGAGGGATAGAAAGGAAAGCGGCCTCTAGAGCCGACAAATGAACTTCCCTTAGCCTAGAATTCTACCCTAGCCTAGGTTAGAAGATAGCTCTGTTACTCCTTATTCCCCCCTTCTCACCTTTTTCTCCTGTTACTAGCCCTCCTATTTTTAATCCACCTACTCCTGCGCCTGGTTCTCTTGCTTCCGACCCTTGCCATTGCCAGTCTCCAGTCTAGGTTTAACAAGAATTTAACCTAGTAGTGATACAGTGAAGTGGAGGAGGTGGCTACTCGTTCCGTCAGTTCTCCTAGACCAAGGTCACTGTCATACTCCCCTAAACCTGGTAGGAGACATACCAAAAGTCCAATGGAGGCCGAGGGGGTTGGCCCACGGGTAGTTGCCCCCTCAGTCGAACCTGTTGTGCATTCCCAGGTATCAGCAGACAGCCACTGGAAAGGCATGTTGACAGGAGAAAGTGTTGAACAAGTGAAGGAGGTGACTGCTCGTCCCGCCGATTCTCATAGACAAAGGTCCCTGTCATACTCCCCTAAACCTGGAGGAGTCATACCGGAGGTCCAAGGGAGGTCAGTGGGGTTTGCCCATGGGTAGTCGCCCACCCATTCGAGCCTTTTGATCGATCCCAGGCTTTGACAGACAGCCGTTGGAAATGTGTCTCTGTGGATGTGCGTCAAGTCTCCAGCCCGGACTTGGAAACACCACAAACACTTTCTAGATTCGTCTCGTTCATTGAAGAGGCAAGAAGGCGATGCTGGCCCCTCTTTTCCGCTGCCCAGTTAGTGGTTCAAGGAGCCCGGCGCAGTCGTCACTCCTCAACCTTCCTGCAGCACATGGGACAGTACAAGTTATTTCTCTCCTGAGCGTTTTTCTGTTGGGCACCAGTATTTGGCTCCAAGCGCCCAATGATCCCTCTCAGCCACCCACCAGTGGCCATTTTCAAAGTGCCATCTCTCTTCTGGAGATTCGGCGCAGCCAATGAGTGTCACCAGTTTCTGAGCGCCTGGCATCAGCTCCTGAGCACTTGGCGCCAGTGCCCTGCCGCCTGGTGCCCCCACTTCCTGTTACACCCAGTGCCAGCTTCAGCACCAGGTGCCAACTCCCACCCAGCCAACTCTTCCAGCATCAATCTCCTGCCGGAGCGCAAACGCCAATTTCCAACCGTGGGTCCCTAGCCCATGCAGCTCTCCTTCAATATTTCTGGCAAGTTTTCTACAATTTTTTTTGGCTCCTGTTGTCCCGTCTCCCCTACCTTTGACTTTCCGACAAGGAGCCATCCAGGTAAACAGACCTCAGGCTCCATATGGTAGCTTTCACTCGTCTTTAGAAGATGACTGAGAGGAGATTGAAGTTTTGGTTTTTTCTATAAGAGGAACAAGAGTAAGGCTTCCTTCTGTTTTTCTCCTTTCCCCTAATCCATAGGTAGTTCTTTTCCCTATGCTACCAGGAAGCCCCTTCTTTTACCTTTGATACCCAGGCTTTTATAAATTATTTTTTTTTCATCGCAGAACTTCTGAGCCTCCTTGTCAAGACCTGTTTGAGTTGTTTGAAGCTTTCAGTTTGGATTACGGTGAGTGCTAGCGTTAAAGATTTGAAGATTGTAGTGATTTTTGGTGCTCCCATTCCATGAAGGAGTCACTCAAACCCAGGTTTGGACTTCAGTAGAAGTCGACTTAAGATCTTCTGGCGCAGTCTTCTAAACACCCAAGGATCCGTCCTCGTTTGTTCCTAAGACGCTCTCTCCTCTCCAGCAACATCTTTTTGTGGGAGTAAGTCCAAGTCTAGGACCCGCTCCATGCCTGCATCTTGACCTGAGGTTTGCAAGGTCTCTGAAGAACAGAACAGGGTTATCAGCATCAGAGAGCTGAAAGCTATTCACTTAGGGCTTCAGTGCTTCTCAACCCTAGTTCACAACGAGACTGTGGCAGTCCATCCAGACAATACCACAGCCATAATGTACATATGAAAGTGAGGCAGCTCTCACCCTTTTCTCTCTGCCAGAGAGCAAGAGACCTTCTACTGTGGACAGATCAAAATCGAGTGAGTCTAGTCCTCCATGCACAAGTGGGAGCCAGTCTCGTCAAGTTTTTGGGAGAAGTGGAGTATCAAAGAGACAGAACAGTGGATTGTCAAGGTTCTGGGGGAGGGCTTCTCCATTCCGTTCATGGAGAGCCCCCCTTTGGCCCCTTCTCCCATCATTTTGACGGCCTACTCAAGAGGCTCGGGAGAACATTCATCGCTTTTGGAGGAGGTCTCCTCTCTCCTCCGAAAGAGTCATAGAAGAAGTCGAGGACATCAACTCAGAGGGCTTCTACTACCATCTGTTTGTGTCCCCAAATCATCAGAGTTTGGAGATTAGTCCTCAATGTAAGCGCCCTCAGTCTCTTCGTCCGGTAGACGAAGTTCAGCTGGAGACAAACCAGTCAGTTTTTTCATCCATTCACCAGGGTGATTGGATGATAACCTTGGATATGCAGGACACATGCTTCCACTTTCCCTTCCATCCATACTCTAGGAAGTGTCTGAGGTTCGTCTTCCAAGACACACTCTCAGGCGCCCCATGTCAGCGCCTAAACGTCTGTCTCCTCTCGGAGCACCCAGTGCCAGCTAAATCTTCAGTTTTGGGCTCTTTGCTTCAGCCTCTCTTGGGTGCCTCAAGGGTTCACTTGAGTCTGGCTCCTCTAGCAAATGACTTCACTTAGTAGGTATTAATGTCAGTCTATATATGGACGACTTGCCTTTCGATCTCCTTCTAGGAAAAGTGCACGAAGGACTTGTACATCTCCCTCTCAGGAACTGGGAATTATCATCTACCTTCAGTCCCAGTTGGCCCCTTCTCTACAAGAGTTCCTCCATTTGGGATGAGCTTCAACTCTGGACTTTTCAAGGGTTTTCTGTCTGCCAAGAGAATTGGCTGCTGAGCCAGTCCACAAAGTTTTTCAGCCTTTGTCTTGCTCGGTCCATCAGTGGATGAGCCTACTGGGGACTCTGTCATCCATCAAGACTTTCATCAAGTTAGGCAAACTTCTCATTAGAGTTTTACAATTCTTTCTGTAGGCCAAATGGGACAGGGAAACAGCTGGAGACCTATGCATTTCCCATAAACCAGGTAATCAAGTTAGACCAGCATGGTGATGGTCTGAACATAGACTTTCTAAAGGAAAGCCCTTCATCCTCTGAGCCCAGCTTAAGCTTCTATTTAGACTCCTTGGCTCTAGGTTGAGGAGTCCTCTTGGGCTACACCTTGCTGCCCTTCAACATGGTCTGTGAAGTGCTGAATAAGTCTTGGGCTCATTGCAACGTTACGATGACTCTCATAGCCCCATTCTGGCCCATGAAAGAATGGATCCAGGACCTGCTACAGTTGTGGGTGGACTTTCTGAGATTCCTTCCCTAAAAAACCGTGTCTGCTTGGACAACCGCACTTTTAAGAGATACCAAAGGTTTGTCCGTTCTTGCCCTGACAGTCTTCAGACTCTGGAATCTTGTCAGAGCATAAGAGTTTTCAAGATGCGCTGCAGAGGCTATTGCAAGATGAAGGCGTCAAATTCCTAGCCGCGTCTTCCAGGCTAAGTGGGTGATTTTCCAAAGCTGGTGCCTCAGACTCAACATCTCAGCTTCTGAGACGTCTGTGACCCAAATTGCAGATTTCCTTCTTTATCCAAAGAGATCTAGGAATCTCTCGTCCTCCACCATTAAGGGGTATCAAACTGTGTTTAGTTCAGTGTTTAAACACAGGGGTCCTGAATCTTGCGTCAGTCCCAAATCTTGACGACCTCATCAAGTCTTTTGATACGCCTAAGCAGGAAAGGATCACCCAGTTTCCTGGAACCTGGACGTAGTGTTGAAGTGGCTGACAGGTCCCGCTTTTCAACCCCTTCATTCCTCTTCTTGTAGAAACATTACTCAAAAGACTCTCTTCCTTGTGGTCTTGGCTACTGCTAACATATTAGCGAGTTCCAAGATATTGATAAAGGACAGATTTTTTCACTAGGAGATGCAGTTTGCTTCTTTATCCTTGGATTTTTAGTCAAGAATGAGGGCCCTTCGAAGCCTTGACCCTGCGATTTCTCCAATAAGACCTTAACGGATACCTTGGCTCTGAGGAAGAAGAGAGTTCTTTATCCTGCTAGAGTTTAAGGTAGGCAGTCCTTGGTTATTGGCTGGCTTGGTTATCAACGACCCGGTTTTATGGCGCCTGTCTAGCAACGAAAATCAGCAATTTTCGGTGCCGAAAATCGCCAATTTTCACATATTGGCGCAGATAATTGGGTATTGGCACCAGTGCATACCTAACAGAAGCGCCAATAACTGAAAATCAGTGATTTTTGGCACCGATAAGTGCCGAAAGCTACCAAAAATCGCCAATTTTCGGTTACAGTATTGGCTGTTTTTGGTTATTGTCACGCTGTCAGAACAGAACCCGCTCTGATGACCGGGGACTGCCTGTATTACCTGAACAGGACTGGAAAGATCAGAGGACCACCCAGTAACCGCTGGTGCTCTGTCAAGAACCCATCTCACCGTCCGACTAAGAACTCATTGTCCTTCTTCATCAGGGACTTCATTTCTGAGGCTCTCTCTCAGATTCAGGACATTTAACTTACTCTTACAGCAAAAGCTCATGATGTCAGGACTGTCCCTTCCTTATCAGCTTTCAGGCACATATGTCACTCACTTTCATTCTGCAGTCGGCCTATTGGAAGTGAGAACCAATCCTCGCGTCTCACTATTTGAAAGATGTTAAAAATGTTTAAAAATTGCTGTACCTTGAGCCCATTCTATTATCAGTAGCATTATGGTGTTAGGAAGGAAGCATAGGAATCTCTCTTTTCTCCTACTATCTCTTCTCGCTTGGTAGGGGCAGTGTCAATGTTTTGGGATCCAGGGGTACATTGTGCCTGGACCACCGGTTTTCTATGGATGGGTTGTGTGTTTGTGTAGGTGAAAGTGTTACGGTTGTTTTATTGTGTACTGCACCAGGGCAAAGGGCACTGGCTGATGCTTGCTAGCCATCAGACACATCCCCACTGCAAAGCTCACCTAAGTAGAGGCGCTCCATGGCTACTAATTGCATACTACATGGCAAGATGAGCACTAATCAAATCAGAGGCAGTACCTGCATAGCTCTCTTACCAAATAAGGAAACAAAAGCTACTGTCTCAGTGCTGAAACTTCTATTCAAAGTCATTACTATAACTTAATGTTTTTGGAGCAGAATATATCCATGCATCCCACCTCCTGTCAGTGTGATTTCAGCTTATAAATTACTTGCAAGCTACCCATATAGAGTGTTTGTTTACTGTGATAAAATTAAACTTCATATATACTTACCAAGTAATTACTAAGTCATTTTCAGTACTCCTGTTGGTGGGCAGGGCTTGTCATCTACACTAAACTATCGAAGCGCTACTGCAATTTTCAAAATGTAAGCTGCCATGCGAGTTGAAACTATAGCTATGTAATTACTTGGTAAGTATCTATGAAACTTAATTTTATCTTTGCAGTAACATTTTCATATACATCATGTATAATGCAAGATGTATTTTCGGTGCATTATACTAGGCTAGGCTTTCTATGCCTGTCTCACTTTTGGTAGATACCATTGATAATGCTGTGAGGTCAAAGAAGACAGAGCTGGGTACTGATTGATTTGTATTACCTGGGCATAAGGTATGCAAAGCGCAGCGTGTGGACAGAAACTTGGTGCTCCGACTTCAGGTCTCCTGTGGACCATAGACGCTGAGTGAGAGCAATTTGCAGTTTGTTAATAGTCAATCAAATTACAGCAAGAGACATAACATACATACAGTGATAAAATATATTGGTGAAAAGGCCAGGAAATTCTACATACAAAATATACTGTACACTTGGATTCTTAAGGCGTTGGATAGATGCAATACATGATTGTATTACGGTAAAGAAGACGTCTTGCAAGTACTCCCCCTCCAAGACAGTTGTTATGAAAACAAATGATTGGAAGATCTGTTGAATCGCAATCGCAGTATCTTCTTGGGAGCAGGAGCCAACCTAGTTCTTGATATCCGCGTTTTGTGTGGCGGTTACGACTGCTGGAGTCGTCTGGGGTTTTGCAGGCGGATGGCATCCGGTGCGTCCATTGGATCCTCGCCATGTTTCCAGGATCTGAGTCTCTTCATCGAGGTCTTGTTTTGTGGAAGAATTCTGGGACGTCTGCTGGTTTCCTCCCGGTTCCGCTGTCCATTAGGGAAGAGCTGGCTGAACCTGTCAGCATTATCCAGTCTTCCTGGACCCATGGTTGTTGTAGGTAGGCCTTGGATGTTCTAATACTGATGACTCTGGTATGGTCTGGGTCAAGGCAGTGGGCGTTGTGCTGCCCCTCATAAAAGATGCAGGTTTTCAGGCCTTCTGGCCACAGGGTCCTGTCCGCATGAGTCTTCTGCAGGCGCAACTTCTGCAATTTCTCTTGTCTTGGAAGGTGTATCCAGGTCGTCCGGCTCCACGTGTGGAAGAATTCTCCACGCACCAATTTACAGACTTTTTTTTTCTCGCGGAGATTCCTGCACACTTTACCCTGGTGCAGTGTGCGAGACCCCAGTGGGACCCAGGCAGCTGGCGCTTCTTCCAATTCTGGCCAGGTACAGCGTGCCATCAGAACTGGCTTTCAAGCCGAACGTGGGGTCTTTCCACCATACCGCTGGCTGCAGGTTGTATGCCGTCCATACTGTGGGAGTGTTGTCCTATCAGAGCTGTGCCAGGAGACCCAGAGTTCTTGACAAGAAATGCCGGCCCCTGTCTGAAGCTATGGACATCCGGCACCAAACGACTTATCAGCAACTTGATAGTAGCTTCCGTGCAGGCACCGTTAGATGCTTCTACCATTGTGGTTGGCTTCCGCCATCTGTGATAACAGTTTATGAGACTGTCCAGAGGTTATCTGGCATCCCCTGATTGAGGCAGAGGTCCTACAACGTCTATGTGGATGTGCCCGAAACGCCCGTCATGGATTGGAGCGGTCTCCGATGCCTGATTCTGTGTGCCTTAGCCATCTTACTGTTTGGCATGGTATACATTTCTTCTCCCATTCTGCACGTCCTTCCCGTGATCCTGTAGCCACACAAATTTCTCTGTCATCAGATGCGCTTGTGTTTGTCCTGATGGATGGGACAGCCCGTGGATGATGTCAAACACTCTCTTTGTGATGCTGGTATCATGGGGGCATGGGCAGCCTGTGTTGGTGTAATAGAAAAGTATCGATCCAGATTCACCTATTGGCCACGTCTTCCTACTTCAGTGGGGGGAGTGCTGTCGTAAGCTGCCAGTTTCTGGTCTGGCGGCCTGTTCTATTCAGTCTTCTAGTTCTGGCCCAGGTGGACTGAATTTATTTCCAGTCCTGGATAGGCGTCAGCTTGGGGATCATCTTGCTGGGGACGTAACTGACGGTGCATCCAAATTCGGAGATAGCAGCCAGGTGCTGTCACTGTCTTGCCGACCATGCATCTCCCGCCTTCGTGAACACATGTACCAATGACTTGTGGTCTGTCAGGATGGTGAATGGGCTGCCGTCCGAGAAGTGCTTGAAGTGCCACATGGCTTGGTAGATTGCCAGCAGTTCCTTGTCGATGCACTGTAGCGGGTCTCCGGCAGCTTTAACTTGTGGCTAAAAAACGCAAGCGGGTGGGGGGAACCGTCTACTATCTGCTCCAGCACGGCTCCTCAAGCGACGTTGCTGGCATCGGTGGTAAGTCTCGGGGGGGGAGGTGTAGTCTTGATATGTTAAGGTGGTGGCTTTGGCGAGGGCTGCCTTCATCAGCTTGAACGCCTTTTGCTGCGGGACTTCCAAAGTCAGTGCTTTTGGCTTCCCCTTCAGCACTCCTGTTAGGGGATACATGATGCAGGCGATATCCGGCTCGTGATCGTCAGCAGTAATGGTGACCGTGCTGGAAATCTCCGCAGGACTTGATCGTTTTTAGTGTTAAAAATCACTGCATCCACTCTTGGCAGGCTATGGTGGTGGAATTTGCCGAGAGACCATGTCCCGGAAGTCTCACTCTTTCCACTTGAAAGTATTTCTTTGTCAATCAGACAGATCAATCCATTCTCCTCTGAAGGGGCATTTCCAGCACAGCCTGGATGTGACCTGCAAGTGCTCCTCCGGACCTTGAGAAGATCAGGATGTCACCCACGTAGCAGACGAGAAAGGTTCCCCAGATGCTCCATCAGGCATTGAATGTGGCTGACGTGTTCCTGAGGCCGAAGGTGAGCAGGAAGGTGCATGTCCCGAACGGGATGATGATGGCTGTCTTGGAACGCTCGCTGGGATGTACTGGCACCTGAAAACAGGACTTTACAAATCCATTTTTGTGAATATCTGGCCCCATGTACTGCAGCCTGTTAGGTCCTGCTGTTTGGTATGAGATAGTGGTCCGTGTTGTCACTAGGTTCAGCTAACGTAGTCTTCACAGGGCCCAGGAACCATCTCTGGTTTCTTCACCATGTGGAGGGGGGACACCCATGGACCTCGATGCCTTTCTGCAGATACCCATCCTTCCATCTCGGCAATGCTCATTTAGCATCCTGGAGTTTTCTTGGGCGGCAGGGGCAGGAACTTAAGCATGTGTTGGTGGGCCCTATGGTGGTGATGTGGTGATGGATGCCGTGCTGGCCTGGGTACCTGCACGTGGCGAGTTCTGGCTTTGAAGACATTTGGGAATTCTGTACAGGAGGGCAATTGTGTTGTTCCGATGAGATGGAGCATACGGCGGGCATTCCCGTCCGGGGAGAGGTGTCTGCAGCAGGTTCCCGGTATCCAGAGATGTTTTTGGCACACATCACCAGCAGTCTGTGGTGTAAGGGTAAATCGGGTGCCTAGTAAGGAAACTTAGATATCCGCAATGATGAAGACCCATTCACATTTATGACCCAGGATGGATATTCTGCAGGTCTGAGGTCTGTAGCAGCAGATGGGCTTCCATTTGCCACCACTAGTGTGGCAGCGGTGCCAGATGTGCAGTCGCAGTCCTCCCCCAGCGGTGGAAATACCGACTGCATAGTCCGATTGTGTCTATCAGCATCTGTCATCCCGATATGGCATCGTGGATGAAGAATCCTACTGGCTGGGATTCTCTAAGTCGAAGGTTTGCGGCCACTGCTGCTATGGGTGGTCGCCTTCCTAGTTTTTTGTGAAAGAACAGGGGGGCTCTGCAATTCTTGGCGTCCTTTCCGAACCTCCGATGGAAGTAACACCAGGCTGGGGTTGTCCTCTTCTGCTGCTTCTGCGATGGCGCCTTCTTCCTGTATACCGCGTTTGTGTCCCCCTCTTCGGCTTCTTCTGCTACCAGGCTGCAGGTGTTTCACTGTGCTTGGAGGCCTTGGTGGTCTCGTGGAGTTTTTGTGCAAGGCTCACCAATTCGTCCATCAAGATCGCGTCTTGCTTCCATGATTTGTGCCCTCACCTCTTGTGGAAGGTGCCACAGGAATATTTCCCTCCTCCATCCATCTGAGTTGAAGCCCGGCAGCATCAGGAGAACTTGTAGTTCGTCCCAGGTGTCCCTCCTGATGTCCCCCCCAGGGGCTGTTCATCAGGTCAGTACATTGGGCTCTCTCTGGGACGGGCTGGAGTACGTGTCAATGAGTTTCTTTTGTAGGTCTTCACACTTGACTTTGCCCGGCTGCAAGTCCAACCATGGAGTGATTCTGTTGAAGACCTCCTCAGGCAGCGTTGTCATGGCGACGTCCGCTTTGGTTTCTTCGTCCAAGATTTTAGCTACACGGAAATGGATGTCTGTCCACAGGAACCAGGATGCGGGATTTTGCCGCAAGAACGGTGGCAGTTTCATCGCCTGGGTTATTGCTGCCTTCAAAGGTGAGAGGGAGATGCAGATCTGTGTGTCCCTGAATGACTTTCACCTCAGTGTCTCACATTTGATTCACCAAAACACTTAAAGAAGGCCATTTAGTCCGTTAATATGTTTGGGGTCGCATCAAAAGTCAAAATTATATGCCGCAGGTGGGTTCCGGCTGTTAATGACTTCTGAATGATGGTCGACGAATCGTAACGGAGGCCAAACCAATTTGAGTAATCACAGAATGTACCTGAAGAAGGTACACTGTAATTGAATCCATTAGTGGAGCTTTCCAGAGGCGTAGACTTTGTAAGCCATATGGTTTCCGTTAAAAGGCTTTCTGAAGGTAAAGCTGACGTGGTAAGGTCCGTTAATGACAAAGCCGTCGGGGTCACCAGTTGAGGAGATCAAGAAGACAGAACTGGGTGCTGATTGATTTGTTACCTGGGCATAAAATTTATGCATGGCAGCGTGTGGACGACAATTTGCTGATAGGTCTCAACCGCATATGCTGAATGAGACCAATTTGTGTTTGGTAACAGTCAGTAAATAACAGCCAACGGGACATAATGTACATACAGTGATGAAATATATATTGGCAAAAAGGCCAGAAATTCTACATACAAATATATACATGAGATTCTTTGCTGTGTTGATAGATGCGATACATGATCATAATTAATGCAAAGAAGATTCTTTACAATGCATATTAGAGCAGCTTTAGCTAATAAATGGCCTAGAAGCAAAAGTTCATTAGGTTAAATGTGAATCTTCATACCTTAAATCTGGCTTTACCAACCTTGTTACTTGTCTAAGTATTCATTTCTATTCCTTATAATCAGCAGCCAATTACTACTGCATGCAAGACACTGCATAAACAACAGGCATGTACTGACATAAACAATCAAATCGAAACAGTCGTTGCTGATGTCGGTGCCGAAACTAACACACGTTTATTAAGGGTCAGTGTTACAGTTGTCAACTTGTTAAAAAGTTGCTATAAATTATTTTCAATGGTGACTCCCCCATAAATAAATATAAAATAAATCCTTACTCATCCTTCATGCAATGGAGAGAAAGTGATATGAAAAGTATGCCAGTAAATTTATGGTTGTAGCTGTGGCTGAAGAAATAAATACTGTGCAGGCCACAAAACATTTTGGAAGAAATTGAAAGCAACATCCAATACTGGTGAAATCTGAGCTTTGCTTCCTTTAATTTCCATTTATAAAATAAGTATGTTTCATTTTAAACTCCAGCTCTGGTAATTTACGGAAAAAACGAATCTCTGAAATGCATTTCATTTAGCAATAATGGCTGTGATGATGTTTAAAATGCAGTAAGCTGATGATTTTAGAATGGAACATAGCAAGAATGCAAATGGTGCCTGGTCACTGTGTTGATAAATTACACTAATACAATAATAATATGACAATAATGCATGAAGTATTATTGTACACAGAATGTAAAACAACAGTTTTATTAAGATTATCATTATTTTAATACAGATATCCATTTTTGGTAAAATGGATATCTGTTGATGTAAACACCTAAGACCCAATAGTTTCTCTCTCTCTCTCTCTCTCTCTCTCTCTCTCTCTCTCTCTCTCTCTCTCTCTCTCTCTCCTCTCTCTCTCTCTCTCTCTCTCTCTCTCTCTCTCTCTCCTCTCACGCTTGAAGTACTGAAAGGATTTTCTGTGATCCGCAGTGGCTTGGTCCCAAGGGTGCCGGCAGAAGTCAGACTCTACTGTACTTCTTTGAGCATCATTGTTATTTAAATTTACTAATTGCTATTGCAGGTTATTAGAAGAAGGGAAGGAAGACAGTTCTTTGAGTTTATCAGACTCAGGAGCCAGCACTAGACTCACACAGAGATTGAGGGAAAGGATACGAACTTTGCAGGTAAAGAACTTTTAGATGTGTAATAAACTTTAACAGTATATTGTTTTCCACCATTATATGTTGATAGAGGTAAATACTGTAATGATGTTTTTTGTGATTTTTATAATTTTTAAGTTGTATGGCTGTCAGAATAATGATTCACAAAATACTGTATAGGAGGAGCTAATAAAATTTTTTGAACTTGAAAAAGCTATTAAGCGCTTCCAGATGTATCTGTGTAGCATTTTTGGCATAAAAGTATAAACCAGATAAATTTTACACACAGTATTGGCTTCATGAATTTAAGAGAATTCTGAGATATACAAAAATCAATTCCAGTGTAATATATTTGGTATGAATCTACCTACTGTGGAATATAGCTTATATCTCAGTTACTGATAAGCTACTGTTAAGCTATCTTTAACAGTAATAGCATTCAAATAATAAATATTATTATAAATTATATTTTTCTGTATTTAGCACATTAGATTTTTAAAATAAATCTATAACTTACATTTATATTTTTTCTGTATTTAACACATTTGATTTTTAAAATAAATCTATAACTTACATTATCCTCAATTCTTGGCCTCAGCTGGTTGGCTATTAGTAGTACCTCATTTGTGTCCATGGAACTTGGTTTCCAAATAGGTAATAACTAATATCTCAAATACAGTACTGTAGTCTGGATTATGGCTGTGAGAAATAAACAATGTTGGGACTGAGCACCATAGTTGTTAGTTATGGGTTTGTATTTAAAAAAAAATCATTTATGTTTAATACAGAATTCAGTTTGTTTGACTTATAAACCCCACCATTTGCAAAAGCCCAAATGGCAGATCATGAGGAGGATCAAAACTGGTGGAGAAATCAGAACTAGCCAAGTGTACGAGGGTCCAACTGGAAGCTCATGGGCTTGAGGTTAGCTAAAAGAAGTCCAGTACCACAACAAAGTATGAAACTACAGTAATGGACTTTGAGATCTGGTTTACTCAAAACTGACTTTGCAATTGCTTACAACTTATGACTCAAAGGATGTCAATCATGAAAGAAAGCATGATAAAACAAAGGGACAGGTGCTTACCTACATGAAGCTGAAGTGGTTACTTAGCATTGCACTGCTAAAAGGATCCAAAAATCAAGCTTGGTCAAGTATATGCTGTCCTGTCAGAATTAGAAAGACTGACACATAAACTTGGCCGTCTTAGAATAAGAGACAAGAATCTTTCAAAGTGAAAAAGGAAGGAAATTTACAAGAGTTATACAGTACTACTATGCTTTGCAGCCAGCTGCTCTCTCTCTCTCTCTCACTATCCTCCCCTGAGAATAGAGGGTAGTGAGGCAGATACATGGTAGAAGTTTTAGGGATGATCTGTAGAAAAGGCCACCTGCTCAGGTAACTCCAGTCTACTTAGTTCTCATTCTGAAAAAGGTCTTTCATTGGAAGTAAAAAGAGATTGTTTCTGGAATATCTGCATATGAGCAACCAACAGTCCAAAGAAAGGGAAAATGTAATCTCTGTCAGGTATGTTAACAGTGTAGCTGAAAGCCCTTGCTTCATATTCAACCTTACCACCTATAGATGAGAAAGCAAATGTCCTTTAGTTTTTGGACCCAATGAAGCCTGGAGGATGATGTATAAGTGCATCTTTAGGTAAGTTCCTGGGAAGCACTGATGCCATGAAGAAAAGCATGGCTGTAACTCTACCAGAACATGGTGATGCGACTGCTTTTTAAGTGAGAAGTATGAGTCATGATTTAGCCCCAAAGAAGAGGACAGATCTTAGCAAGCTGCTGAGTCTGAGATAATGTGAGATAAGTTCAGCATCTCCTAGAGTATTCTGTTGTTGCCTTGGGATAGCAACATCAGGAAGTAGAAGTACTTCCTTAAAACTTTCAAGGTTGCTCATGGTTCTCTCTTCCTGCCAGAGATTGCGCAAGTCAAAAGGTTACGCTCATTGAGTTTTTATCAGAACCTTACTTGCTCTAATTTCTGAGATTTCATTCCTGGAGACCACCTCTTGACTGTTAACTTTTAGTGCAAAGGGGGAAAATTAAAGATCCGGGAATGCTGTTTATTGCTGAAGAATTGAGTACAGTTCTCTTTTAAGTTGGGATCCAAAGATCCAGTTCGGGGAAGAAGAAAATTGGACTTTTATTTAAGTACTTGTAGGAGTCATTGTAAACATTGATGTGGCTACTACTCAGGAGCTCAACTTAAAGGGTTTGCCGATCTTTGAATTTCAAGGAATTATCAAAATTGAGTTATTGACAATTTTCAGGGTGCTTTATGCCTAAATAAACATATTTTTGAAGTGTATTGCTCAAAATAATTTATAGAGGGGTTTATTAACAACTTTGTTCATCGCCAGGCGGGCGCTGAGTGACAAACTCACAAAACTTGAACAAAATTTTCTAGTACCGTTTAGTTCAAAATCATTGATATACTTTTGTCACCCACTAAAATATCCTCTTCTCTCTAGTCATATTGTCAAAGAAAATGTGAGATCAGAGTAACTCTCTCAAGATGTCCTGTTCTTCTTGGGACTCGTGAAAACTGGCACCATAGATGTAATGCAAACCAAACAATTTATTTACATGTAATATTCTGTATTTACCAAGTAATTGCACAACCTTTCAAAGCCATCGCTCATCGATTCCAGTTCTTAGAAGTCTGCATCTAAGACTGATTCTGTGTCTGTCCTCCTCAATTTTCTTTGGAAGCCGAGAGAGCTACCCGATGATTGTTCTTATGAGATTTGGGAGTCTCACCAAGCACTCGGACTCAGTGGAATCTCGAGAGTCAGACACTTGGGATTGCAGAGCTCAGACTAGCAAGTCGTTGAGTGTCCAGGAATCTATGGAATCTCTTTGCACCCCAAACCAGTGATAGGGATTTCTCTCCAGTCTGGTTTAGGCACAGGACGAGAAGAAAGTGTCGAAATATTCAGATGTTTCAACTCTGCCTGCCTGCTTTGTTTTGAGTGCTCGATCAGTTCAAACCTGTGTCTCAGACCCTTGATTCAAGCACTCAGGTTAGCAGACAAGAATCCCCTTTAATCCTTCCTCAGGGGTCGCCTCAGAGGAGATTAAAGCATGTCTTGAGGACAGCGCAGTTCACAGCCGAGCTTTCCCAGCTTCGGGTTCGGCTCAGCCCTGCTTGTTTGGCCAGCCAACGACCACGTTTATGTGATCGATTCAGGTGGCTCAGCTCGCTGGCCAGGCCTGCCACCCAGCCCCTGGTTGTGTTATGAGACTGGCTTGATCACTCGGCTTGCTCGCCTGGCCCTTGATTGAGTTTATGTGATCAGCTTGGCTAGTTTGGCTTCTGCGCTTTGGCTTGCGCGCCCAGCCCCCAATCACGTCTACATGATTGGCTCGCTCACTCGGGTTTGGCGAATCAAATGCTGTGAAGGTTCTCCTTCTTTCAGAAGACTCAGCTCAAGTGAACTTTCTTTCTTCAGGTTAGCGCTTGTCGCGGTGATTACGCCTACTTCCTCTGTGCTGCCGCCATCACCTCTGGTTGATGATTGCCCGCGGGCGGCCTCTCCTGCTGGACAGGTAAGTGTGCTTTTTCTCCTCCTCTCCTCTCCCCTCAAACCCTTTAAGTTGCTGCCAGGATGTGAGTCGGACAGAGAGGACTCTGACAAGTTATGTTTCTTATTGGAGTTCTGCTACAAGGATCTACATCCCAGGCTCAGTTCTTGGATCAGCTCACCATGGGCCATCCGAGTAGTCGAAGATGGTTTTCTGGTTCTGTGAGTTTATCCTCCAAGAAGAAGAGATCGGAGTGTTGTGCCCCCAGGAGGACTTGAGGGTCTTACTTTGGGTTGCAGACACCCTTGGTTTTTTTTAGCAGAGATCTTCACACTGATTCGTCAGCACAATGATCTTACGGAGAAGACCACAGCATCCCCTGAATACTCTTCACTGCCCTTTGCAGGGTTTGTTAGCTGCCACAGCCCTTGCTTGCTATAAGGGCTTTCTTGACCAGAGGAATGTTTTTTCCTGGACAAGGGGAGTTCATTTTGGTCGAGCCACCCAATCAAGCTCCTTCTCCTTCCTCTTCCCGACAGAAGCAATTTTCTGCCTCAGAGGGGTCTTATGCCAACTAGCAGATTGTCCTGGCTCTAGCTAATTGGACTTGGATCTCTCGCTGTTTCTCTGCTACAGGATGTTCCCTCTCGCAATAGGAGACAGCGAACCTGAAGGACACTGCTATGGTGTTCCTCCAGGTAGTAGTCTGATAAACCTGTGATCCTTCACTTTTTCAAGGCTTGCCTTCTCAGATGCAATCATTCCCAAAGAGAGGTCTCTGTCCTGATTCCAATCTCCAGTCTAGTAAGTCCCAGTCATCACATTCCTCAGGAAACAGACCTCACTTGTTTCTGTTCCTTTCACAGAGAGTCAAGGAACGTTTGGGGCAATTGCCTTGTCCTCCTGACAATGGCAGCTTCAGCCCTTCCTCAGTCCCTAAGAAGTCTCAGGTTCCAAGGCCTCAGAACACCAGCCTTCCTCATTCTCCTAGAAAGTGTGCATACATGTGTCTCTTTCAACCTCTTTCCATTGGGAAGAGGGCAGAGGGATGGCATTCTCATCAGACAGAGGTCTGCCTCTGAAGAACATCTCTGCGTCTCACCTGGCCTTGGCGTGAGGGATGGACAATCTTCATGGACTCTACAGGATGGAGGTCAATGCATTGACTCCATCTCAGATGTCATAGCGGACTCCAAATCCGTCGGCATCTCTGCCAGGTGTGAGTCCTTGATCTCCCTCCTCTGGACTTTGTAATTGATTACCCAGATCCAATTCCTACTTTGCCCTGCTAGGTGCTGCAGTACTTTCCGAATGCTCAGCATCCCTAACCTGGATGTCGTCAACTTTTTCACTAGTACTGACTCTCCCAAGGAAGAAGTATCTAAGGACACGCCTTTCTTCTGGCTTCTTGAGGCGATCAGAAGGCTGTACTCTACAGCTGGCAACGACAACACCTGTATACTCCGCCTGAGAGCTCATGAAGTCAATGGCCCGGTCCATCCCTCGAATTCCAGAAGATTCTGTCAGTCTGGAAGCAAGATGGTCTCATTAGACATTTATGTCTTCTACCTTTGGGTCTTTCCCACGGCCCTTGGAACCTTTTTTCCTTGGTCCTGTGATGGCTGCTCAGCAAGTTGTGTTTTCTTACCCAGCTCCTTTAAGAGGACAGGTAGCATCTTGCTAAGGTGTATGGTTCTGAAGTGAGAGAAGGATTCCGAGAGTGACTGGCCTCTCCTCCTCCTCCTCCTCTTCCTACTTCCTCTCTTTTCTTTGGGCTGAGAATGGACTCGTGCAGACACTTGCTGGAACTGGCGCCTGATGCGAAAAAGCTCTACACATTGAGCACCCGTTCTGTTTTTCTCTCCAGAATCATAGAAACAATCCCACTCCTTCCCTCTAGCAAGGGGAGGAAGGAGACCTAACAATAAGGGAAACCCTTTTTGGGTCTTTATCTTAATGCCTCAGACTTTAGATTCTTCCCAGCCTGTTTTTTCAAACGAAACGATTCTTCACTCATTCGGAAAAGGTCCAGATGTCTAACATTTGATCTCAATTGTTGTTGCAGCAAGAATTGTCAAATTTATTGAAAGAATCCTTTGAGAAGGATGAGTTTGTTGAACTGTTTGTTTGGTCAGACAGTAAAAGTCTCCCTAAGCTGGCTAGTATCGAAAAGTGTTCTCCTGTATTTGTGAGAAATAGAGTACAGGAAATAAACTCTTTAATTCCAGAGGCAGTCTTGTCCTGTATGCCACGGATGATAATCCCAGTGACTGGTTGATCTATGTGGAAAAAGGACAGAAATGATCTTGGATAGTTCTTTCTGGTGAAAGGAACCCCTTGGTTAAAAATTCCTCTTGGCCAAATAGATAAGTCATGGGTTGGTGGATCACTTGTTTAGGTAGGGGCGAACATTTTGGTCAGTACTGTGGGGGCAACTTGAATGGTGGTACTCACTTGCTGAATTGGGAAAGATTCAGTAGGGTTAAAAAGGTCTACAGGACCACAGCGTGGATCACACGATTTTTTAATAATTGTAGGAGTTTAACCAGTATGAAGAAACATGGTGAATTGACCTTGGAAGAACTCCAAGAGGCAAGGAATAAGTTCTATTGCCCTCATGCAAAAGGAATTTTTCCAAGAGGAGTACGAGTTTCTTGAAGGGGGTAAGAAAACCAAAACTAACTCTCACACACCAGCTGAACCTTTACCTGGACAATGGGGTAATAAGGTGCAAGGGTAGACTAGAACACACACAGTTACCCAAAGCTGCTAAGTTTCTATACTACTGTCAAAGAGTTGCTATGTTACCGGGTAATTATTAAAGAACATCATGATGCTAATGCCTCATTGGGCGAAATGCAACTGTGGTGAAGTGTCAGGCAGGAGTTCTGGATCCTGCAGATAAGACAACCAACTAAGAGTATATTACCTTTGTGTTATTTGTAGGAGAACACAGGGAGGCCGATAGGCCCAAGATAGTTCCTCCATTACCTGAGTTCAGGGTGCAATGTAAGCAACCTTTAATACTACAGGCATGGACTACAATCGATGCATTATGGGTTAAGGAAAAGGGACAGAGCCCTGAGAAGGCATATCATCTTATTTACATGCCCAATAACCAGAGGCTTACATGTAGAGTTAGTAAATATCGAGTCCTGTGACCCATTCCTCATGAATTTTAGAAAGTTGTGCAGCAGAAAGTAGTTTCCCAGCACTCATGTTGGAAGACAGCACCACCACATTTGTAGCAGCATCAGAATATATTAAGACCATGTCGGAGAATCCCAGGTAAAAAGGAACATCTGTTAGATATAGAAGTGTAACTGAAGTTCATTCCAGCGAGAGCACTGTTCTTTGGTGCTGTATGGGAAAGGCTGATAGGACTTCTTAAGTCATGCTTAAAAGATCGAGGCCAAGCCTTTACAGTTTTGAAGAACTGACCAGTATACTGGTAGAACTAGAAGGAATTATCAATGATAGACCATTGCTACATGCCTGGAGATTTGAATCAATTGGAAATTTTAACCCCTAACCATTTGAGTCTTGGAAGAAAGCGTAAGTCCTTCCCAAGAGGAGCAGTGAATTGGGAAGAGATCTCTGATGACCCTACCTATGGATGGAGAGAGTTCACCGAGAAAAGATTCCTGTATGTATCTAGGTTGTGCGACAACCTGTGGAAAAGATGAGAGAGTATTAACAACATTAAGAGATACCATCGAGTAGGAATGATGCATGGCTCTTGGGCAGGATAGGGGAAGTAGTTCTCATTCTTGACGAGGCCAAGGAGCAGAGGAAGTTGGGCTAAGTGATCGAAATTACATATGGGGCAGACAAGGTCCCAAGAGGGCTACTAGGTGAACGGCCCATGGCCAGCTGATGAGACCCATAATTAAGTTATACCCCTTAGAGCTGTGGCAGGAGATAAGGGAAATTAATCCTGTGACAGAAGGCATTCAGTCAAGCACTGCCTGAAGCAGAAAGACTGCTCAAATAGCTGCAGAAGACAGAAAGGCATTGATAAGAACAGGGCTATTGTAAATAATGTAGGCATAAGTTTTTTTTGTGGGGGAGTATGTCGAAACTTCGACAAGTGAGATTGTACTTTTTCACAAGTTCTGGTGTAGTTTTATGTATTCTTCCTAAATTCACATGAAAGTGGAAATGCATATTATGTAGAAGAAGGATATTATGTTTTGTTGTGTTTGTATTTAGTTGTGAAAAGCATTGTGTTTGGCTGTTTCATGTATTTAATTGTAAGTAGGCAGTCCCCGGTTTACGACGGGTCCGGCTTATGACATTCTGAGGTTACGACGCTTTTCAAATATATTCACCAGAAATTATTTCCTGGTTTACGACGCATGTTCCGGGGTTACGACACATCATACACCAATCCAACGGAAGAAATATGGCTCCAAAATGGCAGAATAATCAAAATTTGGAGGTTTTTTATGAAAAACTCAATAAAAATGCAGTTTACATCGCTTTCAATACACACAAAGTATTAAAGTAAGGATTTCTTAGGATTTTTGAGACACCGATTTTTCGATTTTTACGACGTTTTGCGAAAAACGGAACCCCGTCAAAACCGAGGACTGCCTGTATACGGTAATAATACTTAAGTATCGCTTCATCAGCTGTTTGTTGGTTCGGTTATTAGTCGAACGCCTCCGTGCTAGTCATGCGATAGTCAAAGCTGCAACCAGACTGACTTCAAGTCAGTCTCGTTACAGCTTTGCAGTGTAGCTGTACCTGGAAGGACCCAGATTCAACCATAGTTGTTGGTGGCTTCAAATTCACTTCAGTATTCTTTTCATCTTCAAGTTCATTTAGGGAGATTTCCTTTAGAGAGATATGCATATCTAAATGTAAGAACAATTTCTTGATTGTGCTTTGATGAGGGTTACGAAGTAGAGATTGTGCTCATGCCAATCCCAAACTCAATTCAGGCTAGAAATTTCGAATGTGCCATTTGAACTACAGTAACAGTAAGTTTGTATCATTTCTGTCTTAGATGATATACACAACGCAATATGGTTTTGATTGTTAGTTAGAATAATATAGTAGAAGTAACCTGGGTCATAAAGATAAAACTAAGGCACAATCAGGTTTTGTACATTTCAAACTGTTTAGGCTATATGATCACTTTAAATTTAAATGTTATACTTATTCTGAACAAGCCAGAATAGTTCCTATACTCCAGTCAATATGTCATAGGCACGATACCCCTCTCTCATTCGACCAGGAGGAGTAACCCAGGTGTACAGAACTCCAGTCAGTTCAAAGAGACTCAATCAGATTCCTCCCTCCAATTAGTGAGTCTTCCTAATGTAAAGGACCTATGGTTTGTATATTGTGTAGGAACAAATCACAATTTTTTAAAGTAAATTGTATTTTTCCTAACTACATATACAGTACAAACCTGAGGTCCTTTACATTACATTTTTATGCCCACCTCATGCCACCCCTCAATCTGAAACCTGGGCCAAAAGGCAAACTGGAATGTTTGCATCCGGGCAGGCAGGAATTTCCACATACCAGATGGTAGTTACTGCCTGACCACCTTGTCCAAGAGTTTTAACAGCCGTATCCATCTGTGCCGTAAGTAATTCCTAGTGTAAAGGACGTCAGGTTTGTATACTGTAATTATGAAAAATACAATTTACTTTAAAAAATTTTCATTTTATTTATGATATTTATTATACTGATAATAATCATAAAAATAATTATAAAAGTTAAGATATTTATTATACTGATAGTAATAATCATTATAATCACCTAAAATAAATAATCATCCATCATTTTCCCACTCATATTAATGTTTATGGTTCATTGTGAGCTGTTCAGATTGTTTTGAAATCATGGTCCTCAGGGTAGGCCAGGTAAATATCTTTTACACCCTACCAAATTCAATTCAGAAATATATAAAAAATCAGGCTGTATTCCATAAGCAGGTTACTCAAAATAGGTGAAGTAAAGTTTGAATATACCTGTTGATAATCTTGTTAGTAATTAAAATTATGTTCAAACACTTAATGTTACTCAGTGGGAATAATCTTTCATAATACTGTATAGATATTGTTTAGAAGTCATTGGTTCCCTGCTTTGACGCCACTGCTAGCAAATTAACCACAGCCGGTTATGAGTTCTGGTGCATAGATTGCCCTTTCTGTACCACAATTAATAATATATGTAAATTGCAGGGAGAAGTTGAAGGTGCTTGGCAGGAGGTCCATGTACGTACCATGGAGAAGGATAAAATTCAAGCTGAAAAAGAGAGTCTTGAGTACACATCTGGTATTGCCGTTGCCACTGTTAAAAAAGAGGTAGGCTGTTAGGGAAATGATGTTGGCCATAAGCTTGGTTTGATGGTACTAACAGCATTGTATGTATTTAATAAGGATGAGGCTCAACTTTTGCAAACAAATTAGACAAGAAGTTGCTATATTTTTCTAAATGCTAAGGCCATTAACCAAGCAACCTAATGTGGGACATAACCACGGGCAAAGCAAAAGACCTGCCTCATAAAGTAAGGAAGATTGTTAGTCAGGAAAAACATGCAGGACGAGACCCCATAGCTTAGCAAAGTTTATAGTTTGTTGTAAATCTTTGAAATTTTTCTTGAAGTTTTTGACTCTTAATGATCATGCTCATCTCCCATTGCTTTGCTGTGAACCACTGGAGCTTTGCATGCATTTTCTGCAAGTAGACTTGCATGAAAATTTGTTCCGTTATATCAAGTCAACATGTTTGAAATTTCCCAGAGTTAATTTATTAGGGATTGTTATTATTATTTTGAAACTTCTAAATTGTTTAGTCTAGACAGTATATAAATTCTAAATTGTGTTTAGTCTAGACAGTATATAACTGAATTACATTTTAGGATCTTATGAAAAGGAACTTTATTCGGTAAGAACATTGAGATTTAGTAACTGGTTCCAGGAACCTTACCCCGTTTTTATTGAAAAGGGCTGTAGGTGCAAGCAAGCTAATAAAACCAAAGATTAGCTTGTCTTTGGCACAGGGATTTCTGGGAAGACTCAGGGTTTTATCTAAATTGTCCTTCTTCTTCTTCATCATTGGCAGTATAAGGGTTACCATAAGACAGTGGGCCAGATGGTTCTCCTACTGTCATTTAGCGGTATGTGACAATATTCTGGGCAAATTAGGATCCAGTCCATTAGTAAATACTGTAAATAAAGTTTATCAGCTTCCTCGGCAACAAGCCTCTTATATTGGATTCCAACACTGGAAATCATGTTGAATTTTTATAGAATATAATTGCCTGATTCCAAAGATTATATTTCATTACTGCTACCTGTAATTCAGACAAGAAATTGATTAAAGCTATATAGGAAATAATTTACAAAATATATGTATTTAATGAAATAAGAAAATGAGTTTCCATAGAGGTGATGTGGATTGTATAGTCTATTAGCATGAGAAGCAAAACGGTGTGCTGGATAACTACCATTTGAGTAGGAAGTCATAAAATGAAATATGAGTGAAGTGGCTAGCTAAGGGAAAGTAATCTATCATATTTGAATCTCCAGCTGAAGAAAATAGAAATAGTAGGGTCAGCTAAACCAGTATTTCATACTGTTTGTGTGGTGTTTATTAATGGCAGCTGAATGCACACTGCTTAAGCAGTTTTAGTGGAAAAGTATGATCATCAACTTGTGCCACAGTAGGAAATTCGAAGTTTGTTGTCATGAGGACAAAATTATTCAAGAAAATGTGGCCATGGAGATAAATTAAGTACTAAGCAATAAGAAGCACAGATTTTATCACTGACTGACCAAGAAAGAAGATGAATTCAGCCAAGAGATGTCAGGCAAAATTAAGCTTACAAAAAAAATGTGGGTGCTAAGATCCCATTTTATATTGCTGCTGGGTTGATAGTATATACAGTATTTTAGCTTGTTGTATCATGGTACTACCTTTCTAGATGCTTTGCCATGAGGTGTATATCTGAACATAATTACTATACGCGTACTGAGACAGTTGTCGCTAATTGATTAATAAAAAGATACATTATTTTTAAACTAATTGATTGATAATAATATACATTATTTTTAAAAGGGGATATGTGGTCAGATTTAGTAATGTGAAAGATGATACATACTAGCCACTGTCGATGACATTTTAGATAAGCCTGAGGTAGAAAATCCCTTTAGATTATGGATTATTTCTTGAAGTTAGTTATACCATATAAATGATTATCTATATAATTAGTTCATTTAAAGTCTGGTCTTTTAATTGCTCTGGGATTTGCTAGACCTCTTGTGTGATTCTGCAATTATGCATTATTCAAATTCCTGTACTACAAAATATTTGTATACATGTACATAACCTGTGCAAATCCTCTTGTATACAATGATTACTATGAGTGATTTCTGGATTGTTTATGCTGTAATACCTAAAACAATGTAAATGGCATGCAAATATAGTTTTTATTCTGTCTTGTTTAAAAAATAAAAAAAAATGGCTGTACATCATAGCACTAGCAACAAGACAACCACCAAACATTTCTTTTTATTCAAGATTGCTTTCATTTGTTTATATTAATGACCTGAGAAATAGATTTTAGGTTATGTGGCATCAATCAAAAACAATATGAATGATAATGATGATAATGATTAGAGAGGAAATATGAATTTGTTCCTCTCCCACTCACTTTGTCAAGTTTAACTAATGAACTAAGCATGGCATTTGCCCTTATATGACTGTGATACCTGGAGTTTCATTTTCTCTCCGTGGATTTTCATTATGTAATAGTAAATTTAACTTGGCAATCCTTGCATTCACTGTAATATAACAACATGAATTAATTTTCTCTCTCCTGTGGGAATTTTCATGATGTAATAGGCATAGTCAAGAAAGCATGGCATCTGCTGTTATGTAATACTGCTTCCCCTGGCATTTCAAGTTAGAGATTATAAAACAGCTTAGTATAAGGAAAGTGGTAATGGAAACATTTGATCATTAAGATTTTATGCATTATGCAAAAATGTTTCCATTATATTCATGGTGTTCTTGATGGGTTTGATGAGCACAGAAAAATCTTGCTTGGCAGTTTGAACTTGAGTGTTGTTTAATATTCTCCTGTCACATGTTCCCAGACTTTTGCAGTGAATTCCATATAAGGTGTAGGCCAACTGTACATACAGTGTTTTTGATGGATATGCTTTATCGCTTCCGCCTGGTTTCTTGTGAAGAAAGTCATCATTCACTTATTTTCAAGACTGCAATGTTTTCCATACTTGGACATATTTTTTGTAAATGAATTTTCATATGTATGATGTAGTTATGTACAGTAGCTTCCCATAAAATAGTTTTTATCTAGAATTTTGCCTGGAATATTCTTATGAGTGTATCATAACCTTATCTCTGTAGGGTCTGTGCATTATGTATATTATCTGTTCCACAAGTGTAAATTTTGTATTATGCTCCTCAGGTTGAAGCTTTAAAATGCCAAATTTTATCATTAGAAAGAGAAATGGAAAAAAAGCAAGTAGATTTAGCGAATGCTAAGAATGAATTAGAAAAGAAGTCTGGTGAACTTAGAAGTACTGAAGAAGAGGTTGTAAGTCATCAAGCCAAGCTAAGAGAAGCAGAACATAGAATAGTAGAGCTGGAGAATTTCAACACCACATGTAAGGAAGACTTGAAAAAGCTGTCACAAGCAAAAAAGGTGAGTTTTGTAAAGAAAATTTGTGCAGTGCAATTTGAGATTTCCCTCTGTAGGTTTAATTCTGTATATTTGCCTGTTTGGTTATGAATTTTCTGTTATGATTACAAGTTTATTAATTTATAATCTGAAATCACAACAAATAATGAAAGGATACACATAATTAATTTTCCTTCATTGATATGCTTAAAGGTTATGGTGGTTTGATCTTGACCATATCGCAATCATATCTTAATAAATTCTAATCTTGTGTGCTGACTGAAATCTTGCAAAGAAATTTCCTTGCCAGATAGTGAAAATGCCATCATGGTTAGCAACATATAAATTTCAGACAGCCTATGAAATAATTTACATATTTAATGGTTCAGTGTGGGCTTGTATATTCATACAGTAGCTGGATGAGATTCAGTCTTTCAGTCGTCAACATTGTTGTTGTAAAGGCAAGTATGAGGAAATTTGTCTTTCTATTGTAAATGTCTTGCAGACATGTATACTGTATATTTTCATGCTTGTAAATTTTAATTTCCTCGGGTAGGTCTGTAATTTTCACTCTAGTTTGTCTGCTTTCTCTGTTAGTTACAGGCTATGAAATTTTATATACGTAACTTACCAAATAATTACATAGCTACTAGTTTCTACTTCACACGGCAGCTTAAAATTTGTGGTAGCACTCTTTTGCTTTGGGTGTAGGTATACTGCTCTGCCCACTTTCGGGGAAGGATAGGTACAACACAGCTAAAGAGCTCAATTCATTTCTACCGCTCAGTGGCTGAACCCTTGGTCATTGGCAGCTCTGAATTTTTTGGCTTTCACTAGATGGTTGCTGATATTCTTCATTTGATGAAGTACTCTGTGCTTTTTGGTAGCGTGTTACTGTTAATTAGCGTAGCTAATTCAGGATTCTTTATTGTGACTTTCCTAACTTGGACTATTTTTGATTGGACTAATCATGTCAGATTCTAGCCTGTATATCATCAGGTACTGTAGTAAAGACTGTAAGACTAGGTTGACTTCAGCCAAATATGATAATCACACTGCATGTAGTTCGTGTAGGGAGCAAGTTTGCTTGCTGGAACTTTGCTTTGACGAATGTAAGGACTGGGATAAGGGGAAGTGGAAGACTCTGCATGCATATTTAGAGAAGTTCCGGCGTGACAGACTTAGAAAAGCTACTGCTAGGGCTGAAGCGAAGACTTCTGCAAGTCAGGTTTTGTCTCCGCAGGTTGATGTGGCTGATTTACCTGTACCTGCAACACCTTTGACCTCTTTTTCCCCTATCTCAAGTCCTCCGACTTTCCCTGTAACTCCGATCCCTGGCGCTCATTCCTCTGAACCCAATGCCATTGCCAGCCTAGAAGCACGTGTTAATAAGAAATTTGATTTTTTAGTGAACACCGTTTCCGAGATTGGGAACTCAGTGCGTGTCCTCATGGACAGATTTAACAGTGTCAGTTCAGTGTCGTGTGCAATGTCAATGGAGGGGGCAGCTACTTGTCCCACCAATGCTCCTAGACCAAGGTCCCTAATAAACTCCCCTTGCTCACCTGGGAGGAAGGAAACTGACAGTCCAAGGGGTTTGCCCATGAGTAGTTGCTGCCTCATCCTAGCCTGTTGTCGACATATCTCAGGACTCAGAGGATCCACGTTGGAAATGCATCCACTTAGATGTGCATGCATTATCTTCCAGTGACTCAGACTAATAGGGCTCAAAAGCACAGTCAGCACTTTGCTAATGTGTCAAGACAATTGAAAAGGCCTGGCGCCTCGATGGAAGAAGACGTTCCCCTGCTCGTAAGCAAGCGTTGGATAGGGCTCGTAGTCCCCTTCCCTCTTGTAGTTTTTGGGAGTCTCTTCAGGCTTCTCTCTCCCTTTCGGTGTCCACTGAGCACCACAAAGTGTCCAAGAAATTGTTAGTTAGTCCAGTGTACGGACATAAAGTGTCCAAGCACCCAGAGTCCAAGAATTTAGTGCCATTCTAATTTGCGTCCATTGTCCGCGCTTCCAGCTCATGGGCGCCCAGTGCATGTGTTGCTTGAGCATTCAGTATATGGACATCAAGTGTCTGAGCGCCCATCATATTAGGGCCCAGCAGTTGAGCACCCATCCTATGGGCGCACAGTGTCCGAGTTGCAGGCATCCAATCTGTCTATTAGAGGTGTTAATTTTAGTGATCCTGTTGTGTTTGGTCGGTCCGTGAGCAGGCGCCCAGGGACTGAGCATCCAGTGTTAGCGGGCGCCAGTGTTGATGTTTGTCCACCCGCCAGTAATCGTCCGGTGCCACAGGTGGGACTCTGTTCCTGGCTTATCTAGTACCGATCCTCCTGTGGTTGAGGATCCTTCCTTAGCTCCTATTCAGTGCCACTTGGAGATTATCTTGAACCTGTTACAGAAACTAGCTGCAGCGACTCAGGTTCCCTTGGATCCTCCGATGTCCCTGATTTCCTGAGAGGAGGAACCTGTGGATGACAACGCTCCCACGTCGAACTATTTGGCCCTTTTGTGGTTCTTCCTGGTGTGCTATCCAGACTACTTCTCTCCAGCCGCCCCATCCTCTCCAGGTTCGGCGTTTATGATGCAACAACCGACAGGAGCTCCTAAGTTGCCACATATGGTTCTTCTTCCTCATCCAGGAAATCACTTGCACTTATCGACGTACAGCTGTCAGAGAAGAGGGACGTGGGTAAAGCAGTCTTTTGTTCGCCTCCTTCTCGTCTAATATGACAGAAGTATCTGTGGTATGCTACTCTGTCCTTGGGAGTTTCTGCCTCCTCTCAAGGGGATTTACCTAGTCTCATAGATGCTACACGTCGATCAGCCTTCTCTTCTGCTAGGATTATGTTTACAATGTCGGAGTTAGACCATCTGTTGAAAGATATGTGTAAGGTCTTCGAGGTTCTGAGTTTCCTCAATTGGACCGTAGGAGCGTTAGCAAAGATGATCGAGGACTGCTTGTCACCTCAGGAGAATTTTGCCTCAGATTGGGGGTTCTGGTCTGCAGGGGTTGAGCAGTGAGGGATGGCGCCCATGAGCTGGCCACCATTTTTACTACTGGTGTTCTTAGGAAGCGAGATTTATGGTGCTTGTTCACTTCTAAGGGGAGTCACTCCCTCTCAACGTTCTTTCCTGCTGTTTAGACAGTAACAGCTTGTTTCCACAAGAGACCTTAGAATGAGTGACAGGTGAATTGCAGAAGAAATCAACCCAAGTCCTGCTCACTCAGTCTGCCAAGAGGACTAGGATCCTGGCACATCCTTCTTCTGCTTCTGTGCCTTCTACCAGGACTTCTTCTCTTTTGGCTCAACAGCCCTTTCGAGGAAGCAGAGGTCGCTTCCAGTCCCGTCCGAGAGCTAATTTGCGTCCAGTACGACCCAACAAAAAGCTTTCCAACAGACCTGTCTCTCACAAGTGAGTTATCTGTCCTCCATGTCCCAGTGGGAGCAAGGCTTCTTCATTTTTGGAGCAGGTGGGAGACAAGAAGAACAGATCCATGGGTGCTACCAGTCTTAAAGGAGGGCTACACAATCCCCTTCAGGGAGAAACCTCCCTTAGTAACCTCTCCCATCAGGTTGACAGCCTACTCTGTAGGCTCAGAGAGGTTTTCGGCCCTGTCTCATGAAGTTTCAGATCTGCTTGAGAAGCGGCAGTGGAGGAAGTCAAGGACACACACACACACAGGGATTTTACAATTGCCTCTTCGTAGTCCCCAAGTCATCAGGGGGATGGAGGCCTGTCCTGAATGTCAGTGCTCTGAACTTCTTTATTCAAACTACGAAGTTCAAAATGGAAACGAATCACTCGGTCCTGTCAGCCATCCATCAGGGAGACTGGATGGTGACGATAGATATGCAGGACACGTACTTCCATGTTCCAGTTCACTAAGATTACAGTAAGTATCTGAGATTCGTGTTCGAGGACAGGGTCTTCCAGTTTTGGGCCCTGTGCTTCGGCCTCTCCATGGCCCCTCAACTTTTTACCCATGTTCTCACTCCATTAGGGAAGTAGTTACACCTCATAGGGATAAACGTGCATTTGTACCTGGACAATTGGCTTCTTTGCTCCCCCTCAGAAGCCCAATGCACGGAGGACCTTCAGAAGACTCTTCAGCTTGCACAAGACTTAGGATTGCTGGTAAACTTCAAGAAGTTGCAGTTAGTCCCCACACAGTCGATTCTGTATTTTGGGATAGTAATAGATTCTCTGAATTTTCAGGCTTTTCCGTCCCAACAAAGGGTTCTCAGTTGGGTTGGGGAGCCCTTCTCAATGGCTTAGAGGTGTCGGGTTTATGGCTTCCGACAGAAAGAGATCTTCATATAAATGTAAAAGAATTGAAGGCGATGCACCTGGCCCTTCAGTTCTTTGTGACAGATACCTTCGAAAGGACAGTTGCGGTCCATTCGGACAGCATGACTGCACTGGTCAACATCAGGAACCAAGGAGGGACCCACTCTTTTTCGCTGTGTGAAGCAGCCAAAGACTTCCTTCTATGGGCACAGAACAACAGGACCACTGTTCTGACGTACTTCTTCCAAGGCAAAATGAATGTTCTTGCGAACAAATTGAGTCGCGGCAAACACCTTCTACCGATGGAGTGGACATTCAGTCCACAGGTGTGCACTGACCTGTGGAAGCAATGGGGAAAACCGTCGGTTGACCTGTTTGCAACATCAAGAAACCATCGTCTCCCTCTGTACTGTTCCCCGATGCCAGATCTGCAAGCTTGGGCGATGGATGCCATGCTGCAAGATTAGTCGGATCTCAATGTCTGCACCTTTCCTCCCTTCAGCATGGTAAGAGAAGTGTTGAGGAAGTTCAGCACCCACAGCAACACTTCAGTGACCCTAGTGGCTCCCTTTTGGCCACACAAGGTGTGGTTCCCGGACTTTCTGAGTCTACTGGTAGATGATCCAAGGCTTCTACCTCAGAAGAGAAATCTTCTCAGACAGCCTCATTTTCAACATTTTCACCTGGGCTTATCCACTCTCACTCTGACAGAGCGAAAGGTTTTTTAAGGAAGGCTGCAGAAGCTATTGCAAAATGTAGGCGATGATCTTCTGCTGCAGTCTACCAAGCTAAGTGGATAGTCTTTTGGAGATGGTGTTAAGACAGAAGTACAGTAAACTCCCCATATTCACGGGGGATGCATACCACACTCCCCCCCACCACAAATAGCTAAAATCTGAGAATACTTAGAACCCTTCTGAAAACACTCAGAACTGCCTATTTTGATAGTTCAAACACAAAAAATCTCAAAAAATGCTTGTACAGGTATTATCCTACTTACGATGGGGTTAGATTTCAAAAAACCCATTGTTTGTTGGAAAAAACTTATCTTGAATATAGCTAGCCTACACTAGGGTATTCAGTACCATGTATATATATATGGTAGCTTAGCCTACACTATAAAGTATACTCTATGCATATGCAGTACAGTCATACTCCGAAATTACATGAGGTTAGGTTCCAGAACCCCTCGTGCAGGGTGAATTTTCGCGTAAGTTTTCCATGGTCTCTAAAAATGCTAATAAATGCTTATTCTAGAGTTTAAACACTTAAATATGACCCTAATCTTGCTCCCAAATTATTAAGTTAACTTTTAAATGAAATTAAAGTTACTGTAATTCATTTAAAAGTTAGCTTAATACATTACCCTTAAAAAAGAGAAATAAATGGTTGAAATAAAAACTGAGATTTGGAAGAGAATTTCTCTCTCTCTCTCTCTCTCTCTCTCTCTCAACCTCTCAATCTATTTTTTCAGAATCATCTCAACCCTTTTTTAACAACTTTATTCTGTCAGCTTTCTCTTTGTTCTGAAATGCTTTTTCATGAACAAACAGTGTTTATATTTTGACTAATACAAACTCTTAGTTATTATGTCTCTGTGTTTTAGAACGTGTTTGCAACACTAGCTATTTACAAAGTGAGACGATACAGGTCAAATTAGATCAATTTTAAACTATCTACTGTACAGGTAAAAGGCATTGCAGAGAATTAATAAGTTGTAAAAATGTGTGAGCGCTAACTATGAACAAGAGAGAGAGAGAGAGAGAGAGATAAGGGTTATCCTTACTTAAGAGAGTGAAATTACTTGTCAATTATTACGGAGACTGAGAGAATAACACGAGAGAGAGAGAGAGATATTGTCCTTACTTGAAATATCAAGTTATATTATTTATGAATGTATTACGGGGAGAGAGAGAGAGAGAGAAAGTTATTCTTACGTTAGATATCAAAAGATGGAAATTCAGTATTAAACTAACTATTAACCCTTAAACGCCGAGCCTCTATTTACAAAAACGTCTTCCGTATGCCGGCGGCGTTCGAGAGTTAGCACTAAGCGGGAAAAAAAGTTTTTTCAAAAATCACAGCATGCTTAGTTTTTAAGATTAAGAGTTCATTTTTGGCTCCTTTTTTTTGTCATTGCCTGAAGTTTAGTATGCAACCATCAGAAATGAAAAAAAATATCATTATCATATATAAATATTGAAATATATGACAGCGCAAAAAAAAATTTTTCATATATTATTTTATACAAATCGTGCTGTGAGCAAAACGGTTAGAGCTAACTGGTTATTTTTTTTTCTATGTATTGTACACTAAATTGCGATGATCTTGGTATATAACAAATTGTAAAACGATCAAAGCAACACAGAGAAAATATTATCACAAAATGATGCATGAATTCCTAACGCCATGATTTAAAAATGTTTTTCAAAAATTCACCATAAATTGAAATATTGTGCTAGAGACTTCCCGTTTCTTGAAAAAATGAAGCTAATTGATTGAATATTACTAGACTGTAAGTGTTTTAGCTTACAATTGCAGTTTTCGACCATTTTCGGTTTAGGTAAAGTTGACCGAAAAGTAGAATTTTTTTCTATTTATCGTGATTTATATGAATATATTTCAAAACTGATAAAGCTACAACCATGAGTTATTTTCTGTTGTATTGTACATGAAATTGCACACATTTTCATATATAAAACTTTATGTAACGACTAATATAAATGGTGCAAATATTACGACAACGTGTGAAAAGAATTTCTGAGATGTTCGGATGTACCACATGGACGTAAAAATTTTTTCAAAAATTCACCATAAATCGAAATATTGTGCTAGAGACTTCCAATTTATTGCAAAATAAAGGTAAATGATTGAATATTACTAGAATGTATGAGTTTTAGCTTACAATTGCGTTTTTTACCATTTCGGTCGAAAGAAAATTGACGAAGGTTGAAATTTTGGCAGTTATCGTGATTTATGAAAATATTTCAAAACTGATAAAAGCTACAACCATGAGCTATTTGCTGTTGTATTCTACATGAAATTGCGCATATTTTCATATATAAAGGTTTATGTAACGACTAATGTAAAACGATGCAAACATTACGACAAAATGACAAAGAATTTCTGAGATTTTCAGCCCGAGTTATCAGCGGCATGAGCGTGGGAAAAAGTTTTTTCAGAAATTCACCATAAATCGAAATATTGTGCTAGAGGCTTCCAGTTTGTTGCAAAATGAAGGTACATGATTGAATATTACTAAAATGTAGAGTTTTAGCTTATAATTGCATTTTTTTTACCATTTTGGTCGAGTTAAAGTTGACCGAAGGTTGAAATTTTTGGCAGTTATTGTGATTTATATGAAAATATTTCAAAACTGATAAAAGCTACAACCATGAGTTATTTTCTATTGTATTCTACATGAAATTGCATAATTCTCTTTCCATATAAAAACTTTATGTAACGACTAATATAAAACGGTGCAAACATTACGACAACGTGAGATAAAGAATTTCTGGCGCGGATGTAAGGAAAAAGTTTTTCAAAAAATTCACATGATAAATCGAAATATTGTGCTGAGACTTCCAATTTTGTTGGAAAATGAAGGTAAATGATTGAATATTACTAAATGTAAGAGTTTTAGCTTCAATTGCATTTTTACCATTTCGGTTTAGTCAAAGGAGACCGAAGGTTGAAATTTTGGCAGTTATTGTGATTTATGAAAATATTGTCCAAACTGATAAAAGCTACAACCATGGGTTGTATTTTTGCTGTATTTTACATGAAATTGTGCACATTTTCATATATAAAACTTTATGTAACGGCTAATATAAAACAGTGCAAAATTACTGACAAAATGACAAAAGAATTTCTGAAATTTTTGGCCGATTTATCCTGTGGTTTTAAATGAAAAAAGTTTTTCTTTTAATTCACCATAAATCGAAATATTGTGCTAGAGACTTCCAATTTGTTGCAAAATGAAGGTACATGATTGAATATTACTAGAATGTAATCGTTTTCAGGCTTAGAATTGCATTTTTCGACCATTTATCGAGTCAATACTGACCACAAAGGTTGAAATTTTTTGTGTTGACGTGACTGATGCGTCCACTTGACACCCAACAGACAATTTTAGTGGACGATGATACGTCCAGTAGAGCGTTTGTTAAATGAAATTAAGTTACTGTATTTTCATTTAAAAGTTAGCTCAATACATTAACCCTTAAAAGAAATAAATGGTGTGACTCTCCCCATTCCACCGATCTATTTTTAAAGTCTTCTCAACCTCATTTTTAAAAATACTTTATTCTGTCACCTTCTATGTTCTGAATTGCTCTATGTTCTGAAATACTCTATGTCTCTATGTTTTATAACGATAATTTACAGTTTGTAAAATGTTTGAGGTAAAATTAAATAAATTCAAAATTATCTACTGTACAGTTAAAGACATACAGAGAAAACAGTGCTAAGTAATTTGACGTAGGTTGGCTAACTTAACGAGAGAGAGAGAGAGAGAGAGAGAGAGAGAGAGAGATAAAGAGAGAGAGAGAGAGAGAGAGAGTAACAGTTGTCCTTACTTAAGAGAGTGAAATTTTTATAAATTTTTACTGTAGACACACGCACACATACACACACAGAGAGAGAGAGAGAGAGAATTACAAGAAAAATTTGACCACTGATTAGCAACATCCCCTCTCTGTCATGTTAAATGACATGTGACAGCTTTGCCTTCACCTCCTTCTTACAAAAGACGAGGGAAGAATTTGTTTGTTCAAAATAATACAATTTTGCAATTACAGTTTTATTTTTATTATTATTATTATTATTATTATTATTATTATTATTATTATTATTATTATTATTATTATTTTTCTCCTGAAGGATCGACCTGTGTGTGAAATGTCCCAATAGCACACATTTTGGTATAAATATTTGCTAGATATATCAGAGAAAAAAGCTATAACAGCTAATAGGATGCCAGAGTTACTACACTCTGGAGCTGTCATCCTTATAGGATGTCGGTGTCATCTGAGCTTTGATGGAAGCCACTACCACGGATGCTTAGCCCAAATAGATCTCTCTCTCTCCCAAAACCCCTCTCATACCTGAGGTTGCCGATACAGCTGTCCTTCTCTCCGCCGCTACTACTACTTCTACCAGAACCCCATCCTCTCATAGCACAATTTCTTGTTAACACATTTTCGTTGGTGTTATTTTACTTCTTTTTACCTTAGCATTTGGCTTATTGGATTATCATTATGGCTTCGATTGATCAGGACGATCTTCATCTAAGTTGAGTATTCAATTTTGTTGGTTTGGGACTCGGTTGGACTAGTATGTCCCGTCTAATACTTACATCACCCTGGTCAGCTCGAGCCGCCATTTTTAAAAACCTGTTCGTGGCTGTAGTCCCCAAAAAGCCTCATAATGCTCTCATATCTTCTCATCTTGGAAGATTGAAGATTATTATATATGCTCCCCTTTAATAATGATAGTTTCAATTTTCACTCTGTTCTGGACGCCTGATAGATCTATTATTACATTTAGAATAGTGGAAAGTGAGGCCTAGCCTATCCTTTCCTTCATGTTCTTTATGTAGGACGTGTTTTTTTTAAAATATTTTGTTATTATATCATTTCAAATTTATTATGTATCCATATATTCCTTTTGTCTGATATTTGGTAGAAAAATGTTATCTTGTTAGCCTACCTGCAGCAGTTAACTCTGTCAAATCTCGGAAGGTAGGCTTAGCTGGCAAATTTCCTTCCTACCCTGGCTTTTATTAGCCTGGTAAGGTAAAGTTTTCTTGGGTGGCCTTTCGTTCGAGTTTTGGATGCCAACCCGTCCTCCCTGACCAGTTTGATTCATCAAATCTCGAAGGTGTGGTTTGGTGCTAGTGCCCACTTTCTCGTTCTCTGGCGTGTCCCTAGCCTACCTGGCCAGGTGTTAACTTGCAAGGTTAGGCTAGGGCTATGGATATTTTCATTTTGCCTTCTCATGTTTATCTCACTCCCATTTTATCAGAGCGTGGTCCCTAACATGGCTTCTCCTTTGGGGGCATTTTAAGAGCAATGCTCATTTGCCCCTATCGGTTGAGATGACGCTTCACCGTAGAAGGTGTTTAGGCACCTGACCTGTTACTGCAGTCGCCATAGTTTCTCTGCCCCTGCTTCTCCGCCGTTCCGCCATCCGATCCGTTCCGGCAGCTATCGTTAGCTGCCATTTAGTTCCTAAATAGGAACAAAAAATAAGCGTCGTTGCTTTTCTGGCCGGAATTGTGGAGATGCGGGCTGAATGCTATTTTCAATGTTAATTTTCACGTAGTTTCCGTGAGCTGTGTTCGGGGAAATCAGTCCCAGAACCGCTCCGGCGACTAAAACTCCAGGTTGTTGAATTTCTGTGTTTACCTTCATTCGAGACGTCCGGCGTCATCGGAATTATTTCGGTGTGATCGACTTCAGGCTTGGCCTCCCTGTTCAGATTGTACTGAACGTTCCGCCCTAACCTTATGTTTACCCCAATCTCAACTCCACCGTAATATTTATTACTTTAAGTTTTTATTAGTTTAGTCTTTTACCACAGCCGCGATGCTGTTCCGCGTTATCTCTTTGATACTCATGTATCAATTCCTTTACAGGTGGTTCATTGTCAGGAGCCATGGCTGTAACACCTATCTGTTTGCAACCCTGTGCCACGTAGCATGCAGGTAACATGCCAGCTGCGCAACCGGGTGGATGATCATCTCGTCTGGCATCCAGATGGCTGCGATGCAATATGCTAAAACTTTATCAAGCGTGATTGATGATTCGCACGTTAACCTTTTGACAAACGAAGTCTCTAGCATGAATATTTCAAACAACTTTGAAGTACATCTTCTATAATGAAAGAATTTATACGCCAATTCCTTATATTGACATTATATCCGGTTTCAGGTCCTCGGTCCCGCCAAGCCTCATCTCTTCTACCTTGAAGATCTGTCGTAAAGGCCGGTCGCAACGTTGGTCAGGGGACGCCCTATGTACTGGCAGAGGACATTTGTAACGTCCTGTACCCTGGCCAGGTCCTCTGCAGCAGTAGCCCCCGATGGCAGAGCCCTGATTAACAGGATTGGTTCAGACCCAGGTCCCGCAGGAGGAACAACAAGAACTGTGCGGGAAGTGGCTAAAGTGGCCAACATCAATATCAACGCCGAACCAATGGCCATCGATCCGGAGGAAGTCTCTAAGGCGGATGAGTGAGGCAGGTAGATTTAAAAATTCAATGTCTTTTAGTTCTCCTGCGTCTTGGTCATTCATCCTTCCAAATTTCTCTAAGTCTCCACCCCTTGGGCCCACTTCTCCTTGGTGATCCCCAAGTTGAAGTCCTTAATGAAGACGAAGACTTTACCTAAAGTGTCCAAACCCCCGTAGATCCCTGCCATGCCGATCAGTTCCGCCAGGTTTTCGTTGGCCCACAAACCTTCGACTTCCTCCCAGAAGGCTACTCCCCCTTCTAAGGGGCCGAGACCCAACTGCAAGCAGGTCTAAAAACCTGAATTTGACCCTGAGGCCTTGGCTGCTAATGAAAAAGTTATCTGAACAGGTTAACTCCCAATTTGAGACGATGTTTGAGAAAAGAAACTTTTCGAGTCTTGAGACATCAGGCATCAATATGTTCAGTCTTTTGGCTGAGAGACTGAAAACCCAGGAGGAGTCACTTGCCGGACTAGTTAATTCCGTCCGGTACAGCAGCAGGGTTACCCTTGGCGTCTCGCCTTTAATGCCCCCTTTGCAAATGGTAAATTAACCATCGAAGGTTGTGGCATCCGCCCTGTAGAAGACTACGACTTCTTCCCAGCGGATCTTGTTTTTCCTTTCCTGGGATACGCCCGTTTATCTCAGGAAGCCCTGGTGAGGGAAGACAAGGTCCCCAAGGAGACTGATCTTCCCAGGGATCAAGCGTGCTGTCGGCATGGGTCAGAATACTCTCTGACTGGGAGTGCGCTAATGCTAAGCTAACTCCACACAAGGGGCGGTATATGATGTTATCAATGTCCACAAGGACATTCCCACCCCTCATGTACATCCAAGATAGCAGAACTGACTCTACAGGCCGGAATAGAGGAGAAGCCGATGCCACAGATTTCTGAGACGGACCAGTTCATCTCTTCTCTTCCGGAGACCTGGATTGCTGGGTTGGGGCTCCTGAAACATTTACAGTAGGTAGGCTGGATCCGGAGTGCGCTTGGCGGATCTTTTCAGCGATGCAGTTGCCCTAGAATTCGAGTCTCTGATTAAAGCAGAATATGATGTTTTGCCGTCTCAGCAGGTCCATCAACTCCATCACCTGTGATGCGGAGTTAACATCTGCTGCTATACAGCTTGTTGCTCTTTTCAGGATCTGACTAAGTCACTTCTGGCTCGTTCCAGAAAGTGACTTATACGATTTTAATGGTGGCAAGACAGAACTGCCGAAACAGTTATGGCTGCCACCATCCCACCACATATCAGCCAAACAAAATGCTCGTTAAATCTTCTGTCTGGGGTACTAACCTCTTTCCTGAGATTTTTGGTCAACACAGTCATCAAAAGGCCTCCAGGCCAATCAGAATCTTAGGATTGGGTGGGGACTTCCTTTAAGAGGAAGTCTTATCTGAGGTTTCAGGTCCCTCAGCCTAAAGGTCAAGAAAGAGGACAAGGAGGTACCATCCATACAAGGCACCCCAGACCCAGACAGTTGTCCAGGCAGTTCCAGTCACTCAAATTGCACAACCTTCCACCTCAAGGGACAACCCCCAGTATGTCTTGCTGAACCAGCAACTCACCACCCTGCTGGTTCCAGCAGTTTATGTAACCTCTCCAGCCTTCAACCCCGCCTATGAATCTCAGGGGTCATTTTCAAGGCAAACCAGTCTAAGGGCGTTAGAGGTCGAGTCAGGGTTTTCAGTTTAGGGGTGGATCAGACCCCAGTCTAGAGGCAGAGGCTCAAGAGGAGGCAGAGGCTCAAGAGGAGGCAGAGACAATAAGCCCTCTAACAAACTAAAGCCTCCTCCAGGTTGGTGGAAGCTAACGCCTCTACAGGGACCATTGGACTTTCAGTCCATGGGCCCACAGTATTGTTTCAAAGGGTCTAGGTGGAGCTGGATAGAAGGGCTCCTCCTCCACCAAGTTTCTCAGACCCCAACACCGGATCTGTTAGAATACGCAAAGACCTTCTTTTAAAGAAGGCAATAAAGAAAGTCAGGCATCTAAAATTTCAAGGACCATGTTCAGTGTGCCAAAGAAAGACTCAGACAAAAGAAGAGTGATATTAGACCTATCAACTCTGAATTTTATATTCAATGCAAGTTCCATGATTGACCGTCTCTCAGGTGTGGACCTTACTTCCCCATGGGGCCGTCACCACCTGTATAGATCTTTACAGACACTTATTATCATGTCCTGATATTCAAAAAAATAATCTCCCTATCTGGGGTTCAGACTAGGCAAACAGGCTTACTACATTGAAAGGGAGAGTAATGCCTTTCGGGCTCAACATAGCACCCATATTTGTCTTCACCAAACTAGGAGAAGCAGTGGTACAGGAACTGAGGTCTCAACATCAGGCTCGTGGCTTATCTAGACGACTGGCTAATCTCCTCCCAACGACACCCGAAAGCTGGAAGGCGACCAGAAGGTCATTCAGTTTCTAGAGTATCTAGGGATTTCACATAACACAAAGAAATCTCGTCTGATTCGACATCCTCGATTTCAATGGCTGGGTATCTGAGTGGGGTTTAAACACCCACAAACAATTCCTCCATCAAAATGCAAAGAGATAGCCAAAGCAAACGACAGTTTCTCAGGTGCAAACAGCCTCGTCGCACTCAAGAAAGAATCTTAGGTTCTCTTCAGTTTGCATCAGTAACAGACCTACTTCTCAAAGCAAAACTGAAGGACATAAATCGAGTGTGGCGGAGTCGAGCCACCACACAATTTCAGGGACAAGTCTCCCTCATACCTCCAATCTTAAAGAAAAGACTTCGACCTTGGACAACGGCCAAAAGTCTTTCCAAATCAATTCCTCTACAATTCCCTCCACCAGCTCTGATCATCCACACGGACGCATCTCTCACCGGATGGGAGGTTATTCACAATACAAGAAAGTTCAAGGAACCTGGTCGAATCTCTTTCGTCACTTCCATATCAATATTCTAGAGGCAATGGCGGTTTTCCTGACTCTGAACGCTTCGTTGCCAGGAACATACATATCAGATTAGTCCTGGACAGTGCAGTGATAGTTCATTGTCTGAACAGGGGAGGTTCCAAATCCAAGTCACATAAATCATGCAATGATAAACAATCTTTTCATTAGCAATGAAAAATCATTGGCACTTGTCCGCCACGCATCTGTCAGGAGTAAGGAACGTGATTTCAGATTCTCCGTCAAGAACGACTCCTTTGGAATCAGTATGGTCTCTGGACAAGAATTCCTTCAAGTGGATTTGCCAACAGATTCCGGGACTCCAGGTGGACCTGTTTGCCACGGAATCGAATCTGCTTCTACCGTGTTATATAGCGCCGAACCTGACCCCCGGGCCTACACCACGGATCTTAATGTCAGTAGACTGGAACAAATGGCAGAAAGTCTACCTTTTCCCTCCAGTAAATCTTCTGTGAAAAGTTCTACACAAACTCAGGTCATTCAAAGGTCGGATAGCTCTAGTAGCCCCCCCAACTGGCAAGAGCAACTGGTTTCCTCTTCTGTTAGAGCTGAAACTCAAAGCCATTCAGATTCCTCATCCAAAATTAACCCAAGTAGTACAAACTCAGACTGTGTCAGCTTCCTCAGAATGCTGAATGCCCTAACTTTATGGATTTCATGAACTCAATTTACGGCTCAGAAAAATGCTAATATTGACCCTCTGAACACAATGTTTCTAGAATCAGATAAGAAGAATCTATTCTCCGTCAGTTGATTCGGCAGTAAGACTGTATGCCAACTTCCTGAAAGAATCAAGACGTTCATACTATGACTACGAATCTCAATCTCATTTTTTAAGGCCCTTTTTTGATAAAGGTCTGGCTGCCGGGTACCATTACTACGACTAAATCCGCCTTAAAGAAGATATTTCAGTTGATCTTTAACATTGACTTAACAGATTTGTATTTTTTCCTCTATTCCTAAAGCTTGTGCTTTCGTCTTAGACCAACAACCGTCCTAAAACGGTTTCTTGGTTTTTAAATGACGTTCTAAGATTAGCTTCAGACACAAATAATGAATCTTGCTCTTATTCAACTCTTCTTAGGAAAAACACTGTTTTTAATTAGCCTGGCTTCAGGAGCTAGAATCTCTGAACTTTCAGCCCTTTCTAGAGAGTCGAATCATGTGGATTTCCTCCCATCAGGAGAGGTTCTACTTTCTCGGGCAAATGTTTTTAGCCAGAATGAAGACCCTCAAATTAGGTGTCCCTCCTGGAAGATTATACCTCTTCGGAGGATCCTTCCTATGTCCGGTAGTTACCTTAACCGCTAAACGCCTGTTGGACATTTTAAACGTCGTCCAAAATTGTCTGTCGAATGCCGAGTGGGCGTTACAAACGTCGACTGAAAATACTTTTTAAATATTCACGGAAAAATAATTGTAGGCCTAGTTTTGCGGAAGATTTCAAATCCCGCGCCTCGGTGGATGCTGGAAGTTCACGGATCCAGCTGTTGTTTTGTTTCTGAGCGTCACCCAGACGCGCATGCGCGAATTTCCCCCATCTCGCATCAGAGAGCATCAGATCACCACCTTGCGAGCGATATTTTGACGCCTGGCGTGTTTTGTTGAACTTTGCGGTGTTAGCGTATTCGTGCTGCAACAGAACGTTTGCAGAGATGTCACAAAGGCGTCAGGACCGTGAAAAAATATACATGCCTGTTGGAGTGAGCGTGTGAGGCGGGTTTTTAACTGGGATGCTGGAGAAGGACCCAGCATCCAAAGTGGTTTAACATTCGGTCAACTTTGACTCGACCGAAATGATAAAAAACGCATCCGTAAGCCATAATTATTACATTCGAGTAACAATCAATCATTTACCTTCATTTTGCAACAAACGGAAAGTCTCTAGCACAATATTTAGAATTTTGGTGAATTTTTGAAAAAAATTTTCCTCCGCTCCCACCGCGCGAACTCCGCTGAAAATCCTGTCATTTCTTGCGTCAGCTTGCCATAATTTTTTGCTGTTTCATATTATTCGTTACATAAAATATTATACATCAAAATGTGCGCAATTTCATGTAGAATAAAACAAAAATATATCATTCCTTTTAGCTCTTCACAGTGTTTTAATATTTACATCGAAATCACGATAACTGACAAAATTTTAACATTCGGTCAACTTTGACTCGACTGAAATGATCGAAAAACGCATCCGTAAGACATAATTATTACATTCGAGTAACAATCAATCATTTACCTTCATTTTGCAACAAACGGAAAGTCTCTAGCACAATATTTAGAATTTTGGTGAATTTTTGGGAAAAAATTTTCCTCCGCTCCGAGCGCGCGAACTCCGATGAAAATCCTGTCATTTATTGCGTCAGCTTGCCATAATTTTTTCGTCGTTTCATATTATTCGTTACATAAAGTGTTATACATCAAAATGTGCGCAATTTCATGTAGAATACAACAAAAAATATATCATTCCTTTAGCTCTTCACAGTTTTTTAATATTTCCATCGAAATCACGAACTGACAAAATTTTAACATTCGGTCAACTTTGATTCGACCGAAATGATCGAAAAACGCATCCGTAAGCCATAATTATTACATTCGAGTAACAATCAATCATTTACCTTCATTTTACAACAAACAGAAAGTCTCTAGCACATTATTTAGATTTTTTGTGAATTTTTGAAAAAAAAAAAATTTTTCCTTCGCTCCGCGCGCGCGTACTCTGCTGAAAATCCTAGCATTTCTTGCGTCAGCTTGCCGTAATTTTTTCGCCATTTCATATTATTCGTTACATAAAGTGTTATACATCAAAATGTGCGAAATTTCATGTAGAATACAACAAAAAATATGTCATTCCTTTAGCTCTTCACAGTTTTTAAATATTTTCGCCGAAATCACGATAACTGACAAAATTTTAACATTCGGTCAACTTTGACTCGACCGAAATGATCGAAAAACGCATCCGTAAGCCATAATTATTGCATTCGAGTAACAATCAATCATTTACGTTCATTTTGCAACAAACGGAAAGTCTCTAGCACAATATGTAGATTTTTGGTGAATTTTTGAAAAAAAAATTTTCCTTCGCTCCGCGCGCGCGTACTCCGCTGAAAATCCTGTCATTTCTTGCGTCAGCTTGCCGTAATTTTTTCGTCATTTCATATTATTCGTTACATAAAGTGTTATACATCAAAATGTGCGCAATTTCATGTAGAATACAACCAAAAATATATTTTTCCTTTAGCTCTTCACAGTTTTTTTATATTTACATCGAAATAACGATAAATAGAAAAAATCAACCTTCAGTCAACTTTAACTCGATCGAAATGGTTCAGAAATGCAATTGTAAGCTAAAAAACATACAGGCTAGTAATATTCAATCAATTTCCTTCATTTTGGCACAATTGGAAAGTCTCTAGCACAATATTTTGATTTTGGTGAATTTTGAAAAAACTTTTTTTACGTCCGCCCGTTCACAATTCATGCATCATTTTGTGATAATATTTTCTCTGTGTTGCTTTAATCGTTTACAATCTGTTATATACCAAAATCATCGCAATTTAATTGTACAATACAACTAAAAAATTAACTCATTAGCTTCAACTGTTTTTTCCTTACAGCGATTTGTATACAATTATATACGAGTTTTTTTTGCGCTGTCATATATTCAATATTTATATATGATAATGATATTTTTTTATTTCTGATGGTTGCATACTAAACTTCAGGCAATGTGAAAAAAGGAGCCAAAAATGAACTCGTAATCTTGAAAACTAAGCGCTCTGTGATTTTTTGAAAAAACTTTTTCCGCCTTCAGCGCTACCTCTCGGAGGCCGTGGCATGGAGAACGTTTTGAAAATAGGGCTTAGGTTTAAGGGTTAAAAGCTTACCTTGATAGGACTTCTCAAAGATCTTCAGGTCCACTTTTGTTAGAAGAATGGTGGAACCATCTCATGAATAGTATTAGACAACAAATCCTTTATTTTATTAAACAAGCCAACCGGATTCAATCCCCAGGTCCATGATATCCAGGCTGCCCACCTCAGTTAATTACTTTCAACATATGAATTTTGATGAAATTAAGAAATATACGGCTGGAAATCCCCTAGAGTTTTTAAACGTCACTACCTTAAGTCCTTAGAGGCTCTAAAATTTTCTGCTGTTGCTGCAGGGAACATTGTTTCCCCAGAGTCAGCTTAGTATTATGTTTTTTGTTTTTTTTTGTAATTTGTAATTGTAATTGTAATTTGTATTTTCCTTACCCTACCAATTGGTATACCTCTCACCTACCTGCCTCGCTTGTATTCCCGTCCTTTCTACCTTGTTGACTGGGTTTGGGTTGCTTCACAAACCACTCCTGTCTTTGTACATACCATCCTTGTTTAAAATTTTCACCAATTTTTGTTATTTTAGGTGATGGTTTTTTAGTTAGATTATTTAAGCAATATCTTTAGCTACATTGTTTTGTATTGTTTAGGATAAGTAAAAGCTTAACTTGTGCAGATTTATATAATTTGTTATTCTATTTGGATAAGTAAAAAGCATATTCAAAAATTAATTTTATTTTCCTTAGTAAAATTTTAGATTTTGACATTTAACTTTTTTATGTTTACAAGCTTTTATGGCCAATTCTCTGCTACTATTTCACTCAGCGACACAGGTCGATCCCAGAAAAGGGTTTTTGACAAAGGAAAAATCTATTTCTGGGTGAAGACCTGTGTCGCCCAGTGAACCCTTCCCCCCTTTTTTTTTTTCGCACCCTAGGCTGGCCAAAGCTTGGGTGCTATTTTGAGATGGGGGTTCTGGGTAGAAGTAGTAGTAGTAGCGAGCGGAGAAGGACCGCTGTATCGACACCCCTTAGGTAGAGGGATTTTGGGAGAGGAGAGATCTATTTGGGCTAAGCATCCGTGGTAGTGGCTTCCACTCGCTCCTAGATGACTTACCGACATCCTATAAGGATGATCGCTCCAGAGGTAGTAACTCTGGCATCCTATTAGCTGTACAGCTTTTTTCTCTGGTATATCTAGCAAATATTTATACCTAGAAATGTGTGCTATATGGGACATTTCACTGGGTGACACAGGTCTTCACCCAGAAATAGATTTTTCCTTTGTCAAAATCCCTTATTTGTAAATTAGTACTGTACTTATTATTAGGTAAAAAGTTTATTTATCATACAAATAAACATGCCTGTATACATGTACCATAAAAATTCATCTCACTAAAAGAGTGAGAGAGAGAGAGAGAGAAATTATTACTTTTAATAATATTTAATATTATTTAATTTACACATAAAAGCTTGAAAACCTATAAATTACATAAAAAAATTAAACAAACACTTTGCTGGGTTTCTCAGTGTTCGCAAATGTTCGCGTGTCTGTGAAAACTCATGTATGACCATTAGTTAGGTTCCAGTGAAAAATTCATGTGTCTGTGAATTCGTGCAACTCGAATTGCGCAAGTTCGAGGTATTACTGTATACTAATTATTAATATCAGCTAATTCTGCAGGTTCATGCAGAGTGACTTATGATAATTCAATACAAAGAGAAATTGAATAACAAACAAGAATTAACTTAGCCTGCAGTATGGTATACAGTATTGTATACATATAGGGTAGCCTACCTTACATTATACTGTACTCTCTATTCACATATTAATATCGTATTATACAAACGTCAACATAACGACTATGCATCTTTTCCATGGATCTTTTCAAATGTTATGCTTTATTTCACTGTATCGAATAATATTGTATATATTCTTATATTGCTTTTGTATTATAAATTGTGATCAAAGTGATAAATGCTTTGGTTTGAAAATCAATTATGCGGTAAGTTTATTTCGTCATATTTGACTCAGTTCAGAGTGCTTTTCTTGCTTCTGGTTAGCGTAAATGAATCCCTAGAGACTTTATTTATATGGGGCAAGGTTATTTTTCGTTATACAAAATGTTTTTAAGTCGAAATATAACTTAAATGCATCTCGTTGTGAAATTAATTTAGCTATTTTTTTTCGTTAATAGATGACGTTGACAGTTTGGGGCATGTTTGTTTTGTGTAAAAAAATTAAGATTCCATTTGCTTTTTCACTTTATTTCATCATAATACAAGCTTTACATGTTTATCGTGTATCGGTGTAAAAACAGCAGTAATGTGTTCTTTCATGCCCAGTAATTTTGATTAAAATACTTTCTCTCCAGTTTTAATTATGGTCAAGTTTTATCCATGTTGCCAATGCACGATAATTTATAGTCATTTGCAGCTCGAACATTGTTTTCTCAGCTTCAGCTACAACTTGCAGCTTAAATATAGCAGTATATTTCTTTGCTGATCCTTTATCCATAGCGAATGAGGGTATAATGTAAAAATATATCAGTCTTATTCTACTTAACATCATTTGTAACATAACTACAGTAATTGTGTACTACCGTACGATGGTTGAAATACAAGCCAAACTGCTGTTGCTATCCAATTCGGTTATGAGCAAAACAACAGTTTTTTATTCGGTTGTTTATGGCATATGCATTTACGCAAGAGTATTACGTTACTAACAATACTTTAATCATTCTCTTGTACTTTTTTAACTAGAAGATGGGATAAAGAGATGAAGGAGAAGAAGTTGGTCTACTGTAATTTGGTCTCTCTTGCCGCCTGATTGTATGCTGCTACCTGCGCCTGCATGAAATTTAAAAAGATTTTATAAATATTGTCATACTGTATTGGTATGAATTGTTTACCCCATCGCGAAATCAAATTATCGTAAGGCGAATTATCGTAACTCGAGCACTACCTGGGTACCTGAGTATTTTAATAGTTTTATCACAAAAAGTGCTGGGAATATTGGCTGAGATGGTGCTTGAAGAGGACATTCATGAAGCCATTGTATAGAAAGAGAGAAAAAGGATCTAGTTGCTTTTCATTCATGGTTCTTATAAATGAAGGAAAAGAAGAAGTATCCTAAATATGATAGTAGCATTCTAAACAGGAACATTAAGGAAAATGTAAAGTTTTGGTAATCAGATCAAAGAAAGGAATTTACAGCACTGACAAGGAGGGAGACGATGAGTGGTGTGTTGTGGGAAAGATCATGGGAATGGAAGTGCTAGGGGTGTGAAAGACATGAAAGTTTAAGAGGCAGTGGAGAGAGTGCATTTGAGAAGACATGGGAGACAAAGGAATAGATGAAAGGACACGAATTTGAAGCACCTAGAAAAAGTTCAGCTACCCTGACGAGGGATTAACCCTTAAGGGACGGCATAATTTATCAATGTGCAGCACCCCAGACCGGGGAAACTTTGAGGTCGGCAAAATAAAAAAAAAAATCTCATCAATGGAGAAATGACACGTACATTCACACTGTATAAATAAAAAAATTCTAAAAATTTTCGCTACCTTCCACGAAGTTGAAAATTACTATTTACAACCTTGTGGGGCCTCATTTACAAGACAATCATAAATTTTACCAACTTATATGTTTTCTAATAAATGAGTTTTTGAGTTTTGTGAAATTATTATTATTGCTCACACAATATCAAAACAGATAAGAAATAAAAGCAATAACAAATTTTTGCATATTTGTTGTAAAATATTCACGTAAGTTTAAGAGAAGGAAGATTCAGTAACTTTTTTTACTTTTACATGCTTTTCTAATATTTCTTTGCAATTTCCTTTGTAAAATTACATTTACAACCGACATACTATTGTAAAAGACAAAAACAAAAAACAACAGCAACCCCTTCGTATATTTACAAGCAGATTTACACAAAGACTCATGTGAGAGAGAGAGATGCAGTACCTTCCCCATTGAAGTCACAAGCATTACTGATACAGGCTGAACTCTCACGTCTGTATAAAAGTTGCCATTAGTGAATTTATAGCATATAGAAGTATTGGCACCTTTGTTTCGAATCATTATTACCATAAGAGTGGTGCATAATTCTGCTTCACACTGAAGAGCAATCCGTCCACCTCCCCAAACCTGTTTTGCTTCACACTGAAGCTCAATCCGTCCACTAAGGGTTAAGCTGAGAAGAAGAAGAAATCATCATCATCATCATCATCAATATCATCGTTATCATGATTGTCAATATTATCAGTGCCCCTTACATCTAGTGACAAACAGCATTAGTGAAATTATGCCACTGATGTTTTTCTTGTACTTTGCCTCCACTCATCTCCAGCCTCCCATGTCATAATTTTCATCCAAGTGGTGGGTGCCTAAAGGAGGCAGCTGCTACTATCACATATTATTCTCCAGTGAGTTGTACAAAATACATGCAAGCCATATCCACTCCTTTCCATCATTATCTATTCTGCACGTGGAGTGTCCATAATTTCTGTCGTGTCATTTCTCACTCTTTCCTTCCAACTGACTTCTAATATTCTTCTTAAAACTCTGTTCTCAAATCAACACAATCTTTTAGATATAGTCTCACTGTCATTCCATGATTTATGTGTGTACTGTATAGGAATACAAATCATGTTAGACTTACAGTCATATACGATTTCAGTCAATTGAATTTCCAAACCTTATTCAACCTGCTCATTGTCTGATTTGCATTTTTTAGTCTTTCACTGAATTCCAACTCAGGAGAATCTTTTGGATAAAATTATTCCTATATATTTGGTTGATTCAACCTCATTAGTAATCATTATTTCATCCAAAGTTATTTTGTTACTTTGCCCATTTGGGCATATGCTGTCCTCATTACCTCTGTTTGTCTTAGATTTATTTTGAGTCCCATCTCTCTAGATAAAGGATGCATTTTATTATGCAAGCTTTGTAAATCTTGTGGAGTTTCACTGATTAAAGCATCATCGTCTGGATATTTCAAGTATGTCAAGTGTCTATCATTACACAGATCTTAACCATCTCTTATATTTCCTACCATGTATGGGAAGTGAAAACCACAAACATGAAATAACATTCCCTTGTAGCACCCTATATTTACTTAAGGTTCACATGGCAAAACCCCATCAACATTAACCCTTAAACGCCTACTGGATGTATCATACGCCGACTAAAATTGTCTGTTGGGTGCCAAGTGGACGATACCGTCGTCGACTACAAAATTTCAACCTTCGGTCAAATTTGACTCGACTGAAATGGTCGAAAAAACGCAATTGTAAGCTAAAACTTTTACATTCTAGTAATATTCAATCATTTACCTTCATTTTGCAACAAATTGGAAGTCTCTAGCACAATATTTCGATTTATGGTGAATTTTGAAAAAACTTTTTCATAAATCCATGCGGTAACTCGAAAATTTCCAGAAATTCTTTTGTCATTTTGTCGTAATTTTACTGTTTTATATTAGCCGTTATGTAAAGTTTTATATATAAAAATGTGCACAATTTCATGTAAAATACAACAAAATACAACCCATGGTTGTAGCTTTTATCAGTTTGGAAATATTTTCATATAAATCTAAATAACTGCCAAATTTCAACCTTCGGTCAACTTTGACTCGACCGAAATGGTCAAAAAACGCAATGGAAGGTAAAACTCTTACATTCTAGTAATATTCAATCATTTACCTTCATTTGCAACAAATTGGAAGTCTCTAGCACAATATTTTGATTTATGGTGAATTTTTGAAAAAACTTTCCTTATGTCCGCAGAAATTCTTTCATCACATTGTCGTAATGTTTGCAACTGTTTATATCAGTCGTTACATAAAAGTTTTATATATGGAAATGTGTGCGCAATTTCATGTAGAATACAACAGAAAATAACTCATGGTTGTAGCTTTTATCAGTTTTGAAATATTTTCATATAAATCACAATAACTGCCAAAATTTCAACCTTCGGTCAACTTTAACTCGACCGAAATGGTAAAAACATAATTATAACCTAAAACTCTTACATTCTAGTAATATTCAATCATGTACGTTCATTTTGCAACAAACTGGAAGTCTCTAGCACAATATTTCAATTTATGGTGAATTTCTAAAAAAAAAAACTTTTTCCTTACGTCTGCGCGCGGTATCTCGGCTGAACATCTCAGAAATTCTTTCGTCACGTTGTCGTAATTTTTGCATCGTTTTACATTAGTCGTTACATAAACTTTTATATGTGAAAATGTGCGCAATTTCATGGCATGAATACAACTGAAAATAATTCATGGTTGTAGCTTTTATCAGTTTGAAAAATTTTCACATAAATCACGATAACTGCCAAAATTTCAACCTTGGTCAACTTTAACTCGACCGAAATGGTCAAAAACGCAATTGTAAGCAAAAACTCTTTACATTCTAGTAATATTCAATCATTTACCTTTATTTGCAATAAATTGGAAGTCTCTAGCACAATATTTCGATTTATGGTGAATTTTTGAAAAAATTTTCCTTACGTCCTTGCGGGTAACTCGGACAAACATCTCAGAAATTCTTTCGTCACGTTGTCGTAATGTTTGCACCGTTTTTATATTAGTCGTTATAAACTTTTATATATGAAAATGTGCGCAATTTCATGTAGAATAGCAGCAGAAAATAACTCATGGTTGTAGCTTTTATCAGTTTTGAAATATATTCATATAAATTGACGAAATAGAAAAATTTGACGCCGGTCAACTTTAACTCGACCGAAATGGTCGAAAACTGCAATTATGGCTTCAAACACTTACAGTCTACTAATATTCAATCAACTAGCTTCATTTTTCAACAAACGAAGTCTCTAGCACAATATTTCGATTTATGGTGAATTTTTGAAAAACATTTTTTTACGTCCAGCGGCGCGTTACAGATTAAGTGCATCATATTGTGATAATATTTTCTCTGTGTTGCTTGATCATTTTACAATTTGTTATATACCAAAATCATCGCAATTTAGTGTACAATACAAAGAAAAAAATAATCCGTTAGCTTTAACCGTTTTGCTCACAGCGCGATTTGTATAAATTATATATGAAAATTTTTTTGTGCTGTCATATATTTCAATATTTATATATGATAATGATATTTTTTTCATTTCTGATGGTTGCATACTAAACTTCAGGCAATGTCAAAAAAGGAGCCAAAAATGAACTCTTAATCTTAAAAACTAAGCATGCTGTGTTTTTGAAAAAAACTTTTTTCGGCAGTGCTTAACTCCTGAGCGAACGCGCATATGGGAGACGTTTTTGTAAATAGAGGCTCGGCGTTTAAGGGTTAACTCTGAATGGACATGGAAATCAAGTACCTAATCTTTTGAAAGCATATAGTTTTAATTAAGTGAACTCACTTTAAAATTCTGAAGTACAGTCATATTCGCAGGGGTTAGGGACCAGAACCACCGCGAAAAGTGAAAATCCTCATTAAGTTGTTACCCACTTATAAAAATGCTTATAACTGCCTATTTAAATAGTTCAAACAGCAAATATACCTTAAACTAAAATGCTTATACCTGCCTATTTTAATACATGGTAATTCAAACACAAAATATACCTTAAACTTTCATCCTACACTAAATATACCTTAAACTATCATCCTATGATGATAATAGATCAGTATAATAATCCAGTACAAATGTATTCTGTAAGTGAAATAACATTTTATTGATATTTTGCTGTGTTTACATTAATATTAATATGTGAAAATTAGTAAATAATTTTTTTGTCATAAAAAATGTATTTAGTCATGAAAATAACATGAAAATAATTAGCGAATATTTTAGATAGGCTCTGCTATCATCCTAAAACACTTTAATATCATTTCAAAGTCATCTTACATTCCCCTTAAAAATTTATGGCTTACAGCTACGTGTGGAAACTAATCATGTTCCTCCTATATTCAGGCACAGCCATTTTCTCTCGTACAGTATTCAAGCTGTCCCATTTTCTTTTTACAGTAGATAGTGGAAGCGTTGGCAATTCACAAGCAGAGTTAAGTACTGCACATAAATATTTAAATAGGTATTAAAGAAATATATATTTTATTGATGTTTTGCTGTGTTTGCATTAATATTTGAAAATTAGTAACTAATTGTTTTATAATAAGAAATGTAGTTAGTCATGAAAATACAGTAATTAGCAAATATTGTTCTATGAAAAATTCCACAAATTAGTGAATTTTCCGCGATTTATTTGGATTTACGTTCCACAGATAAATCTCTGAATAACTGAAGCCGCGAATGCTGAACCGCGATATAATGGGGGTCCACCGTATAGTAATCTGAGTTCTTAAATCATTGGAGAAAGATAGATGTCGAATTCTTGTACATTAGGCAGAATAGGAGAGTTTGATGTAAAATTAACATGAAAAAACATTAGAAAATGTGCTGTGGAACCAGTGAATGGGACTGAATGAGAAGACCTGTACAAATATACTCTCAATATCAAAGTTAACATATAAAAAAAATTTAAAGTTCTGCGTGAAAAAGAGGTGGTTTGGGAGTTGAAAGAAAAGGAGGCACAGTACAGTTTTCAGTTCTCAGCAAGGATATTCATCAAGAAAAAGTAGACAAGGTCTTTGTTAAAGAGAAAATATATTTGATAAAATAATATAATCCTATAGAGCACCACTAGAAAAAAGGAAGGTGTTAGTCACTAGGTTACTAAAAGCAACAGACAAAAAGCTGAAAATATGTTGACAAGGAAAGGAATTCAAGCTTGGACAAGAATCTTCTGGTATTAAAGTATTCATTGTCCAGATAAGAACAGTGCAGTGATTTATGGCAGGATGTAAGCCACTGAAAAGAATTTGGTGGCATTTGGTGAACTATAGCAAAAGCAAAGGGATAATAGTTGCTATTTAAATTTGCCGGATGTATGTTAGAGGGGAAACTCATGATTAAGGTCTTCATAATTTGATAATTTATTCAGCTCTTCTTTGCATCTGGATTGAAGTCTTCATAATTTGATCATTGATTCAGCTCTTCTTTGCATCTGTGACATTTTTGTTTTATTTAAGTTCTGTGTTTCTCTATGGTTATATTGTATAATGAAATGCAGTTTTGGTTTTTCAGGGAAAAAATTAGATTTCAAATGTGGTATTTTCACTTATCTTTAATAGATTTAGTAATCTTGCTAATTAATTGTCTTATTTATGTTTTCTCAATAGAGTATTGAAGCAAAACTTGAAGAATCTTCACCAAAAAAAGTATCTTCATCTCATCATAGTGCCCTCCACAAATCAGATCAAGGTACTCCAAGAAGTGAACGGCATTGGACAGAAATAGTTACGTATTTGAAGGTTAGTTTGAAATAGTTTCTAAAAGCTATGTTTTAGCAGTTGTTTTACCAGTCTCATTTCTGTTTGAGAACTTGATTTGTTAACCCTTAAGAGGTTGCTATGACAAAAGTATTGTCTGGTGTTGTATCTTTAGGTTTAATTGATGGGCTGCAAGGAACCTCTCAGGTTCTGTCTTTCTGCTGTTTTCTGCAAAAGAAAGAAAGTTATAGTTACTTCTTAGAAAATTGACAGTAATGGGGGCATCTAGCTTGTATCAAGAATGATGATTTGAGGAAAAGTCCCTTTTTCTTGCAATTAATCACCCACTTTACAAAAAGTTAGAAATTTGTGTGTATCTTATCACTGTGATTGATTTCCCAAAAATTGATTGCAAGAAGTTAGAAATTCATGTGTATCATATCAATGTGATTGATTTCCCAAAAACTGATTATATGTTGAAGTGATTTTATCCAGGAGTTTAATAACTTTTTATAAATTTTTCTGTATTCAGAGCCAACTGCATGAAGAGCAGCTACGATCCCGCCTACTAGAGGCAGCTGAACGTGAGAGTTCAGCTAGAATATTAGTTCTCCAACACAGTGTACGGGATACAATTGAAGCACATGAAAATCTCCAGGTTAGACTTAGTTATCTGTAAATGGTAATATATTTGACAGCCAATAAACACAAGCAAAGACAAACTATGAAACATTCTCTATAATGATTTGGGGTATGTTGAATTTTCAGTTGTCTTTGTAATAAAGAAGTTAAAAATATTTTGTCTGTAATTTTATATTTTAGCTACAGTTAACTCTTTAATGCTGACTGGACGTATTTTACGTTGACAAAAATTGTCTGTCGGGTGCCAAGTGGACGTAAAATACGTCGACTACAAAAAGTTTTTTAAATATTCGCGGAAAATTACTTATAGGCCTCATTTGCGTAAAATTTTAAATCACGCGCCTTGAGGATGCTGGGAGTTCCGCGGATCACGCTGTTGTTTTTGTTTACAGCGTGGCCAGCTACATCTGAATTTCTTTCTTATCCCAAAAGAAAGCATCAGCTAACTCTGCTGAAAATCTCAGAAATTCTTTAGTCACTTTGTCGTAATTTTTGCACCGTTTTCTATTAGCCTTTACATAAAGTTATATATATGAAAATGTGTGCAATTTCATGTAGAATACAACAAAACTAACTCATGGTTGTAGCTTTTATCAATTTTGAAATATTTTCATATAAATCACAATAAGTGCCAAAATTTCAACCCTTCAGTCAACTTTGACTCGACCAAAATGGTCGAAAATGCAATTGTAAGCTAAAACTCTTACATTTTAGTAATATTCAATCATTACCTTCATTTTGCAATAAACGAGAAATCTCTAGCACAATATTTCGATTTATGGTGAATTTTTGAAAAAAACCTTTTCCTTATGTCCGTGCGCGCTAACTGCTGAAAATCTCAGAAATTCTTTAGTCACTTTGTTGTAATTTTTGCACAGTTTCGTATTAGCCGTTACATAAAGTTTTATATATGAAAATGTGCGCAATTTCATGAAGAATATAACAAAAAATAACTCATGGTTGTAGCTTTTATCAATTTTGACATATTTTCATATAAATCACGATAAGTGCCAAAATTTCAACCTTCAGTCAACTTTGACTCGACTGAAATAGTCGAAAAATGCAATTGTAAGCTAAAACTCTTACATTCTAGTAATATTCAATCATCTACCTTCATTTTGCAACAGACGAGAAGTCTCTAGCTCAATATTTTGATTTATGGTGAATTTTTTTTAAAAACTTTTTCCTTACATCTGCTCTAACTCTGCTGAAAATCTTGTAAGAGCCTCACGCCGTCTCTTCCAAACATGTGTGTGTTTGTGTGTTCGTCGTCCATCGGAGTGGACAAGACAACAAGAGCATCTCATTTTCTTTCTCTAAAGGAACGCGATTTCAACCATACAATATTTCCGTCTGTTTCTCCCTAACCATTGTTGTCTTGATGTATGTACAATCACCACTATTTGCATTGCCATGCAAGCATTCTGATCATATACTCATAATGTTCCAACGAATCTTCTGTATCAAACTGTGTGTATGTTTCTGTTTGTGAAGACGCCAAACATCTCGCCATTCCGATGGACGACGAACACACGTGTTTGGAAGAGACGGCATCAGGCTCTTACAATCTCAGAAATTCTCTAGTCACTTTGTCGTAATTTTTGCGCAGTTTTGTATTAGCCTTTACATAAAGTTTTTTATATGAAAATGTGCGCAATTTGATGTAGAATACAACAAAAAATACCTCATGGTTGTAACTTTTATCAATTATGATATATTTTCATATAAATCATGATAAGTGCCAAAATTTCAACCTTCGGTCAACTTTGACTCAACCGAAATGGTAAAAAAATGCAATTGTAAGCTAAAACTCTTACATTCTAGTAATACTCAATCATTTACCTTCATTTTGCAATAAACGAGAAGTCTCTAGCACAATATTTCGATTTATGGTGAATTTTTTAAAAAAACTTTTTCCTAACTCTGCTGAAAATCTCAGAAATTCTTTAGTCACTTTGTCGTAATTTTTGCACCGTTTTAGATTAGCCTTTACATAACGTTTTAGATATGAAAATGTGCGCAATTTCATGTAGAATACAAAAAAATAACTGATGTTTGTAGCTTTCATCAGTTTTGAAATATTTTCATATAAATCGCGGTAAGTGCCAAAATTTCAACTTTCGGTCAAGTTTGACTCGACCGAAATAGTCGAAAAATGCAATTGTAAGCTAAAACTCTTACATTCTAGTAATATTCAATCATTTACCTTCATTTTGCAACAAATTGGAAGTCTGTAGCACAATATTTCGATTTATGGTGAATTTTTGAAAAAAAATTTTTACGTCCGCACGTTACGAATTCATGCATCATTTTGTGATAATATTTTCTCTGTGTTGCTTTGATCGTTTTACAATGTGTTACATACCAAAATCACCGCAATTTAGTGTACAATACAATTTAAAAAAAATAACTCGTTAGCTTTAACCGTTTTGCTCACAGCACGTTTTGTATACAATTATATATGAAATTTTTGTTCGCGCTGTCATATATTCCAATATTTATATATGATAATGATATTTTTTTTCATTTCTGATGGTTGCATACTAAACTTCAGGCAATGAGAAAAAAAGGAGTCAAAAATGAACTCTTAATCTTAAAAACTAAGCGTGCTGTGATTTAAAAAAAAAACTTTCTTTCCGCTTCGGTGCTAACTCTCAAACCCCGTCGGCATACGGCAGACACTTTTGTAAATAGAGGCTCGGCATTTAAGGGTTAATGCTCTTCTTATGCAAGTGCCTTGCAGGTTATAGATCATAGTTTAGACATGCTATTAGAGTTGAAACATTGTTATGAAATGGTTTTAGTAGATGTGGTTCTCAGTTTTTTTATTTTATTTTTTGTAGAGTGGAGATTTTCTAATAATTTTATGGGGATTTGGTGAGGATTATGGGATTATTCATCTGTGTGCACTTAGAGTTAATTTGTATTGTTTTAACAAGCTCATTACTTATAATTAGCCCATTCTGTGCACATGAAATTGTCCCAGACACTGCATTCCCTTTTAAAATGCAGAAAACGGCAGTCAGCACATAGGGTTAGGATTACATATACTTGGGAGGATCCCCACCTCTCAGGTATCTACAGGAATTATCATTCACGAATTGTTCATATTTTTCACAGCTTGAGTAGTTCCCAGACATTATGCATTTTTTATACCGTAGCCGCTGTTCTTTCTCAAAGGAGTTACTCTCAAGGTCCCTAGGGGAGTGGGGCTCCATAAGATGGAACAACCAATTTCAAAGAATTCTCTTCTAGTTGGTGTTGGCCAGTATAGTGCATGTTGACACTGAAAGAATATAGGACTCAAGACAAGAGGGCTCTTTCTCTTGTCTACAGCTGCTGCCTAGGTTCAACTCCCATTCCTTACCTGCGAATGTGGCAACAATGCCCTGCACGTCGGCCATCTCTCATGGCAGCAACGCACTCCACACCAACCCTTTCACTCATTACTCTTCAGGTCTCTGTGTTTGTAAGATGTGTGTTATAAACTGTCATCCGACTACAAGCTCCTAGATCGTGTTCTAGTCATAATGGAAGAACTAAATTCAGAAGTAAGTTAAGTGCCAGTGGGTTTGGCTCATACCACCTGCCATGAACATAACCCTTGTAGGAATAAAGGGGAATATGGTTGGTCCCCAGACATGTATGAAATATGTAACATGCTCCTAGCAACAAGCTTTAAAAATGAAACAGCCCACTTTAAGCTGTCACGTTGGGTCCTAGGTTTCGGTAAGGGTACGGAAGGAGGAGACTTCATCTTTCTGGCAAAAGTCTGGCAGAATATATTTCCCTCCCTATCCGAGCAGAACCAATGTTTGGACCAATACCCAAAAGCATTGGTTCCTAGTACCTCCCAGGTTAACTCCTCCAATTGAGAAGAGGAGTCTTTACTTGGTAGAGATGTCCCCTTTATTGGACATGAAGTGGATTTTGCCACAGAAACTGCCCTACTGAACCTGGAAGGACCAGGGCACAGCCTTCTGCTGTACATGAGAGAGATACCTCGGAAGAAAATCTCTCCCATGCAGCAATCAGATACTGAAGGGGATCCTAATAAGGTCCACCTAACCCCATCTGAAGCGTCTGTATCTTGTGAGGGGTATAGTGAAGCATCCTGGACCTCTGCTCTTTTGTTGCTGGACAGTTGCAATACGGCTGCCAGGGCACAATCAGTTCACGCAAGCTCCCCTAATAGGGAAATACCGCTTTCTGCATTTGCTGACTTCTGTGAGGAAATTATGAGGAGTATCAAGGATGTCCTTGCTGCTGAATGTCGGTACATCAGAAACATTATCTATGATTCCAAACAGGAAATCATGGCAGTCTTGGATACTGAATTAGATGCAAGGTCTAAGAATTTCTTAGCCTTTAAACAAAGGAGTAAAGTGGCTGCAAAAATACACACAGTTCGGGCCACAGAACTTCAAATCAAAGGATAGTAACAGCTCCAATAACTACCCCTGATGATACTGTTAACCCTTGGTGCTATGCCTCAGTGTGTATCTTTTTTCTTGATGGTAAATACCTTATTAATGAAAGGAAAACTATGATTGAAGCTGAACATATAAAATTTCAGGATAGAGCAGAGTTTCCTAATACGGAATGGTGCTTAGTCCCTCCTTCAGTAGCCATTGAGAAACCGCTGAAGGAGATGGTTATTCTACCTACGAATATAGCATTGAAAGCCATAGAAGAAACCTTTTTTACCAGGTTAATAGAAAATAGAGTTCTAAACTATTTTAGAGAATCAATATGCTCACTGGGTAGCCCCTTAAAACAATTAAGGGGAGCATTTGACAAAAAAATCAAAGAATCCAAATTTTTCCTGATATTTCACATATGGACTCTTGCACCTCTTGACTATATTCTCAGAAAATTTTATAAAAAAATTTGCAATAGTTTTGGAGTTATAAGCCAAAACCGTAACCCTGCTATCACTGAGAAAATGATAACTTCAGTATATCGGTAGTAATTTCAATTTAGCTATCAAAGAAGAATATCTAAATGCTGTATATGGCAACTATATCCTACGCAAGTGCGTAGAGGCTCTGTTGGGTGAAGGAGTGCACCCACTTGGGCAATCAGTGGCAGCTCAGCTCTCGATGAAGCAAGACGTCGCGCTGCCCAACCTCACCCGTGTTTCATTCAGTGCAGTTATATTACTTTGCAAGTCAATTTTTTGTATTTCTCTTGGCTTTGCAAGTCAGTTTTTTGTATTTCTCTTGGCTTTGCAATACTTCTTTGTTGAGAAGAAACCATGCCGAGACCAAGAAAATTTAAACAACATCTACGTTCCATAAGAGAAAGGAAGAAACGACATCATGAAGAGGGAGGCATCCAAGAGAGAGGAAAGAGGGGGACCAGGAGCCTAAATATATATAAAATATAATCCAATATACATAAAATAATAATCACAGATAACACCAATATGATATAACATCAAATTTGTCATAAAATCCTCAAAGTGTGAGACAACAAGCAAATAAATGGACAGACAAGCAAAAAATGTCATCATAAAACTTGGAGGCCGATATCTCAAAACTAAAGTTATCGACCTTCAAATGGAAACTCAGACATAACAAATTCACCTATCTCAATGAAACAAAAAGCAAATGAAAGCTAAATAAATTGTCTACAAAACTATAGAGATTTTTTTTATTTTGTCCCAAAAATATTTTTGGGATTTATTTTTCCACAAAATCGATCCAAGATTTTTCAGAAATCGAAAAATATTTGTAAAAAAAAAATGGAAAAAAATGCTCTATTACTTTATTCCAATCTATAATACCTGTCTACCACGTAAATTTTAGCCCTTAGGTTGCAATAGTTATGGCTGAGTTTTTTTTTTTTTTTTTTAGAATTTTGTGGGAGCGGGTCTACCAGCGAATGGGGGAGGGCGAGAAGGAAAATATGAATACTGACCTTTTTGCTATACATAAACTAACCAATGCCCAAAATTTCAAACTGATTCATACAAAAAAACCAGTTATTAATAAAAAACCATTTTTTCAAATGCCCCCCTTAATCATGTGAAGGCAGATTTTAAGAATTTTGTGGTAACTGGTAAACGAGAGCCAGCGGCAGAATTAAAGCCATTTTTCTCTGTCATCCCAGTGTTTCATAATTCTACTAAGGAATGTGCAACACTTGCCCTTTCTTTTCAAAGGAAAAAGCTCCCTCTGGACATGGCTACTCAGCAGTTTAGGACCTTTATGAGAAAAATCTCAGAGGGGACATTGTTGGCTGAATTTAATGCTAGGCTCCACCTCCTCAGTATCATAAGTTCCACTACTATGCTGGAAGTTTCCATTAAAATGCTTCCAGAATCTTCTATTGCAGTGCTGCTGTAGCCAAAACTCTTATTTGGACCCTATGGGGAGCACTACAATTTTCTAGAGTGACATAAAAGCTTGAATGGAAACATTGGCGGGCTCCAATATGTTACTCCCCAATGTAACCTCCTTATTACATTCTACCCCCTTCTGTAAGGACCTTTTTTGGGGAGTCTGTTGTGGTTCAACTCAGTGAATGACCCAAACAACAGAACTGTACAATATACGCTCTACTAGGAAAAGGGGAATCCGGGAATCAATGGACTCAACAGTTTCCTCTTCCTAAACCAAAGAAAGTTCATTATGACTCAGAGTCATACAAGCTTCTAGTCACCCTTAAAGGATCCTTTCAACAACAGAAGAAAGGACAATAGCAGCAAAAGCACACCTTTCGAGGCATTAAAAGTACTCATACCAGGGGAAAAGGAAAAGCAACTCTTGGAATGCCTATTAAAAGCAAGGGAAGAGGTGGAGCCCAATAGGAATTGTATGGTCAAGGGTTGTCTTCTACAGCATCACTTGCAATGGAAGTCCTCCCCTTGGGACTCAATATTCCTTGGAAGATTACTTGCAGAAGGCTTTTCCAAAAGGAGCCATAGGGAAACATGCATATATTTGCCACATTGTTTGCTACAGTTTTAGAATGACTACTGTTGCCCAAGTACTTCCAATCATTCCGCAAGGGACCATTCCACAAGGGACCTGGACCCTTTCTGTAGATCTGAAAGATGCATACTGGCACGTCCCTATCGCCATTACCTTTTGCCCCCTTCTAGGATTCTGGATGGGGAAGGAAATCTACAGATTGAAAGTCATGCCCCTTGGGTTAAACATTGCCCCAAGAGTTTTTACAAAATTAGCAGCAGTAGCTGTCTGAGACCTCAGAAAAGAAGGTATTCAACTGGTAGCCTACCCAGACGATTGGCTAATCTTGGGGGCCCACCAAAGAAGAGTGCTTAAGAAGCCTAATAGTGGTAGTCGACAGGCTCCAGTTGAAAGGTTTTCTAATAAATTGGAACAAATCCCGTCTTACACCCAGCAGACACTTTCAGTGGCTGGGACTTTGTTGGGATGCTCTTCATGGCCAGTTGTCTCTTCCCACCAATACCCAAAACAATAAGTAAGGACCTGAAGCGTTTCCAGACGTCAGTTGGAGCGTATGATAGGCCTGTTACAGTTTGCTTCTGTGGTAGACCCAATCCTCAGATTGCAACTAAACATTCTGGCTATTGCATGCAAGAAAAGAGCTTCACGATCAACTTCATCATAGGAGTCCAAGAGTTGGGAAGATACTCTGGCCATGTACAGTACCTAGAAGGGGTCTCTGGCAAAACAGGTCACTCTGACTCCTCTGTCTGTACGGCTGTCTTTCTGTCCCTCAGAAAACTGCAACTTCCAAAAGAGACCCACATTTTGTTGATCCTAGACAATATGACTGCAATGTCCTGCATCAAGAGGTCAGGCTCACGATCGTCTCCTCTCAATGCAGTAATGCTAGCCATCCTTCGGATGGCACAAGCCAAGAAGTGGCACTTGTCTGCAATTCATCTCACAGGGTCTCTCAGTGTAATAGCAAACTCTCTGTCAAGGAATACAACAGCTTCAACCGAGTGGATGTTAGACAATCACTCTCCTCAACAAATTGGCAACATGCTTCCACATCCGGAAGTGGACCTGTTTGCCACATACAAGAACCATCAACTTCCAGTCTATGTTTCTCTGAACCTGGATAATCAAGCAATAGCAAGAGATGCATTCCTGCAAGACTGGAAAAAATGGAGGACGAAATGCCTTTTTCTCCATTGTCCCAGATTTCAAAGGTTTTGAACAAACTTCTAACCTGCAACAAAACCTCTTACTTAGTAGCCCCAAATTGGCCAAACAGTCATTGGTTCCTATTGCTTCAACAATGGGTGAATTCAGTTCCATTACCATCTACCTTTCTATTCCAGACAGTAGGAGGGGAAAGTCATCTACGCATCCTTCTTTCTGAGCCGAGTACTTCACGTGTGGATTTTTAAAATCTTGTCTACCATGAAAATTATTTACCCAACATTGCTAGGTACCTAATGTACGTACAAACTACAGATATCATCTCTTTGACAATATGGAAAGTATGGTTAGATGATATCCGTGCTGAGAGCCCAGATGAGATCTCTGTTGAAACACTTCTACATTTTCTTATATTTCTTTTTGAAAACAAGTGCCTTGCTGTTACAACAATCATGGCATACAAGGCTTCATTGTCAGAACCCCTGCTTTATGGGTTTGGGATTGATTCTAATATAGAAACTGTTACTTCCCTTCTCTGGTCTTTTGCATTGCAAAGACCTGCTCCTTCAAGGCTTCCCATTACCTGGTCTCTGAATAAGGTGCTTAGACTTCTGTCAACCCCTCATATCAGTGGGCCCAGTACAATTACAATTCATATGCAGCAAAAGGCGATCTTCTTGACTGCTTTGGCATCAGGGGCTTGCATTAGTGAACTGGGCTGTCTTAAACGGGGACAACGATACATCACTCATATAGCTAACTGTCATTTATTATTGTCCCCTGGTCCATCATTCCTGGCCAAGAATGAGAACCCTTTAAAGAGAAAATCTCCTATTCTGATAAGGGAATTCAGTATGTCAGATAAAATGTTATTCCTGGTTCAAGCACTTAAGGTTTACCTAGAGGTCATGGCAAACATCCCAGAGGGTCCAATTTTCCTACACCCTAGCACAAACAAACCACTCTTTCTACATGGGCTGAGAATAATTTTAGTGTCCCTTATTAAAAAGGCAGACCCCCACTCCTTTCCTAAGTCGCATGACATCCGGAAGGTGAGTACATTGTTAGCTTTCTTCGGAAGCAATATTCCTAAAACATTATTGCCATGATCTCAAACAAATTTGACTGCATTGTGTATCGTAGGTGGTATGGTAAGTCCTAACCCCATTGGCGCTGTGGTGGAAAACCATGGGTCTTCTTGATGTGGTGGTTATGCCAAGATGTTGCTGGGAAAGGTGCATGAGTACCTCAACCAGACCCAGCATATTTAGGTAAATCACTTTAGAACTACGTCATAATAGTTATAAATTCGTGTAAAGTGTCATGTTCTTTGTTGCCAAACCCTATGGGTACAGTATTTGGAATAAAGAATGTGGTTTATAACTTGTAGCTTAACCTTGCCTGAAATTTTATCTGGGTGGTTGGGATTGAATTTTAGGAGCTAAGCCATTTTGTCACCTGTCAGTTTCTTTTGTAAGCTCCTTTAAGAACAAACAGCGGCTACGCTATCAAAAAACAGGTTTTGATGTAGGAAAAACTTATTTTTTGTAGTCACTGAGAGTCCTCAAACCCACTCACTCTCCTTTTATCAAAGGAGAGCAACTAGTGCTGTTGTTTCAAGTCTAGTGTTAAGTTTGCATTTTTGTATTCCTTGAAACTGTATATTATTGGCAAGTTCTTACCACAGTTGTATTGTATATTGGTGTTGGTAAGTGTTAGGTAATTAGAGAACAAAAGCTGATGAGTTTTTCTTTAAAGTCAGCTCTTTTGGTTTTGTGCTAACTTTAGGGGGTTCTATTTTTAATATTTTAAAAGTAGGTTGTCTTTAATTTCCGAGAAGTTTAATCTCTCTTCTTAAACCTCACGGTAAATGGCCTATTTGCTATTTTGCTCAAGATTGAGTGACCAGTTTTGGTGTGGGTAGTTTGTTAGTTATTGTCTTACTGTTCTACTTGTACCCTTTTTTTTTTTTTTTTTTGAAGTACCATACATAGTTTCTGTTATTTTTGTTTTGTGTATACTATAGTAGGGAATTGTATTTGAATGATTAACTTTGTCATCCTTTCTGTTTAGCATACAGATTTCATAGCATTGATCATTTTTTCATTGGTGCATAGTCTACACATAAGTGATCAAGTGATATATTAATAACAGTGTGATTATACAGTATATACCGCTAGTGCGCAGCAGTATTAAAACTTGGTAGTTGTGATAAAGTTCTGTATTATCTGGTAAGGAGCAAGTTTCATTGCATATTCTTGACAGCACTAGAATTTCTGTAGCAAAACAGAATTATATAGTTAATTCAAACAAACCCATTTCATATACTGTAATGTTAGTTCTTCCTCCTCCCTTGCCTGCCTTTCTATTGTAATGGATCAGATAGCAAGAATAATGACCATCATAGCTGCCTTAGACTTGGGAATCTTTTCTCTCTATTTAACAAAGGATTGAAGTGTCTGACTTGATTTCATTTTATGAAGAATTGAAGTATAAAGTATAATTTCATTTTAACAAAATGGATCAAGTATCAGTAACGATTTTGTAAGAAATTAATTTTTTTTTAAACTACGTTTTTGGCATCAAGCTACCCAGGTTTTATGGGTAACCACAGTAGTATCCAGATCTTTCATTGGTAGGCTGATTGTTAAGAATATCATGAGTGATCTTGGAGAGGGCATTAATTTTGATATGAATATTATTAAATTTGAGTAATTAACATGAAAAGTGGTCCACTTGAACTGTCTTAATTTATAGAATAGAGTATTTCTTGGGTATAAAGTTTGTTTATGTACCTTTTTCCCTGTATGTATTAAGAACTGGAAATATTTTTACTTTTTGAGGAAAAGGTATTATAGCAACACCTTTGTAAAGGTACCTTAGAAATTTCTAGTGATTTCGTAGATGCCACGATATATACTGAAATGCAGGAACTGATAAACAGTATGTATTAGAGTTCTCCCAAGAAAGAAGAAAAATAAAACATTGATCTCCAGTAACCTCTGGTAAGGGCACAGATTTCAGTCACGTGATAAGTTGCACCAAAGTTAAAAGTTCCATTAGAGCTAGATTATTTTAATTAAAATTTTTGTAACCATATTTTTTGTCATAGTACAAGCAGCAGGAGATTTATATTTATTAAATATTTGAATTATCAATTTTTAGACCTTCCTAATTTATATTAATCAGTATAAAGCATTGCTAAAGATCATTGTATTTCTGACAGAATTACTTCATAAAGATATTAATTATAGGCCTGTTATTATATGATTTTATGAAAATTGTACGATAGGTCTTACTTGCTTTGGTTGCTATAAACCAGGAAATTTTTGAGCAGTTTTATTTAAACTATTTTCATGTTAGGAATTTGCATTAAAAATAAAACTACCACAAGTATTGTAAGGAGAGTTGATAGGTATGACTCTTTGAAGACCCTACCTGAGTCCCTTCCTATAGGATAATGAATGTGACAAACCTATATCAATTTGTTTTAGAGACAAACCTATAACATAAATTATTCACAGGCAAAAACTTAATTTTTATCCCTTTTGAATTGTAGAGGTTTGAAATCTGTTCATAGGGTATCACTTAAAATCTTGTTGAATGTACATGGCATACACTTGGTTGTGGGGTAATTTGGACATTAAATCTAAATACTGTTTTGAAATGGGTATTAAATGTAACATTATTATTTACAAATGAATGTGAAATTGAAAACATCTTGTATACGGTTGGATATTTTTTGTTATAATTGAAACAATATGAATGTGAGCAAGGTAAACACACCATGTTAACCTTGTAAGTGATGATAACTTGATTGTAACTGTCACTCATCAAAAAATTTATTGATGTACAGTTATCCCCCTTGGCTTTAATTTGCAAATTATGAGTTACATTAAAACATTTTCAATTTCTTGTTTGCACTTTGAAATGAAGGATTGGATGTTTTTTAAAAGAAAGGACTCTGTGAACTATATATTTATACATCTCACACAAATAAGATGCAACTGGTGGTAAAACAGCGCAGTGTCCAGAGTGATGATTTATATTTATATGTCGAACTACCACAGATTACAAATCCAGAACAATATAAACTTAGATTTTCTTTGTAAGTCATGAAAATAACATTACAAAAATTTCCCAGTTTACAGTACATATCCAATACAATTTGAATAAAGTGTACATTGAATGGCTGAGTATCAAAAAAATAAGATTTGGAGTTCCTTGATTTATACTTTCTTTGTGAACAGAAAGTATTTTTAAGGTAGTTTTCTTTGGCTATGAATTTCAAAACATAAGAATATATTACCTAAGGTTTGTGCATTGTAATTATATGTAGTTTATGATAGTTGAAATTTAAAAAGGTTGATTGTACTATGATATAGATCTGTATATGTCATTGTTATATTCTAATTTAACAAATTGTTAGTAACTTTTTTTATTGTCTTTTTTATTTTGTTTATCATATATAAGTTTTGTTGAAATTTTACACATATGGTACGTTATTGTTGATATACAAGTTATGAATGAATGCAATAACTATACACAAAAGTCAGTTTGATGTACATGGAGTACACTGATAACTACTGAATTTGACCTTCCAGTGTAAAAATGTTCAAACTGACAAAAGATGGAGTCACACTGGCAAGGTATTACTCTCTCTCTCTCTCTCTCTCTCTCTCTCTCTCTCTCTCTCTTGTGTTGTACAATCAGTTTGTACAGAGTTAACCACCAGAATTTTTGTTCCAAAATGTGTGACTCTGTAAACCCATTTCCATGAAGATTAGAAAAATTGTAAATCAGAGTAACATTACTGGCAAAGTCAGTGGCAAAGCACACCTATGTTCTACATATGCCAAAGCTATCAGATTACAAGTTCAGAATTATATTAAATCATTTGCTCTGTATGCAGTTTCCTCTTACAGTGTGCTCTGCACGGCACCAGCCTCTTTTTCTCCACAATTGCAGAAGGCATTTTCCATCTGTGCCTGCAGAAGAAGCCGTACGGTTTTACTGTCATAGGTTCCAGAACAGTGAGGAAACTGGTTCTAAGTAAATTCTTCTATACTTCGAGAAGTAGCTGCCTTGCAGCTGCTTCAGTCACCTAAGTGGGGCCTTTTCTTAGTTCTCCATACTTTGCCCTGGTTGTCTAATGAACTTCTTCAAGAGTTATTCCTCTGATACTGATCTTCTAAAACTACTTTCCTACTAGCTTTAGTATCTTCTGGGCACAAGAACAAGCTACATTCTCTGCAAGGAGATGATACAGGCACACGAACAAGCTACAATCTCTACCCAGAAATCTATTCACATGAACCAGTTACATTCTCTTCCAAAAAACAGTTACTTGTACCAAAAGTTGGCTCCCATAGAGTGTTCTTTTCCAACCAGCATGATCTATGAATTAGTCTGCTAGAAGTATAGAATGTAGTGCTGCCTGTGGATCAGCCTCAATCAGAATCTGACCCCATGCCAGGTAACAGTAATCCACTTAACCATTTTTCATCTTTTGGGATAGTTAAAGCAATTACCCACCTTGAAGTGGGTTTTTAAAGAAGAGAAGAAGAAATGCTCTATCCCCTTTCCATGGAGGGTTGTGGGAACAGCTATAGCTAGAGCCACTGCTGAGGTTCAGTCTGGAATCGCTTCCATAGTTGTGGTGACGATGGGGTTAAATACAATGATTAGACCCTTCAAGAAGTGACATCTCGGACAGACGTCATTTAGAAGTTGGAAACCGGTACTACCACAAGTTCCTTGCTGATAGCCATTGCCCTCTGGTCATGACAGCCCCCCTTAATCTCCCCACAAGAAATGATGTCGGAGTTTGCTCTGCTGTCCAGGGAAGGAATGCATTCAATAATATGAGGAAGGAACAGACATACAACAGGACTTCTTTCCACTTTATCTCAGTAGGAAAGTACACTGTGCCTCCCCCACTGCTTCAAACTAAGTGGCCACAATCCTGCGGGTGATACTGCTAGAAGAATCAGATGAGAAACATATGGAGAATTCAAAGGCCTTACAAAATTAATCCCCTTCCATGGAGGTCCTGGATTGGCATCTTTGGCCCTCAGCAGCCCTCTCAGCCATCCAGAGAAACATCGTGGCAGAACTTCAGCAGGAGGAGAACAATTTGATGGCAAGAGATTTTGTTCTGTCCTTAGCAAAATCACTGTCAACAGTCCTTTGGATGAAGAGGATGAAGGGCCAGATTACTACAGAAAATTTTGGAATTTTACAAAACACAGGACTGCCACCCAGCCCAGAAAACCCTTGATAGCATCCCTATATCTCTGAGTGAAAGCACTGCCAGTACCTTCTGCTTTCTTTAAATAGCACATAGCCAGCCTAGTGAGAACTAAATAAATCAGCTCAGTGATCTAGTTAAACTAGTTAATAGTTATGATTTAAATAGCACTTAGAAAGTGGTAAACATCATTGAACAGCCAAATAGTAAGTAATCAAACTTCTGAACCAAAAGTATGATGATTTTGGCATATGTAAAATGGGTCATTTTAAAATTACATAAAAAAGCTAAAATTTAGCTATTTCAACATTTTTATAGTAGGGAAAACTCAAAATTTCTTAGAATATGTCTGTGTGACTCCACTTACAGAATTCTCAAGAAATAAAACTTATCACTTACAGATACATTAAGTGACCCTGCTTACCACTCATCAAAACACTGTGGAAACTTCATCTAAAATAAATGTTCTTATGATATTTTGTGAAGTTAAGATGTTTTTACATTTTTCATCCATGTAAAATTTGTATGACTAATGGATAACCAGGCTTATTATTTGTTTTACCTCAAACCCATCACTCAAATTCGCAGTCTTCTAATGTCCCAGATACTGCAGTCCTTTATACACAACAGGTAACTATTTTGCTTTTCATGTGTCAGTGGCACTGTTAATAGCTGAGCAGAATTCTCAGACTGTTCTTCATTCCTTGTTTCAGTAGGTCTTCTACTTATTTCATCCTTCTCACCTCGGTTTTCATTTTATGTAATCTTCAATTAGATTCTATCCTTTAACATGTTTATAATTTTTTTGCTAAATTCCTTTTCATGTTCTGCTTTTGTATCTTCTGAGAACATTGTTTCTTTTGTAGCAGTTAGCAATAGAGTCAGTTATTGAAATTTAATTGGGTATTATTTTGCATATACAGATGCTCCTCTGTTTACGAACGAGTTACGTTCCAAACAGCTGTTTGTATCTCAAATTTGTTGTAAGTTCAACTTGGCATAAGCAAAGTCAATACGTACAGTACTATTTATGTTTTTCAGTACTAAAATACAGTATACGTACTAGTACTGTACTGTACTATATTTTATAGAGTACAGTACTTTATTAATACAAATGATATATAAAACCTAACATTAAACAAATTATGATAATAATAGATAAAGTAGTTTATCTTACCTTTGAAACTGATGTCATAGGCTTGACGTGATGGATAATAAGAGGGGGAGAGGCGGTGTGGAATTACAGGGGTGGCTGGTCGCTACTGTCTTCTTTGGGAAGGATTTCTCCTGCATCACTTTCTTCAGGAAGGATTGTTTTGGCAAGGATTTCTTCATCACTTCTTCTTCATATGGGGAGGAAGCAGTCAGTGGAGGTGGGGAGGCTCTTGAGGTTGAAGGCATTGGTTTAAAGAATTTGTTTAAGGAAGTTTGCATTGTTTTTCTTTTCTTTTCATCATATATAATACAAGAACACTGGATAACATCATTGATTGTTGTTGCTACTTTTAAGAAGAGACTGTCAACATTGGGGTCCTGATTCTCAAAAATAGTCAGTGCTTTTTCTATAAGAGAAAACTCCTCGACCATCAGTTTTGTTTCAAACTTCTTTAAGGGAACAAGTTCTTCTTCTTTATGTTCTGTTTTTTTCATTTCTTCCAGTTCCATTGAATCCTCATTTGTCAACTCCTCTGAATGACTCAAACAGCTCTTCAAACAAAGTCCTCTTCCCCTAAGTCAAGCTGTAAATTTTCACATATGTCAATGAGACTGTTAAGGATTCCCTTTGCCTCCTCTTCTTGATTGAACCCTCTGAAGTCATTTACAAACTGTGGGCATAAGACCTTCCATGTTCCATTCATGTTTATATTACTCGCCTCACGCCATGCAGTATCAATATTTTCTCTATATAATTGTAAATGCTGTAACCCTTCCAGAAGTCATGTAAGGTTGCACCTGGGTCATTTGCTCCCTTTAATGCTTGCCTGTTTGTATGGCAAGTGTAATATTTCTTGAAATTTGTTGTTACACCCTAATCCATTAACTGAATGAGTGAAGTTGCGTTAGGGAGTAAATGAACAATTTTAACATCTGGATGGAACTCCTCTGTGTGCGGTGGGTGACCAAGGGCATTATCCATAATTAAGAGAATCTTGAAAGGAATTTTATTCTTTTTGCAGTAGAGCTAGACCTCGGGAACAAAGTGATGAAAAAACCAGTCTTCAAATACAGCAAGAGTAACTCAGGCTTTACTGTTGGAAATCCAGATTACGGGTAGAGAACTTTTTGTGATATTTTTCAGTGCCTGTGGATTTGCTGCACGATACGCAAGGAGAGGTTTTAGCGTCAAGTATCCTGATGCATTGCCACCCAGCAGCAAAGTTAGCCTATCCTTCTTCTCTGTAAATCCTGGCATCTTCTCTTCACAGCTGATGTAAGTTTTTTCTGGCATTTTTTTCCAGGAAAGGCCTGTCTTGTCAATATTAAAAACTTGCTGAGGGGTATAACCTTCCTTATCAACTATTTTCTTGAGTATCTCAGGAAATTTTTTAGCTGCTTCTTTGTCGGCACTCGCTGACTCACCGCTAATGGACACTTGATGCAAGTTAGCGCGTTTTTTGAAACGATGAAACTATCCATGACTTGCAGCAAGTGTTTCATCTTCAGTGCTTTCGCCAGCCTTAGACTTCAAATCATCAAAAGGCTTTTAGCCTTTTCCTGAATGAGCATGAGGCTAAGCGGTACACATCTTAGTCTCTGGTGTTACATCTAGATACACAAAAATTTCTCCATTTCTTCTACCACCCTCCCCCTTCTCTTACTTATAATTGTTAATTGCATTGGCACAGCAATTTTTACATGTCCCATAATTCTATCTTTGTTCTTAAAAATTGTGCCGATAGTCGAGTGATTCACATTACAGTATAATGGCGTGCTACCTCAACCATTTTTTCACCACCTTCTAATTTATTGATGATTGCCATTTTTGTTTCCTTTGAGATAGCTTGCCACTTTTAACCACTACTACTATCATCACTTGCTTTACATTTGCCATTAACCATGATAGATAATGGATGTGCTAAATATTTCATAAAATCAGACGAATAAATTGACGAGATGACGTCTTAACCACTTGCGTAGGCTCGGGAGTGTAGGATGGCATACTGGCGTATTGGTATCACTTACAGTGCTGTTCGGCATGGGTAGTGGCAAAAATTGTAAGTAAGCCAGGGTGCGCAATACAAAATTTGAACTTACGGGTGGCAGATGGAGCGCTTTGAACAAATTTAATGTGCGATCAATGTTGTTCATATCACTGAAAAGTCATAAGTTGAAATTTCATAAGTAGAGGACTATCTATACTGTATTTTTATGGGATTAATTTGTTCTGCATTGCATATGAAGAGTAGGGTTAGCATTGTCTTATTTTTTGTCATTTTTTTTATTATAATTCTGAGTCACAGCATTTTCTTATTTAAACTTTAAAGGAGCAGTTGTCGCTAAACTTTAGTCAGCATTTTTTGGTGCAGGTCTCCTATACAACTACATTATTACTTTTTTGTATCAGTGTTCCTTAATCATGTTTGTATTAGATATGAGGTATTTTCATTTTATTATTTTGAAGTTTTTCTCTGCCCTTCTTGCGTAACTTAGTCTTGATTATTGCTCTGTCCTTAAGATATCTTTGTGTTTTAGATGCTAATAGTGTTTCCTCACTATTTTGTTTTACATTATTGTATTTCTTGTAAAATATTACCTTAAGGTGTTGTAATGAACACTTATGTTGTGTAGGTGTCATGGGCAGGTTTGCTCACATGTCCTCACTAGCAAGAGGTTTCTAGATTGGTCTTCCATCTAGTGGGTGCTTTTTTACTAGAGTATATGCTTATGTTTCATCTGCATTGGAATGTACAGCTATTACTTTTAAACAGGCATCGGGATCTTTTTCTGCTTGGTTAACAGTCAAGAAGTATCCCTTTTTGGATGAGATCACAGTCCAGCAACCAGGTGTAGACCATGCTCTTTGTCTGCCCTGCTTCTGGTACCAGGGCCAGTAGATGATTCTGCCGCTCCAGATAGCAGCTGTATGCCTCAATTGAAGGATCACTTTTTTTTCTCTCCATGATTTGATGCTGCATGACTTAAGCAGTTGATCTACTTGACTCATTCTACCACCTTGAGCACTGCAACTCAGGCTTAAGGATTTCACACTTCAGGATCCAGTTGACAGTGGTCACTTTCCCTGGATGTTCCAACTTTGGCAAAAGTGCAGCTGAAGTTGCACAGCCAGCCAATTTGTGGTATTTTTAAGGAATTTCAACCTTCTTCAGTGAATTCTTCCAGAAACTACTTGAGCCCAGCCTTTAAGAAGGACTGCCTTTCGAGAGTCAGACATGAGCATCCATAGAAACTGAGACTGCTCCAGCAGTGAGGACCAGGAGTGAACACTCTCACCAGGATCACAGCTGGGACCTTGAGAGGGTCTGAGTTAAACTGCAGAGAGAGTAGCAGTAGCAGTGTCCAAAATGATAGGATGACCTCTGCAGCAGCAGGTAGTGACCAAATGGTGCTTGCACTAATGACACCAACAATAGCACTGCTCTAATTGATATTCTACCTAGTGGAATGCATTACCATGATCTTTTGGGTGCCTAGACTAAGGAGAGTAGCAGTGGGTGCATTTGGAATTGGAAACCAACTGCAGGAACAACACATCGAGAAGGCACAGAAGACCGGTACAAGAACAGCAGAACTAGCAGTACCCAGACTAGAGTGATGGCTACAGAACCTCAGAATTGCTTAAGTGTGAGTGGCCACTTCAGCCCAGGAGAAAAGTTCTTTGGACTTGGATAATGGTAATTCTTATCAAGCCAGTGCAGGCAGCAGCTCTGATCAGGATTACAGAACTTTAAGATAGAGTAGCTCAATCTTGTAATTGTTTCTAGACAGACCAAAGAACATGTCACTGACTGGAGTTTAGAAGACCTTTGAATTGTGGTTTTCTGGTGGAGAATGAATGGGCGTGGGCAGATAAGATGTCTTTTTGAGTTCACTCACCAGTGCCATTGTCAAGTGATGTTTCTTTTGTAACAACTGAAGATTCCCTCAGGTTTAATAAGAGAGGATGCTCTACATTTGCCTGGAATTAGTGAAGCACCCTTGGACTGGAAGCCCTGACCACAAGTTTGTGGACTCAGACAACCTTGGCAAAGAAGAATAGATTCAATAAGAACTAGGACCAAATGGTGAATGCTAGCCAACCCAATGAAGATGTTCCTGAAGCAGCACAGTCCCTATAGGTTGAAGCCTTCTCGGAGTTTTTGAATTTGGTCAGCAACATCTTCATTTTGATGAGACAGCAGAAGACAGAGGAGGCAGTTTCAGCCACAGAGCAAAGACAGACCCAACACTAACATGCTGATTTAGTTCTTGCTGTATATTGCAAAGACGTTTTCACACAACAAACAGTGTTTATTTTTGTTGTTGATACTTTCCATATGCAGGGGAGAGGGAGAAGTGGCTGGTTTCAGAGCAGCAGGGATGGCAAGGGTTGTAGAGATGGAGAGGGTAGAAGGAGAGGCTGGAATTCTGGGTTTTACTTTTGGAAAATACACTGATTACTGTTTGAATTTTTTTACTTATTATATGATTTCTGTTTGACTCTTTTTGCCTTGTTATTCTTTTAAATAGTGAGTATTTGGTGCAATTGCTTGTACAAACTTGACATTTTAAATATTGTAAGTATTCACATTTGAAGCATGGTAGTAAGCAATAAAAAATTATGCATTACAAAAATTTACGGTCCATAATAATGTAGAAGACTGAATTTTAGGTACTTGTGACTTACATTTTCTTTACTTTTATTCACATTTTTATTGTCAGTGGATGATGGTGTCAGTGGTTGTGTTTCAGATTGTTACTTTTTTTGTAAAGTGTTTTAACTCCCTGTAATGATTAGAGACATGTTCCCTTAACTATCTCATCTATCCTACTTGTCACAATCAGCTCTCTTGAACATTCCGCAGCCTGAACCTTCCTCTGAAATTTCACTCACAAATTGCAGTTTGGATTTTGCCTATAGGAAAACTGCAGCAACAGTGGACTGTGACCAACAAGTGCCTGCACTCAAGAGGCACTTATCTACTGTGGATACATCTGCAATAATACTACTACTGTTTCTCTGTCAGTTAGAAAAAGACTGCAGTGTCTGGGCCATTCAAAGACTGTGAATATTTGTTGTATATAAGTGATGGGTCTGTATGAAAAGATTTCACTGTGTTTTTGCTAGAAATTTTTTTTTATATAAACCAAATATCTTTTATAGTATCTGCTTTTCTTTTAAATTTATATAAAAACAATCTGCTTGTAATAATGGTATTTGTCACTGTCATAAATTACTTTTAGAGAATACATTCTTATTAAATTACTGTTTGAAGATACAAATTGTATGATGAAGGGGTTTTTTGGGATAGTTTAAAAGATTAACCACCATGGTCTTTAAACCAGTTTGACAGTGCATAGTGAATGCTTTGAATCTATCTGACCATATTTATGTATGAGAATATTTTGGAATGCCAAATTACCTATAACTGACTACTTTTAATGAATTAAAAACTGATTTTACTTGAACCTGTTGTAAAAGGAAAGATTGCAGTTTGTTGTGGTGGTCAGGTTTAATCACCAGCACACAGTGCTAATGCTTTATAGTCAAATATGTTATTTAGTGAAGCTTCAATAAGGTCTGAAAGAGTTGGCATTTCTGAATTGCAGGTTTTTTTTATCATAAGCATTGAGGATTATTGATTTAGCTCATTACAGTATCTTCTAAGAACCAGCACCAGTTTGGTCTGTGTAAGTTACAAGTGAATCCATTGAAATTTTTACTTTTTAATATATTTTCCACAGAACTCAACATAGTGTAAATGTTCTGAGTAAAAGTATCATTAATAAATATTCGTCATTTTAATGTAGTCACAAGTAGGATAAAAAGTGCACTGCTTTAGATATGATAGAATTTTTATAATCTTGTGTATAAGATAGCTTGTGTCAGCTGAAACAGGTATTTATTTCTATCTTATAAGAAATTTTAAAAATACCTTTGTATGAAATCTCTTTTAACAGTAATTTTAAGCAGAAAAATATTTAAATTTTGGAAAAATTTGTTTTTCTGAAGGAATTCCAGATTTGCAATTCATTCTTTGGAAATTGCCTTGATTGCTGTACACTAATATATTTGAGGCTGGGGAGTTGCCTGTGACTCTTATTGGTCCTTCCCAATCTTCAAGAACTTCAGCTATTCAGTCAAAAGAATCAGCAGTGGTGGAAACTAAACTATGAGACTCTCAACATAAATCAGTTCACCAGTCTTATCTTGGTATGATGATCAAGAAATACACTTAAACTCTGATTCATGAAGTATAGGTACTTGAGGAAAATGTCACCCGGTTTTTTTCTTATTACTTCCCAAAGTAGCACATCACAGATTGCATCTTAATGCTTATTAAAAGTTTATTTGAAAGGATGCAAAAGGCCAACTGATCAAGTTGATGGAACATACCTTGTACAAGAATCAGTATATATTTAAATTCATGTTATTGTGGACTTTTCATCCAAAATTGTCAACTTGCATTGTCACAACAGTCAGAATTACCAACTTTGTTTTCAGCTTTGCCTTATAAAGTATTGCTTTGCCAGTTCATGTAGAACTTGTTGCATACACTACCATCTTGATATTGTATCACTGCTTTCATTTAGAAGAATTTTCTTTGTTGCATGTTTATGTCTGGCTTGGGTTCATGTGATATCACATGCCAGATTAGTTTTATTTATTTTATTTTATTTTCTTTGCTCACATAACTTAGGCAAAATACAAGCAGCTTCGTGCAGCCTATCGTGCCAAAAAGAAGGACAAGTCTGCACAAAAGGAGTTCACCCAGCAATATTCATCACAAATCAAGGAACTCTATAATACCTCCAATGCTCTAGAAGAAAATTATAAGGTAAGGTAATAAGGGCAATACAGTACTTGTTAAATGATAACTTTTTACGTTTTTAATTTTATGCATTTTTTGTCACAGCTATGTTAGTAAAAATGGGTTGCAGACCTTTTGATATGTCATTTTAGATGGTTCTATTTTCGAATGAAATAAGTACAGTAATTTCATTCATTCACTTCTTTATTTTGTGATGAAAGAAGACAGATAGGCACATATTTTGTGATCAAAGAAAACAGACAGGCACATATTTTTTTATGAAAGAGGACAGACAGACACACATTTTGTGATGAAAGAAGACATACAAGCACAACAGACTGATTGTCCAAAGCAAGCTCAGTGACAGACCAGGGCAGTGAGTTATACATTCATTAAGTAAAAAGTATGAATGACCATTTTGGTATGCAGTACAGCGAACCCCTCGTATTCGTGGGGGATGCGTACCACACACCCCTGCGAATAGCTAAAATCCATGAATACTTAAAATCCCCTCTAAAAACACTTAAAACTGCCCATTATGATAGTTTAAACACAAGAAAAACCCTGTAAAAATGCTTATACCTGAGTATTTTAATAGTTTTATCACAAAAAGTGCATTTATTCATGAAAATTATATGAAAATGCAGTAATTAGTAAATATTTCTCAGTGAAAAATACCACGAAAGGGCGGATTTTCCACAAATAATGGGTAGATATGTTCCACAAAGAAACCTGTGAATGCGTGAGTCCGTGAATCATGAGAACGCGAATACTGGGGGTTTACTGTACTGTATTCTTAAGTTTTTGTCATACTGTATATACATTATTTACAGTGTGGAAAATCTTCCTTTTTAAATATATTAGAAATATTAAGCTTAATGCCATTCAGAGGTGAGTTCATTTCATGGAGAAACTCACATGCAAAATTATATCTTTTGGGTATTTATGAGGAAGATAAAACAGGCTCAAGAACCAAGAGTATTACTGTATTGGATTTTGTTATGTATTTGACAAAAAAGCCAGATCTGATTTCTTCATAAATATTTAGCTTTTTAAAGAATTTGTAAATTGTGTATCTTCTCATACTTTTTAGAATCTTCCCAGTGATTTGTCCAACTTCAATTTTTTCATGCTCAAATTTTCTCCCCACAATGAAGAATAAGCATCTCAGACCAGCCCTTGGAAACTACAATATAATTATGGCACTTTTCATTATTCATTATTTTTTTACAGTCAACATACCATTCTTTCATTGTAGATCATTAAAAAGTTTATTTAATTCCATTTCCTTGAAGAAGTAAATATATATATATTTAATACAGCATGCAAAGAGCGTTCCACAATTATGAGCCTTTTGGAGAGTGCTGATTAGCTTTAAAACTGTATTTTGCCACTCACAGCAGTATAAGTTGTGATAGTTATAAAATATTAACTATAGAATCCCAGTACATGCAGTGGGTCTTAAAAAAATATAAAAATAGAAATGACTATAAGGGGGAAGATAAGATTGAAACTCAGCATGAGCAAAACTAAGCTTACAGTAAAGAGAAATCAAGAAAACAAGGCCCCATAGGAAAATGGCTGTTGATGAGGTATAGCGATAAATCCAGTACTGTACTGTGTATCATACGTAACAGTTAGTGCTTGGGTAGATACACAAGATTGGAAAGAATAACCACTTTCAGGGATTTTTATACCTGAGGTGTACAAGTGTACAAGAAAAGCTAGAGATAAAGTTCAAGGGGAGAATCAACACACTGTGGTGGAAGGCTGGCTTTGTAGGAGGTAGAACATTTCTGTTACTTTGGTGTCATACCAGACTGAGGCTAATATTGATCAGAAAATAACAATATGGCTAGTAACAGCCTGGATGAATAAGAAGGATATTTCTGGGTTGCTGCTAAGTAATCTGACACATGTGTAGGGCCTGTACCTGCATGTTTAGTGGAGACATGTAGGGAAAGTAGGTGTTAAAGAGATTTGATTTGATTGAAGACTGGAGTTCACAGGGCATATTGTTTTACAAATGAAGTGCGGACGGATGCATTGTCCTGAGGCTAGAAAATAGGATGAGATCTTGAGGACTGAGATTTCTTTGGCATGTGATATGATAAGAATAGGAGAGTAGCCAGTCATGGAAGTGGTAGAGATGCAAGTAGCAGATGTGGACTAGTAGGAATGCCCAGAAGATTGTGGATAAAGGGCTTAAAGATGAAGGTTTGAACTAGATGGGAATTTTTGAGTCGATGTATAAAAGACAAAAGAGGAGATAATCATTGCACTCCACATGGAAGTCTTTCACAGTAAAGGCAAAGTACTGTAAGGCACAAAGGGTGTATGACAGTGATTAAATATTTAGTTCATAATTTTCTGTTAATTTTTCAATTAAAATAAAGGACTGTATTATACAAAAAAGTACATGATGATTGTATTTTGGTGGCTTTTTAACTCAATTTTATTGTGGTTTGTTGTGCTGACTTCCCAAAGACATGTCCCCAACACCATTTAGTTGTATTGCTCTCTCTGAGCATGTAGAAAGAGGTAAAGTATTATGTGGTAAGTAATATTATTCTTAATGTCCTTCATTACCCAAAGATTGTTAGACCCAGGAAGTAGTACAGTATAGAAAAAAAAATTTTGTAAGTTTCATCGCAAACCCATGACAGTACTTGTAATTAGCCTTTTCTGAGTCCAGTCCCGTGTCAGCCGGTGAAATTCCATTACAGTTATCGAATTTCTAGGTATAACCTTGCTAGATATACCAGAGAAAAAAGAGCTTTCAGGAAAGCTGGGGTTACTACCCCCAGTGGCGTCTTCTCAGGAAGACGATGGGGTATAGGAGGGGTGAGTGAGCCCACTACCACTTGGGGAAACCTACTCAAAGATCTCTCCTATCAAACCCCGAACAGAGCGATTTGAGCCGGTGCAGCCCCACACCAAACCACCCGCTGGACGGCGACACTCAGCGCCACCTACCATTCCATTTTCAGCACGTGAAATCGCTGTTTCTTTTGTGTGCTTTCGTCTCATTATTTCCTGATTTTCTGCTTTCTGAGATGGCGCTGAAAGCTTTACCATTTCCAAGTTAAGTACCATCTTCTTGTGGGGTTTTGTTCTGATTTTTGGCTATTTAGGTCTCTATTTTCATAAATATTGAGATCTTATTATGTCTGGCGTCCCCTGCCAGCCATGTGGAGCATGCAGGCTAATTCTTCTGTTCTTTTTCAGTTGGAGCGGCATCTCGCCATATAGATAAATTACACCTTTGGTCCCTTCCTGGTGGTTCCTTGGTGGCTCCCCCTTATGAATTATTTCATTGGCCTCTGGCCTTGGTGAGAGTGATGCCCCGTCTAGGTTCCCCCCAGGGTTGGGTTCCTGTTTTTTGGTCTTGCATTTAGGCTAATTAATTTTGCTTGAAGATGGTGTCTCTCTGCTTAGTTTTGTTTTTATTATTTTGTTGTTTGTTTACCTCGGTGCTGGCGGCAGCCTCAGATCTAACCTCGTTCCCGTTGGTAGGCTCGCTCTCTGTTGTACATTTTAGTTTTTATAAGTGATGGTTATTTTGGGGTAGGCTGTTTGCTTCCATCCCTTGCCCTGGGTGGAGTTCAGGTTGAGGGAGTTTGCTGCGGTTTCTCCGGGGATCGCTTTTAGTGGGCAGAGGAGCCTCAGTCCTCTTCACTCCATTTAGGGGAATCGAGGTTCTTGGGTTGTGTTTCCTCTAGGCTAGTCCTTTGCTTGGCCATTCTGCGATCCTGGTTGGTTCTCAGCACAAAAATTTCTCTCCCTGTTGCTTCCTCCTCCCTTCTGCCCTCCCTTTTTCCTAGCCTATATTAAGGTTAGGTTCATATTAGGCTTCGCCTAGGTAGAAGTCGGGCTTCGGGTTGTGTTGCTTCGGTCATTCTACCTTTCAAGATCGCCATCTGGGAGTATGGTGCAGTTGAGCCGGTGAGCTTCCTCCCCGTCTCCTGTTCCTTCTGGTAGCCTACTCCTCCTCCCTTCCCCTCCTCCCCAGCCTTGCCTACCTGCGGGTGATTTAGATGGTTTTCTCCGCAGTTCAGGACTTCTCCTATTGGTTGAGAGATTCGCTCCTCCTCTATGTCGTCCTAACATCGCTGTATTGGGGTTGGTGGTTTTGTTTACTCCAATCGATGTTCGAGTCCCTATCCATTAGTCTCCGCCATTGGGTTACGCTTGATACGGTAACATATTGCTTCAGCCTATGTTATGAACATACGAGCATTTTACCTGTCTTGTTTCTCCGCGCAAGTAAAACAGGAAAGGTTATTCAATTTGGAGAGGAGTTGATCCTTCCGCCTCTTTGAGTTCTTACCATCACTATTACTCATTCTTACTTTTGTTTTTGTTTTAGATAAGTCTGTTTATCTAGGAATATTTTTCTAATTCGATATATATTATATAAGTGAGTCAGTCCTATACCCGGGCTCCTGGATTATTTTACTGGGCAGCCCTTAGGGTTGGTTCCTGTCTCTCTTTCCTTCATTCCCAGTACTCCGGGTCTGGAAAACCTTACCTTCCATGCATGTAATTTAGGTTGCTGGCCCAGTTATGATTAGGAGTTCTTCTCCGCCTGAGTATCTCCGGTTTGCGATGGAGTTTCCCGGCCTCGTCAGCTTTAGTTTGCTGGTGGAGGTTCATCTTTCTTTCTACTTACAGACTGTCGCTGTGAGGAGCCGGTGCACCGCCTCCTCCAACAACCTTACGGTCACGTGGTTTGCCGGACCCACGCTGGTTGTGCGGTCCGACTGATGACCTGGTTGTCTGTAACTGATGGTTGTGAGGTTTGCTTGTCTCTGCACAACTGTCCAGGATGAGTGGTAAGTAGTCGATTTACATTACTCTGCCTTATGCTCCTAAGTATTATATGTGGTATATTGTTTGGTGAGGTTCCCGGAATGGTTTCGTTCTGCTAATTGTTGGCTTTCTTACAGGCAGGCGAAGCTTCCAAGAAGTCTGCCTTGAAATCCCTCCCGCCTGGGTGGCTGGGTTTGGTAGGAACGTTCGGCCGGGAAGCCCTACGATCCTCGACCCAGGTTGAGGGACTTGCTCACTTCGGCGAGGTGGTGGCGCCGGAGTGCTGAAGACTTGCCACCCCTATCATCCAGCAACCGGGATGAGACCAGCCACCTCAAGTGGATATCCTCTCTACGCTGAGGTCTCGGAGGACGAGCGCCATGGATCTCAACCTGGAAACTACATGAACGTGAGAGCAGACCAGGTGGTAAGTGGTGAGGTATGAGGTTGTTGGGCGGGCCCTTTATTTTGACTCCCCTGCTTCATCAATTTCTTGGTGCTTGAGTTTTGTGAAGTCTTCCTCCTGGGTGATAGAGCTCCCGTCTGCTATCCCCAAGTTGAAGTTGAACTTCATGGAAGGCGAGGAGCTACAAGTCCTCGACCTCCAAGAAGGCATCGCCCTTCCCCGTCAAGGCTAAGGCTTCAGGGCCTGTAGCCTCGGGAGCAAGTCTGGGTTCTCCAGCAAAGGCGCGAGTAAGGGCTGCAAACCAAGCCTCCTCGCCAACCTGCTGACGCAGAGGCCTTTGCAATCAGCTTTACAAGCGTTTCCGGAGGGACCTAGATTCCAGATTTAACCAAAATCTCCGGGAAAGTTGGGGCAGTCATGATAACATTACTGGCGGAATGGCTCACCACACAGCCGTAACCACAGTATGTTATCACCCGGACACCGCGAGACCTCCACGCACGCTCGATGTGTAACCCTGGAAGATTTTTACTCGGGCCATCCGGAATATGGAGTGGTAAATTGACACTTGATGGTCTTGGCACGAGACGTTGGAGGAAGTGGAGTTCTTCCCCGATCTCCTGCCCCTTACTCAGGCTTCGTGGAGGCTTACGGAGGAAGCTGATTCGTCAGACAAAGGTTCCTAGGGGAGACTGTCATCGCCCTTAAGGACCAAGCTCAGTCGGGCTCTTCTGCGCACGGCGGATGGCAGGGCAGACAATACGAAGTTGACTCCTTTCAAGAACGCTTCACTATGTTTGCCCTGGAGACAACCTTCCACCTTGTTTGGACAAAATCGCTCTGGCTACGGCCCGGCGTGCTTTGATGGTAATCGTTACCACAGCTAGGGAGACAGACCTACGCCTGGTATTCCCAGGAAGTAATGAGTTCTGGTTAGCCCCGTCCACTTTCACGGTCGGCTGGACCCTTCTGCGCTTCCATTTGTTCAGTGGCAGCTCCCCAAGCTGCGGGAAGCTTTGGCGGAGTTTGATGCCGGGTTAAGTTAGCGGTCCTGAACTCAGATGCCTTACTATGAGCCACTGCCGTCTCCTGGGACGAGCCTTTCTTCCAGTGGCTAAATCCTTGTTGGAGCAGGCTTTCCAGTCTGACATTGAGTTTATCATAATAGACTGGAATGTCGGAAGTTCATCTTTGCCGATGCGACTATCCTACGAGCCAACAAGCTCGTGAAAGCTCGATCTGGGGACCTAACCTCTTCCTGAAGAGGAGGTCACGGAATGTTATGGCCGAGGCTACGGGCCAACCAGTCTTTCGCTGGGGCATTTTCGCCTATAAGCCGTAAGACCCCAGAATGGGCCGGCCCTCAATCGAGAGGAGGTAAACGGCTTCAGGGAGGTACAGAGGCCCTACCATCAGGCGGTGGTAGTCCAAGCGCCCCGGTCGCGCACTGCAGAGCAGCCTTCACTTCCAGAGCTCACCCCAAACAGCATGTGCTGGTCAACCAGCTGCACCCTCCTATGTGGCTCACCGGCGCATAACCCTGATACAAGGCCGTGGTTACTTTCACGCCTTAATAGGAGGTGCAAGGGGAGGAAGAGGCAAAGCCCTCATAGAGGGAGTACAACCACCCAAGGGGAAGACCTGGGCGTGGTGTGGAGGAATAAAACCCCGCTCCCTCCCTACTGAGAGAACACAGGTAGGCGGTCGCCTGTTTTGGTTCAGGGACCAATGGACTTTTCAGCCTTGGGCACACAGCATTGTGTCCAAAGGACTAGGATGGACTGGATCAAAACCCTCCTCCTCTAACAGGTTTTTGCAGCCACCCACATCAATCCTAAAGGATTACAGGACAACTTCCAACAAACTGAAGCAACAAAGAAAATGAGCACCTGAAGTTTCAAGGCAGGTTATTCCTGTTCCCAAAAAAGACTCCATCAACGCAAAGAGTGATCCTGGATCTGTCGCGTCTAAATCTTCTACAAAAATCTCGATAAATTTCAGACATGCTTACGGTAGCTCACACGGACTCTCTTCCGGCGTGGAGCCGTCTACCACCTCTATCGATCTTTCAGACGCTTTATTATCACGCCCCCGTTGCCGGAACTTCTCTGGTTCCTCGGTTTCAGACTCGAATCAAGCCTACCCTTCAGAGGTCATGCGCCGGTCCTGAACATTGCGCAGGATATTCACAAAGCTGATGGACACGATAGTACACACAACTCGGTCTCATGGGATATCCCCTAGCAGCATATTTGACGATTGGATAATTTGGGCACCAACAGTTCCGGAGTGTCGAAGACTACGTCCTTTATTATCAATTTCTGGAGTCGCTTAGGTTTTCAACTGAACAGAAGTCCGTCTGACTCAGGTCCGGTTTCAGTGGTTGGGTCTCAGTGGGATCTGTCATCTCACACGCGCTGTCCCTTCCGCCTCCCAGAGAAAAAGATAGCATCTCTCACCAGGGGATTCCTCAAAAATCCATCAGCATCCGCCGGTCCCAAGAAAGGGTCCTTGGATCTCTTCCAGTTTGCCTCAGTGACAGACCTGCTATTAAAGCGAGTGCAAAGACATAAACAGAGTGTGGCGGAGTCGAGCCAATGTCAAGCTCAGAGACAAAGGTCTCCTCCATTCCTCAAATCTTAAAGACAAGATTGCGTCCTTGGGCCTCGGTCAAGGGCCTGTCCAACTGATTCCTTCAATTTCCCCCTCCGGCACTAGTTGTTCACTGAGCGCTTCCCTAAGCGGCTGGGGATATTCACCAAAACAAAAGTACAAAGGCATGGTCACAATGTTTCAGCAGTTCCATATAAATACCCTGGAAGCTATGGCGGTCTTTCTAACTCTGAAGAAAATCCGCCCCCAACCGGATTCATATCAGGTTGGTATTGGACAAGCGCAGTGGTAGTTCATTGCATCAACAGGGGCGGCTCCAAATCAGGCGAGTAAACCAAGTAATGGTTGCTATCTTCTCCCTGGCGAACAAACACGGCTGGCACCTGTCAGCCACCCACCTAGCGATGCAGACGTGGTGGCGGATTCCCTGTCCAGGACTACTCCGTTGGAGGCGGGTGGTCCCTGGGCGTGGAGATCTTCAAATGGATTTGCCGCGGGTTCGGGCCTCCAAGTGGATCTGTTATAGCGGAGAGCAACTTCAAGCTCCCCCTGTTATGTGGCAACCTGGACCCTCAGGCGTATGCCATAGAGCACTTAATGACAGTAGATTGGAACAATTGGGAGAAGATTTATCTTTTCCCCCCAATAAATTACTGCTGAAAGTTTTACACAAACTCAGGACATTCAAGGTCAATTAGCCCTAGTAGCTATTGTGAAGAGCAATTGGTTCCCTCTTCTTCAGGAACTGGGATTACAGTCTTCAGTTCCCCAAGCCCATTCTGACTCAGACAGTACAAACCAAGACTGTGTCAGCTTCCTCAAAATTCAGAATGCCCTAGTTTTATGGACTTTATAAAATTCGCAGCCCAAAAAGGAAGCGAACATTGACCCTGTCAACACTCTGTTTTTAGAATCAGATAAAGAGATTCTACTATTAGACAGTATGACTCAGCAGTCAAAAAATTAGCCTCCTTCTAAAAGCATCTGAAGCCAAAATCACGACAGCTAATTTAGGAGTTTCCTTCTTTAGATCATTGTTTGAAAAAGGCCTTGCTCCGGCCACTATTACCACAAATCAAATCAGCATTAAAGAAAGTATTTCTTCTGACTTTAAAATCGACCACAGATTCTTACTTTTCATCTATCCCCAGAGCATGCGCTCGTCTGAGACCAGTATCACGCCCACAGTCTGTTACGTGGTTTCTCAATGGCGTCCTCAAGTTAGCATCAGAGATGGATAACTTTCATTGCTCTTATCAGGATCTGTTAGGAAGACCTTATTTTTGATTAAGCAGCTGGGTGCTAGAATCTCAGAGCGCGCCCGGCTCTCACTAGAGGTGATAATTATGTGAACTTCCTCCCCGTCTGGAAGTCTCCTTTCCCCTGACCTAGATTTTTATTAGAACGAAGACCACTGGACAGGTGGTGCTCGCTTGGAAGGTGGTGCCTTCCTCAAGACCAGTCTTTATGTCAGTTTATACACTTAAATCTTACCTTTTAAGAACTCCACAAGTAAGTCGGGTCCTCTTTATATCGGGGAGAAAAGGTGTTACTCTTTCACTCGATGCTGCATAGAACAACAAATTCTATATTTTCATTAAACAGAGCCAGCAGATTCAGTTCCCCAAAGGTTCATGATATTCGAGCAGTTGCTACTTCGTAGTTACTTTCATAATATGGACTTTTTTGGTGTATCTAAATTTCTGGGTTGGAAATCACCTCTAGTGTTTAAGCACTATTTAAAATCGCTCAAGCCCTGAAATTTTCTACATAGCTGTGGAGTGTCATCTCCCCACCTTAATTAATCCTTATCCTTGTCCTTTCCTTTCCCCCCCATACCTGCCTCATTTACTTTTCTGCTTATTCTCCTGGTTGATTATACCTCCTGGCTCCTCCATATTGATGTTTCTTGTACCTGTTGATGGAAAAAGTGTAATCTGACATGCCATGATTGTTTTCTTATGGGTACTGGACAGTTTTTATTTGGCTCCATTACCCCAGATATATGTATATGTTAATGCTCATTGATTTTGTCTCTTACGTGTTTAGAATAAGTTTAAGTGTATAGTATTAAGGTTATATTTGCAGTTATTTTGTGCTTTTTCATGTTTCACCTTGCTTAAAAGTAATTTAAGGTTTTTTGGGCCTCTTCTCCAAATCGTGTAATGGGGACCTCCCACGTTTCATAGTATTAAGTTTTTGATGTGCCTTAGATTTAGTATGCCTTAGTCTGTATGTTGCTCACGGGAAGAGATTGTGGCAATTAAAATTATTTTGGTGACTTTTGCCTTTTCTTTAGATTACCCCCATTTCTTTCTGGTAGTTTGCAGCCTTTGGCATGATTCTGTATCCGATTTCACCGGCTGACACGGGACTGGACTCAGAAAAGGGATTTTGACAAGGAAAAATCTATTTCTGAGGAAGGTCCGTGTCACCAGCTGACCCCTCCCTAGAATCACCCTGATACTCTCCCCTCTTGCACATGCCAAGTCTGGGGTTAGTGCTAGCATGGAATGGTGGAGTGGCGCTGGTGTCGCCGTCCTGGCCCGGGTGTTTGGTGTGGGGGCTGTAGCAGCTCCCCGCTCTGTTCGGGGTTTTGATGGGAGAGATCTTTCGAGTAGGTTTCGTGGTAGTGGTATTCCTCACCCCTCCTTATACCGGCGTCTTCCCCTGAAGGCCTCGACTGAGGTAAGTAACCCCAGCTTTCCTGGCTCTTTTTCTCTGGTATATCTAGCAGGTTATACCTAAAATTCGTGCTGTAATGGAATTTCACCGGGCAACCAGGACCTTCTCAAAATAGATTTTCCTTTGTCAAAATCCCTTTTTTATATATGTAACTTGCAGTAATTACTCAGCTAAGAGTTTCTAACTTAGCGTAACAATTTTGAAGTCGTGGTAGTGATAGTTTTTTTGTTTATGTAGGTGACTAACCCGCCCACTTTAGGGTAAAGAGAAACACCTAAACCAAGCTTCACTTTTGTTTTCTGCTGGCTTAACAACAACACAGCTTTAAGCAGGCTTGATTTTGTTTATTAGGCGAAAAGTCTTGCCGTTTGGTGATGTATTTTTTCGGCTCTGTAGCCTTTGGATTTATGTTATTTGTTTGACTGATTTATGTAGTACTTTCCCGATTTTGACTGTTTGTTCTCTCAGGAATTGACCCAATTTTATTTCGACTCTGTTAGCTAAGTAATTATGTCTGATTCTAGCGCAGTTTAGTTTTTATTATTGTAGAGTTGCAATACTTTATTTTGATGAAGGCATGTTCGATTCACACACCCTTTGTACGACATGCAGAGGACAAATTTGTTCAGTTGACTTAACTTGTGAGGAATGCTGTGAATGGGACGAAAGAAAGTGGAAGACATTGACTTCTCATCTAGCAAAATTAGAAACAGATTCTAAGAGGAAAGCAGCTGCTAGAGCTGAGGTTAAATTAGCTACTCTAGACATGACTCAGGAATCTAGTGAGGTTAATATTCCTTCTCTCCCTTCTCTTGCTAAAGTAATTCCTCCTGTTTCCAGCCCTCCTCCTACACCACCAATATCCACTCCTGGTTCCCTCATTTAACCCGGATGCTTCATGATCTCAGTCAAATTTGATAGGAAGTTTGATGTTCTTGCTAACACGGTGGCACAGTTGGGTAATTCAATGCGTGTCCTCATGGACAAATTTAGTGCAAAGTGTTCCAGTGATGTGTTTGTGGAGGTGGCGGCTACCCATCCCACCAATGCTCCTAGGCAAAGATCACTGCCATACTCTCCCAGCCCCGGGAGGAGGCATACTGTAGGCCCAAGGGAGGTCGGTGGGGTCTGCCCGCAGGTAGTCGCCCCCTCAGTCGCACCTGTGTTGTCCCAGGTGTCAACCAAAAGCAGCCGTTGGATAGGTGTGCTTAGCGTCCATAATCTTTTGTCCAGTTTGGGAGATTCTAGCCCTTCCCGTGGGCGCCAGTGGAGATTCTCTGATGAATGTCACCCGTTGAAAAGGTGAGCGCCTCTCAGGGATATGTCCCCTCAGGGTTACAGCAAGAGGTTCAGGGAACAATCTGGTAGTCCGCAGCCGTCATGCAGCAAATGGGACAGTCCCGAACGTTTCTCTCAATCAGTAGCGTTCAGACCATCTTCTGTTTCCAGCAAGAGGATTTGTTTGTCAGCGAATAGGGAACCTTCTCGTGATAGTTCACGCTCATCTTTCGAGCACCCATCTGGGATCGAGGCCGCCTCTCTAGCAACTGAGCGCTCGTTAGCGGCCAAGTGCCCATTGACTTCCGAGTGCCCAGTAGAAACTGAGCATTGGCTAGCAGCTGGCGCCCAAAGGATAAAGCGCAAGTGGCACCGCGCATCGCTTAGCGCCAGAGAACTTTGACCGGCTGCTCCTCTCCTTCGGTCAAGCGTCAGGATTTTTGATGCCAGCTCTGTTTCGGACTCCCTCATTGAAGCACCAGTTTTCTTCACCTACTGTTCAAGTACTGAGTCAGCTACTCCCAGATTGGACACTTTGGGCACCGCTGCTGAAGCAGTTAGACAGCATTTTTGGTCTTCTTAAGTCGACTTCTGCCTTCAGTAGCGCCTGAGATCCTCTTTGTCCCCAGTCTCATCCGGAGGAAGATTTAGGGACAAGATTCACCCCATCGGCTTATGCTGCCTTACTGAATTATTTATTGGGTAATTTCTCAGATTTCTTTGCTCCGACAGCCCCTTTGTCTCCAGCTTCCTCATTTATGATGAGCGACTTACCCGGGGATTTGTCGACACTTCCCAAAGTGGTTCTATCGTCTTCATCTAAGAAGGCTATGAGAGAAGTGGATCTCTGGCTCTTAGAGAAAAGGCACCAGGGCAATGCATGTTTTACTATTCCACCTTCCCGCCTTTCAGCCAGGAGATATAGGTCGTATGTGATTGGAGAGGCCCCCCTCCTGGGAGTGGCTGCCTCCTTCCAGGGGGACTTCTCTGGCCTCATTGATTTGGCCCATAGGTTGGCTTTTACCTCAGCAAAGACCATGTTCTCTGCAATGGAGATGGATCATTTGCTCAAGAGCATGTTCAAGGTGTTTGAAGCGTTTAGTTTTTTAGACAGGGCCATAGGGGCCTTGGAAAGAAAGATTAGAATCGGATCTGCCTGGATATTGCCACTGACTGGAGGAGTATTTCTCTTGTGCTGATAAAGCAATTCCCGAGATAGTTCTTTCAGATTTTCTGCTTTATGCTATGGGATTTTAAAGAAGAAACTCTGGATCTGTTTGTCTCTAAATTGTCACTACATTGCATAAATCAGCTCTCCTCTTTTCTTCCTTGGATAATACACACACTTTTCACAAGCCAAGGTAGAAGAAGTGGTTGCTCACCTTCATAAGTCCACACAGACCTGCTCTCGCACTCTACAAAGAGTCATCTTCTCCTCTTCAGCCCCAACCTTTTCGAGGAGGCAGACAGAGAGCTCAATCAAAAGATGCAGACTTCTGTGCATTTAAGCGCGTGCAGTAAGAGCCCCACCGGACCTACAACCTGCAAAGTGAATCTTGATCCTTCATGCCACGGTGGGAGCCAGACTCCAACTTTTGGGGAAGTTGGAGAATGAGAGAGCAGATCAGTGGGTGATAGAAGTATTAAGGGAAAAATATTCTATTCCCCTTCAAAGAGAAACCTCCCATATCCAGCTCTTATCAAATTGATGGCGTACTCCATAGGATCAGAAGTATTTAGCCCTCTCAAAAAGAAGTCGTCTCCTCAGAAAAAGGCGATAGAAAAGCAGTGGAGAACACACGAGTCAGGGTTTTACAACAGGTTTTTGTACAGGCAGTCCCGGTTGTGGCAGCCTCGGTTACTGGCGATCGGTTTTCGAGCACTTGTCTAGGCGATGATAATCAGATTTTAAATCGCTGATAACCGGTTATCGGTGCTGATCGCCTCTTATCAGCGGCACTGATCACGGTTATCGGTGCTACTAACCATTTATCGGCACTGCTAACGGTTATCAGCACTAACAACCAGGGATCAATTATGCTATTGCGCTGATTTGGTTGGCGATTTTCAGTTGTCGTCACACCATCAGGAACGGAACCAAGCTGATAACTGGGGACTGCCTGTAGTACCAAAAGCCACGGGAGGATGGAGACCAGTACTCGATGTGAGCATTCTGAAAGTCTACAGTAAAAGGATATAGGCTAGAGCTATGCTTGCTCAGTCTTTAGACACAGAGGTTAGACATTTCTTTAAACCAGGATATCTCAGATCTCATTAGAGTCTTTCGACATGTCAGGTGGACAAGGAGGAGGTATGCCTTGGTCATTAGATGCGCAGTCCTCAAGTGGCTGTCTGACTCAATTCAGACCCATGAGTTCATCATTGAAGGATCTGACTAAGAAACTATTTTTTGGTTAGGCTAGCCACTGCAAGAAAGTGGCCAACTACGTACATGAACAGAAGGATTTGGCAAAAACGAAATCCTTCATAACCATGGCCTAGTTCTCTGCTGTAAGGTTTATTGAACATCCAGGGTCAGAGGAAGAGGAGAAGTCTGTGCCTAGTAAGATCAGTTGAACCCACATCAAGGACAGAGAGAAGATTAGAGGCCCAGGAAGAATTTTGGTGTTCGGTAAAGAACCAGCCAGACCTATGTCTAAAAACACCTTATCCTTTTTCATTAGAAACCTGATCCTTGAAAGCACACCTCAGGCGTCGGAAGGCGTTCTGCCTGGACTTAAGGTTAGGGGCGCGACGTGAGAGCAGTGGCTACATCAGTCATTTTTAAGCATAATCTCTCTCTCACTTTTATCTTACAGACTACGTTCTGGAAATGTAGATCTGTTTCTTCTATATTATGTGAGACATGGAGATGACCTTACGAAGATTGCAGTACCTCGGACTGTTGTCCATAGCTGAGTGTAGTGTTCGGAAGAGAATGGCAAAGGAAGCAGCACTTCCTACTTTTTTCTTCAGCTTGTCAAGGTGTTGAGTTCATGGGGAGCCTGGAGGGTACAAATTACCTAGAGTGTCCACCAGTTTTTGTCTGTGTACGGTGGTTGTTATTTATTTATTTACTTATGCGCTTTTTATGTGTGGTGTAAGTGACTATTTCTCTGGTTTTGTTTTTATTGTTGACTTTGTTAATGATCAGACTCTCCTTCGTTGCAAAGTTTACTTCATACTTTGTTAGCAATCAGAGTACTCCCCTGCTTCGAAGTTGCCCACTTCAGTAGAGGCAACCCTGGCTATACCGCCACGCCGCTACTCGGTCGAGATGAGCGCCAACCAGAGGCAATATCCACCTTTGCAGCTCTCTCACCAGGTAAGAAACAACAAGCATTTTTTCAATGCTAAGTCCTTTTTTATTTTGTCCTTATTTCATTATCATTTTTAATGTTAGAGTACAAGATGCCCATGAATCCCACCTCCTTCAATGTGGATTCAGCTAAGCAATTACTGGGTAAGCTACATATATAAAAATGACATTTTTATAGTAAAATAAAGTTTTTATATACTTATCCAGTAATTACAAATGGAGCCTGCCCTCCTCCCCTCACATGGACCTTAGAGCACAAACAAAAGTGAAGCTCTTGGCCTAGTTGTTTTTCTCTTCACCCCGAAAGTGGGCGGGGTTAGTCACCTTCATAAACAAAAAACTATCGCTACCGCAAATTTCAAAATTGAAGCTGCCATCGAGTTAGAAACTCTTAGCTAAGTAATTACTAGGTAAGTATATATACGATTACTAGTCGGAATTAGTGTAAATATGGGTTCGAGGGTGCACTGATGGCACCAAGATTCCTTGGCTATAAAACACCATTAAAATCACTTACGAACACAAGTTAATAACAAAGTCAGGTCTGTAGGAGAATTGCTTTTGGAAAACGGAAAATGATTAGCACAAGAAAAAGAACTACATGACTGGTAAACCACATATTCCTGGCACTTTACTTTATTCCGGAGAGATGAGTCCTCATAAATGTACAATACCAACAAAGGGGGGCGTGTGTATTTGGGAAATTGGCACTGGAAAGGTACTGGGCTGGATAGGCAGCCACGTTGGGGGGGAACAGGCTCTAAAGGAGTGGAGGTGAAGGGGCAGTGTGTGTTGCATCTGCGTCCAGGTGTGTTTCTGTCGAGCGCAGGTGGTGCGGCTCCTTTTATGCCTTCTACTGGATTAATTTTCCCATTCTCCAAGGTGTTGCCCATTTTCTTTCATGAGACATATGGCTTTTGGCATACTACCTTTGACCTTGTGGGTTTTTTGTGCACTGTGTGGTCCATCCAACTTTCACTTCTGCCATCGGACAAGCGGAGATTATCTCCAAGGATGGCTTAGTAACCTGGAAAAGGGCTTAAGATTGTCACAAGTTCGGGGAAGGAAAAAAGACTACCAAGGGAATAATAACTAAAGGTTTAGAGAAGAAGCAATTTCCCTACGACTGGCTGTTAGTGTCAGCAGTGAGATAAAAGGATTTTACTTTAAATTCTTTGAAAAATAAGGTTATTGAAAAGCGAGTTGACTTGGGAAAGGTATCCCCCATTGCAACTCCCTCAGCAAGGTGACATATCACACCTTCAGTTGGGTGAGAATGTCTACAAGCAAGGCAACTTGACTTTAATGTTATCTTCATTTGTTATTTACTCTTGGTTATGCTAATTATCTTAAAATTAGTATTTTTGCAGTAAAATCAACTGCAAATTATGTTACATCATTATTAATAATTGCGTTATCACAGAATGGCACTGCTGCTGGAAGTTAAGGCCTGAAGTAAATTTTGTTGATACTGTAAAGCAGCATGTACAGGCAGTCCCTGGTTATCGGCAGGCATTTCAATTCAATGGCATGACAATACAGTCATACCCCGAACTTACGCGAAGTTAGGTTCCAGAACCTCTCGCACAAGGCGAATTTTCTTGTAAGTTTGGCACAGTCTCTAGAAATGCTAATAAATGCTTATTTCTAAAATTTAAACACTAAATATGACCATAATCATGCTCCCAAATTATTAAGCTAACTTTTAAATGAAATTAAAGTTACTGTAATTTCATTTAAAAGTTAGCTTAATACATTACCCTTAAAAAAAAGAAATAAATGGTTGAAAAAAATAGAGGAGAATTTCTGTCTCTCTCCCCTTCTGACCAGTCTATTTTTAGAAGTCTTCTCAACCTCTTTTTAATAACTTCTTTATTTTGCATCTCTTTCTCTTTGTTCTGAAATGCTTTTTCATGAACAAACTGTGTTTTTTATTTTGATTAATACAACTCCTAGTTATTATGTCTCCATGTTTTAGAAAGTATTTGCCACACTAGGACATTTACACTTCGTAGATGGTACAGGTAAAATTAGATCAATTTAAAATATCTACTGTACAAGTAAAGACGTGCAGAGAAATAATAAGTTGTAAAAATGTGTGAGCACTAACTATGAACGAGAGAGAGAGAGAGAGAGAGAGAGATGAGGGTTGTCCTTACTTAAGAGAGTGAAATTATTTATCAATTATTATGGAGACAGAGAATAACACGAGAGAGAGAGAGAGAGAGAGAGAGAGAGAGAGAGAGAGAGAGAGATGAGGGTTGTCCTTACTTAAGAGAGTGAAATTGTTTATCAATTATTATGGAGACAGAGAGAATAACACGAGAGAGAGAGAGAGAGAGAGAGAGAGAGAGAGAGAGAGAGAGAGAGAGAGAGAGAGAGAGAGAGAGAGAGAGAGAGAGATTGCCCTTACTTGAAATATCAAGGTAAATTATTTATGAATTATTATGGAGACAGAGAGAATAACATGAAAGAGAGAGAGAAAAGTCATTCTTACATGAGGTATCAAAAGTTGGAAATTCAGTAGTAAACTAACTTAAATGAGATTAAAGTTACTGTAATTTCATTTAAAAGTTAGCTTAATACATTACCCTTAAAAAAAGAAATAAATGGTTGATGTAAAAATATAGGAGAGTTTGAAGATTAGTATCCTATTTCTCTCTCTCTCCCCCCATTCCACGATCTATTTCTAGAAGTCTTCTCAACCTCGTCTCTAAAATCTTTATTCTGTCTCTCTCTCTTTGTCCTGAAATGTTCTATGTCTCTATGTTTTAGAATTAGAATGGTGCATTTACAATTTGTAAACAGTACAGGTAAAATTAGATCAATTTAAAATTATCTACTGTACAATTAAAAACATACAGAGAGAAAAAGTAATATGTAGGTTGCGCTAACTACGAATGAGAGAGAGAGAGAGAGAGAGAGAGAGAGAGATAACAGTTGTCCTTACTTAAGAGAGTGAAATTTTGTATGAATTATTATGGACACAGAGAAAGAGAGAGAATTAGTAAGAAACCTTTGATCCGCTAATCAGCAACACACCTCCTTCATGTCATGTTAAATCGACATGTCTGACAGCTTTGCCTTCGAGCTTCTCACAAAAGATGAGTGAAAGGTATTTGTTTGTTTAAAATACGTATCACATATGAATTTTGTAGTACAGTTATGTTGTTATTATTATTATTATTATTATTATTATTATTATTATTATTATTATTATTATTTGAAAATTAGTACTTATTATTAGGTGAAAAATTTATTTATCATATAAAACAAACATATACATGTACCATAAAAATTGTCTACTCTCAGTAAAAGAGAGAGAGAGAGAGAGAGAGAGAGAGAGAGAGAGAGAGAGAGAGAGAGAGAGAAATTATTACTTTTATTATTTAATGTTATTTAATGTACACATAGAAGCTTGAAAACTTATAAATTACATAAAAAAAATTAAACGTAAACACTTTGGCAGGCTTTCTCAGTATTTGCAGATGTTCGCGTGTCCATAAAAAACTCATGTATGACAATAGTTAGGTTCCAATGAAAAGTTCGTGTGTCTGTGAATTCGCATAGCACGAATCACGCAAGTTTGGGGTATTACTGTAAGCGAAAATCGCCGATAACCGAAAATTGGTGATTTTCAACGATTGCTGGCGCTTATCGGCGCCTATAAGCACCAACAGTTGCCAATTTTTGGTTATCAGCGACTCTGTTAGGTATGTATCGGTGCTGATAATCAGAAATCGGCGCATATCGCCGCCGAAAATTGCCGATTTTCGTCGCTAGATAAGTGTCGAAAAACCAGATCACCAATAACCGAGCCCGCCGATACCGGGGACTGCCTATAGCAAATACAAGCAAAAGTATTTCTTGAATGTATATCTCATGACTTAATGTAACAACATAAGAATAAGGTGATAAGATTATTACTAGAGTACTGTAATATCCAAGAGTTAAACATGCACTTAAATGTAGTTAACATTGTTATGCAAAGTCATGCGGTTAGTTTGCCTTGACAAGTCGCTACAAATGCCATGGTACTTGGGTACGACGGGGCACTCTGCCAGATGTGGCACTAAAGTCGTGAGGGCCTAGTGGCTCCGATTTAAGTACAAATTACATTTCCATACTTGTAGCTGCATGGTTTGGGAGGCCAGCCAATCTGGCGGTTGGCACTTGTGCTTATCGTAGTAAGTTAGAAGAAATGACAGATGCAAAAGAAGGAAATATCTACCGCTTTCTAGGGGTGCAATTCTGAGCAGAAATAACGTGACTCTTAACTCTGGAGGGAGTGCCACGTTACTCAGGGGGGAGGATAACAGGGTGCCATTGATAAGGGCATTAGCTCTGATGACTGGAAAGAACATCAGCGATTTTATTATCTGTACCCTTGATATGTTCGATTCTCCAATTTTAATCTTGGAGATTGATGCACCAACGCATTAAACGCTTGTTCTGGTTCCTAAAAGTTGTTAGATACTTAAGGGGGCTTTGATCAGTAAGGACTGTTAAGGGGAATTTATGATCAGTATGATAGGATTCAAACTGTTTCATAGCCAGAATCATACCCAGAAGTTCCTTTTTGATAGTGCTGTACCGCGTTTGAGCTGGTTTAAGCTTCTTGGAATAGTAGGCTACTGGGTGCCTAACCTCATCCTTTTCTTGGAACATGACCTCCCCAGTGCTGATGTCACTGGCATCAGTGGCCATGTAGAAGGGCCAGTCATAGTTGGGTATATGGAGAACTGGTTGGCTGATGAGTAAGGCCTGGAAGTGGCCATATACTTGTTCACACTCAGGTGTACAATGGAAGGGTTGTTTTCCTTGAAAGAGGTTAGTTATAGGGGCGACTGCGTCAATGAAGTTAGGAATGAAACGTGGACAGTATTGTACCATTCCAACGAAGCGCTGAGCTTCCTTCTTGGTCCTCGGTTATGGCATATCCCAAATGGCATGGATGTTGGCATCCTTCGGCACCAGTCTACCATTTCCTACTCGGTGACCGAGATATGTAATTTCGGCCAACCCGAACTGGCACTTCTGTAGGTTGATGGCAAGGATTTGGTCAAGGATTTGTAGGTGCTCCTCCCACGAGTGGGCGCAGGTGACTATGTCACCTAGATACACTACACAGTTCTTCATACCTGCCAGAATCTTATTCATTAGCTCTGGAAACAGCTAGGTGCTTTCTTCAGACCAAAGGGCATCACCTTACACTGGTAGAGGCTGGTGGGTGTGGTGAAGGCAGTCAGAGGGCGCAACTCCTCTGACAGCCACCTGCCAGTATCCCTTTTCGAGATCGATTTTGCTCAAGTAGGGGGCACTGCCTAGGCTGTCTAAGCAGGCCTTGATTTGCGGAAGGGAGTATGGTTCGGGTTTGGTTAAGCCACTTAATTTATGAAAGTCTATGCATAACCTATCTCCCCCTCCTTCCATAGGAACCAAGACTACTGGGGAGAACCACTCACTGTGGCTGTCCTCGATAAGGCCAAGTTTGAGTTGGAGTTGTACTTGCTCCTTGATCCTCTTCTCTTTGTCCAGTAGTAGCCTTGGGCAATAGGAGTGACACCTTCCCGCAGGTGTATCGTATGTGACAGGACGTTGGTGCATCGGAGGCAGTCCTGGGTTACCTGCGGGTGTACGCTTAATGGTCTTGAGATTAAGTAGGACTTATGAATTCATTGAGGGGGGGCAGTGTCATGGTGATAGTGCCCACGATGGCCCCGGGATCAGGAGGGGCTTCTTTGGCCTCCTTCTCCTCTTGTTGTAGGTTGGGCTTTAGAAAGTTGATGTGCAGCCATTTAGCTTGCTTCTGCCCGCAGTCTACATGGTAGTGTCGGGTCTCTTGCTTCCCAAGTAGTTTGTCTGTTGTCGGGGCCTGTGAACTGAGCTTTTAGGTGGCAAGTGGCTCCTGTTAGGAGGACCAGGACCTGGTCCCCAACATTGAAGGATCTAGTTCTTGGCTTTTTGTTAAGCTTGAGCTTGATCCGCTCTTGGGTTGCTGCCTCCGTGGCATGAGTGACCGCCCATGTGGCCCAAAGGTTCCGCTGTATGTTGGGCAGATCCTTTGCCCAGTCCGCCCTTGCCAGTTCATCCCAGGCCTCATACAGTACGTCGAGGGGGCCCCAGGTGGAGTGAGCATAGAGAAGTTCAAAGGGACTGTACATGTCGAAACTTTAACAAGAGAGATTGTACTTTTCTGCAAGTCGTGGTATGGTTTTATGTATTCTTTTTAAATTTATGTAAAGTGGAAATGCTTATTATTTAGAAGAAGGATATTACATTTTGATGTGTTTGTACTTAGTAATGAAAAGCGTTGTTTTGGTTGTTTTTTGTATTTGATTTTAACTACTGTATATACATGTAATAATGGTTAACTACCGGCATCAGTTGTTTGTCCGGTAGTTAGTTGAACATTTGATGTTGGTCAGCAATGGTTGTGAGAACCAGTCTCACAGCCGTGGTGCAGTGTAGTTCAGGCTAGTAGGGACTCAAGAAAAGGGAATGTAGCCATAGCTATTGGTGCCTTCACATCCACTGAAGTATTCCCTTTCATCTTAAAGTTCATTTAGGGAAATTCCTTTAGGAGATATGCATATCTAAATGTAAGGAGAATTTCTTGAGGTGTGCTTTGGATGAGGGTTACAAAGCAGAGATTGTGCTCATGCCAATCTGATTCTAATTCAAGCTAGGAACATTGAATGCGCCAACAGTAAGCTTATATCGTTTTATGCCGTAGATTAATATACACAACGCAATGCAGTGTTTTAAGTGCAATTTGGAATAGCATATGAGTGAAGTAACTTGGGTGTCATAGTATAATACTTAGGCTGTGATCAGGTTAGTATGTTTCAAATTGTTCAGGCTATATGATAACACTTACGATTTGAAATGCTCTACTTATTCTGAGTGAGTCAGAATGAATTGGTGCTGTGACCAGGATCGCAGTGATTGGTTGTTACAACAGTGATCTGTATAGTCACAGTTTATGAAATTTTAAGGATTGTTGTGATACTTGGCTATAAAGATAAAGATGTGACCGGCTGATGGTGACGGCCATTTTAGAATTAGACACGTGTTAGCCTAGCCTGAAATGGATTACACAGTTGTTAGGGTTATCTTTCCCTTTTTATGTTCTTTGTTATATGTTTGTATAGATTTTAGTCTTTCTCTTACCTTGGTTTCTTTTCGAGGTGTCCTTCAGATGCCATGATGATGTGCTATCTTTTTGTATATTTATTCTTTTTAAGTATTGATATCTCAGAAAGGCGATAGAGACGAGATCGGTAATTTCTTCACTTTAATTAGTTAATTAGTATTATAAAGATCAGTACAAAATTAACAAGTTACAATGATGGAAACGAATCACTCTTGAATCAGTTCATATGGGGAACACTGGAAGGCGAGGGAGGCTGTATTCTCCCTTGAAGGACACAGTTCTGACTCTCCTCTCCTCGTAGGTCTCTGGGAACTCGCCGAACCCCCAAGAAAAAACTTGCTATCTGCAATCTCCACCTCCTTCTAGCCTTATTGGAAGGACTAACCAGCAAGGCCTCCCCTTCAAGTAGCTGATTGAAGGACTGTAGTGGGTGTGATTCAAATCTCTCCTTAGAGACTTGATAGGAGGTGATCTTAGGAGGGTGTGTGAAAGACCCCTCCCAAACATAATTGATTGGAGGTTGAAGAAGTACATCACTTGAGCCAACCCCCAAATTCCTGAACTTCAATAAAAACACCTTCCTGAGAAGGCGGGCTATAGAATCAGCTGATATAAGCATTTAGACTGTGCTGACTCATGTTTTGCTAGCTTCAATCACTTGAGGCCATTATTTCTCACTTTACGACTGTTTTTATGGCTTCAACACGATATACTGCAATGGTTCATGTAAACATCCCGCGAGATTGATAACATGACACAACAGCATTTGGGCGTTATCACTGTGTTCTTTGCCTCTCTTTATTCTTATTTCTCCTCCTTCTCTCTCCTAACTTTTTCTTTTCTATCTCTCTCTCTTTTCTATCTAATTTCCCTATCTATTCTACACCACAACACAGTAGTGGGATTAACTCGGTCAGTCATCGCCTACCCTAAATGAACCCTGACTTTTAGATAGTAACTCGGTGGGAATTTTAACCTTCCTTTTTATTTTGAGATCGTTGTTCTTTGGATAAAGTTGAGACAATGGCTATAGCCTATCCAGACGTATTTCGCATAGAGTAAAAGGTTGCTGTGGTAGGACGTTCTCATGTAAAACATCTAAGTCATTTTATGATAGGGTGCTGTAATAAAAGTGATTTGAGAAAATGGCAATGGCCTATCCAGACTTATTTCGCATAGAGCAAAAGGTTGCTGTGGTAGGACGTTCTCATGTAAAACATCTAAGTCATTTTATGATAGGGTGCTGTAGTAAAAGTGATGTGAGACTAAAACAGCCCCTGTATTATCACACTTTTGGGAAATCAGGAGCAGTGTGCAATAACCTACTGGACCCTATACTAGTGGCCAAATTGACAGCATTTGCCCCAGATATCGTTATCCTGTACATCGGAGGAAACGATATTGATGTAAATGATGATGATCCAGAATTGGTGAATAAGGTAAAAAATAAGATTTTATAGCTAGCAGAGAGATTGGAAGGTATCTATAACTGTAAGGTTTTGGTGGTTAGTATAGAGATTCGTTACGCTCCTAGAAACATCCCTAGGGATAGATATCGAGCACGAAAAAATCTCCTAACCCGTTATTGAAAAGAAACCAAGAAATTATTTTTATTTTCAATCAGTATGTAGAAAGAGACTTTACCAGTGATAGAGTGAATTTTCAATATGATAGTTGTAAGATGCTGGCGAGTCACTTATGTGAAGCAGTAGATGCTTACACTTTCAGTCAGGATTGGTAAATACCAGGTTGTGCTCACGCCAACCCAGAAATTAGGTTAAGGTAAGCTAGGTGAATGTTGGTTGATGCATTTCCACTTCGTAAATTGTATATTTTTAACTTCTTTGTAAGTTGTAAGGTAATGGAGAGGAAATATTAATATCAAATTATTATTTTTTGAAGTTTATGGTAAGTTTTGAGATACTTAAGTGAAATGTAATTTGAAATAAAACCCCATGTTGTACATTGTATATATGTATGTGTAGTCAAGGGCACATATACAGTATATTGTATAATATAACTGGTAGTGATCTACCATTGATTGATTTGAAGGTGTAGCCAACTTTTAAATACTGTATTATATTTACTAATTCGGGCAGTATGTATTTTTTGGAGCCAGCAGTTTGTACACTCTTTTAGTATTAACAACTTATATATTTGGTGTTGGTAAATTGTAGGCTAAGATGTCTGACCTGAAAGAATTAAAGAGGAGACGGGGATGTTTTAAGTCTGTGATAACTGACTGGTCGAAAAAGGTCGAAACCACTATTGATGCAGGTGATATCAATAGTATTTCTTCATTGAGAGACTCCCTGAAGGAATATTTGCAGAAAATCCAGGAACTGGATAATGAAATATTAGATCTAACAGATCCTGGAGGACAATCTGACCAAATTATGAATCAAGCTGAATATAGTCTAAAGGTAGGCAGTGAAATTCATAGACTAAACCTCCATCACGAGTCTTCTAGCTGTAAGGGGTGAACCTAATGCACCGATATTGCCTGTTAAAGCTAGTGCAAAGTTACCTAAATTAGACACCAAACATTTCAATGTTGATGTATCGAATGGAATTCATTTTGGGAACTATGAAGTATCAGTACACCAACATACTGATTTTGAGAAAATACAAGTTTTCTTATTTGAAGGGCCTATTGGAAGGTGAGGCTCTGGAACTGATATCTGGTTTTAAATTAGAAGGTGATAAGTGTTTACAAGCAGTGAATTTGTTAAAAGAGACCTGTGGCAGAAAAGACAAAAATCAAGTTGTGTTTAGTTAGAAAACTCTTCAAAACTGAGACTCCCAAGGCAGATGCAGAATCACTACAAGGTTTTAGAGTGCAATTTGAATGCTGCATAAGATCATTGGAGAGTGAACAGCTGGAATTGAGTAAATTATATACCATCTTGCTCTTACACCAAACTACCTAGTGTACTAGGTAACCAATTGGTTCTAGCCACGATAGTAAGTCTAATCTCTTCTGGCCAGTTCTAGAGAGCTGTTAATCAGCTCAGTGGTCTGGTAAAACTAAGATGTACTTAACTTAACTACCTAGTACTGTAGTGTAAGTTAAATATAAAACGAAGGTGTGGAGAAGATTGGCTTAAATTTGACACCTTTAAAAAATATCTTAAAGAAATTTGAGGGCTTTTCCACAGACTGAATCAATAAAAGCACACGTTAACAACGGTATCTGCTTTTCAGTAGAACAAGGGCAATCTGTGAGACCAAAAACATTGGTCAGGCCTAAAGAAAAGATGAGCAAAGCCAAGGTAAACCAGGTTAAAGGATGTGCATTTGCAGAGGCAGTCATATATGGACACATTGTAAATCCTATGTAACCAGAGGAGGGAAAGATGGAACAACTCAGAACTCTGAGTTTGTGTTTCATATGCGCATCCGATAAACACTTCAGTTCTGACTGTGACAGGCATGGTTGTAATAACGGCTGCACTGTTAGACATCATAGTGCTATATGCAATCGAAACCAAATCCAAATAAATCTAAGGTAGGTCGGGGTACAAGTTGGAACACTGATGAAAAACCGGACAAGGAAATAAGACAACTAGAAGTCGATCTTACCTACAGCCCAGCCACAACAACCCTAAAGGATAAAAAGAGGTCACATTGTGTGAAAGAGAGGTTGTTGGATAACTGTGCCAAGAGATCATTTATAAAGAAATCTGCTCTTGAGGGACACCACTATAAATGCAAGGGAGTTGCAAATATCATTGAGAGGTTACTTAACTTCTACACCAGTTAAGGAATATGAAATGGTGAATATCGCTGTACCTCACCGGGGTAGATTAATAAATATGGATTGTATAGTGGTAAACGAGCTACCAGAATATACAAAGAAATTCGACTTTAAGAACTACTTAAGGTCATTGTGTAGGACGAAAATCAGCTTGGTTGATAAAGATTTATCTAACCGTAGAGAAACAATCGCCTATAAAATTGTTAATAGGGGTTGACAGTGTGTACAATATCTTATATCCAGGGTTTAGAAATTTGAAAATTTAGTATTGCTACCAACCATATTTGGTTACGTGGTAACTGAACATGTAGTTCTCCTCCCACCAAGGAGACTCATGTGTCCATTTTAAAACTGGCAGTGAAACCGACAACATAATTATGGCTGATGGGGCTACTCATTTAAAGGATCCAGGGGAAGATCTTAAGGTATCATGCAATGGGACGTTTATTTGCAGTGATCACATGTGCAAAGAACCTTACATTACAAGAAAAAGTTTGACCTGACGTGAGTTTTACTTTTACGTTAGGGAGGTCGCAAGGTAATGTTGTGGACGGTAGCCAAGCACACGCCAACTACGTAGATGTCTGAGAAAGTCTCACGCCAAGATTTATGATGCAGGGGCTAACAATTTTGAGAAAGTTTCCTTGCCTCAGCTGATCTAGATATGGGAGCAAAAATTGCTTGTGCACGCAGACTTATGAAAAGTTAAAAATTAGATGACTTTATACTTGCAAATGGCTCATGTTCAAGAATGAACGAGTTTTGTAAATGCAGATTTCAAAGAATGGAAGTGGAATGTGGTGGAGTTTACAGTATTAAGAATTTTAGTGCGATTGCTACTACGCATGAAAAGATGAGTGAGGCGGAATTGCTGTTTGTACTTGATTTGAGTTGCCTGATGCTGTGTCCTAGCTAAAATAATGGACGGCAATTGTCCAGAGTCTGCCTAGCAGGATAATAAATGCACTTTCCCTTTTATCACTTCTGTTTAACACTTCACTTCCTGGCTAAAACCTAGCTATTTAAGTCATGCAAGGCTAACATGCGGGAGCGGCAAAATCTTGTGCTCTGAAATGGCAACACACTTTCTCGTTATGAGATTACTCGGTTAGCGTGCATACAGCCATTTAGATTCCTAGGGAAATAAAAAAAAAAGTTCCAGTCACGATTTATGATTGCAATAATATGAAAGTAACAAAATAATTACACTGTGTACCTCCGTTCGATTGTATGTACTTGTTTAAGGGGATTTACGATAAAAGATTCATTTCTTGTCTTGTATCCAGCTTAGTGAGGCTAGTTGCTGGGATCTGCACTGTTGCAGGTACAAGATCTTAGCAAGGTCGCCACTTTTATGTTCTAATCTAGGGAAAGTAACTTACCACAAGGGATGATGCTGATCTGACTAAAATTCCTGGACCAGTAGAGGATTAGAAGAAAAGGTAGTGTGCTGAGGACCTTACTAGAAAGGGGAAATTGAGATAAACTCTTAGGTTAACTAAAATCACATATCTTTACAATAACAAAATCAGAAGATGGGGATAATTAAGACAGGTAAATGGGATCCTGCCACAGCACAAAATTATGATGGAAAAGTGATAACTGAAGGTGCCAGGAATTCTAATGCAGTGGCACCAAGGATTAAATGGCAGTGGGTTGACCACGTCAATAAAGCACAATCAAAGCAAAAGGATCCACAGCGAAAAACTCAGTCTGCAATGGAGAATGCATATGATTACTTGACAGAATTAGCATGAATACGGGGTTTGAGGGTGCGCTGATGGTGCCAAGATCCCTTGGCTATAAACACCGTTAAAATCACTTACAAACACAAGTTGATAACAAAGTCAGGTCTGTAGGAGAATTGCATTTGGAAAACGGAAAATAATTAGCGCAAGAAAAGAACTGCATCACTGGTAAACCACAGAGTCCTGGCACTGCGCCTTATTCCAGAGAGACAAGTCCTCGCAGATGTACCAACGGTGGGGGTGTGTTTGGGAAATTGGCAGTGGAAAGATACTGGACTGGATAGGCAGCCACATGGGTGGGAACAGGCTCTAAAGGAGCGGAGGTGAAGGGCAGTGTATGTGTCGGATCTGCTTTCGGATGTGTCTCTGTCGAGCGCAAATGGTGCGGCCCCTTTTATGCCTCCTGCTGGATTAATTTTCCCATTCTCCAAGGCATTGCCCATTTTCTATCGTGAGACATGTGGCTTTTGGCGCGCTACCTTTAACCCCGTGGGTAGCTCTGTTGACCATGTGGTAAGGACTTTGACCTCGTGGGTAGCTTGTGTGCTATGCAGTCCGTCTGACTTTCACTTCTGCCATCGGACGAGCAGGGATTATCTCCAAGGGCGGCTGAGTAACCTAGAAAAGGGCTCAAAGAAGTCACAAGCTCAGGGAAGAAAAAAAGGCTGCCAAGGAGTAATAACTATAGATTTAGAGAAGCAATTTCTCCACGACCGACTGTTAGTGTCAACAATGAGATAGAAGGATTTTACTGTAAGTTCTTTGAAAAACAAGGTTCTTGAAAGACGAGTTGACTTGGGAAGGGTATCCCTTGTTGTTTCAGTAATGCAATGAGATGGTTAGTGATCCCCAGCTTCCTAACTGATAACTAGATGGTTTATGCCAATGTGTTTGGTAAATGGCAAGATTCTGGAATTAATAGCTTTCTTGTTTGTTTGAAGAAGAGTTTCTAGTGATGTGGCTTCAAGCCTAGTGTAAGGTTTGCATTTGTCAAATTACATGTACTGTGTATATTTGCTAAAATTTAGTAATTTTTTTACTCTAAATACTACATAGTTAGAAGGCAGTAGGCAGTTTAGTATTTTCTTACAGTCTGCTTACATTTTGCTCATTATCAGCTTAAGATTTTTCTTATATTTTAGGGTTAGATTCCCTAGTAGCTGTAAGTTTACATGGATTAAGGTTTTGTCTTATTTTACTCTGATTTATCATTTAATTGCTTATTTACCATTTTACTCAGGATTAAAAAATTAGTTTCAGTATTTTTTAGTTCATCAATAAAATACTTACAGTACAGTACATACCTAGTATCTTTTGCATTTGTGTTTTCAAAGTACGTGATTTGTGTGTTGTGTATGTCTTTGTTTTTTTTTTATTGGTTATTTGCCTTGTTACCATTTCTTGCTACATAAAAATGTTGCAGTGAATGGGTACTGGACCACCTGGTAAAGCTTGCAAAACTTGCATGTAGTGTTGAAAAGTAGGGTTAGTTTGTAAACCTGATTTCACCTGCCTTACCAGTCAGGTATAATTGATAGAGAAGTGGGGTTTGTGTACCAGTGTGTATCATTGCTTTGACTTGTCAGGCAAGGTTTATAAATTTAGGATGCTCTGTTTCAGGCTAGCAACTGCCCCACCCTCTTGTGTTCACCAAGAATATCAATCTGGTGGCAGTGTGGGCACAAAGGAATAGGTTGAGGCTGCAGATGCAGGCTCTTGATGAATTCAGTACTGGCAGAACTTCACCAGCTTCTCCATTTGTCCTAAGAGCTGGGTTTATTGGTTAGGTGGAAGACATGGACTATGGACTGACTGCAAGGGTAGCTTTTGTAGGTATGGCCCTAGAGTAGTCACTCTTGTCTGTCCAGCAGGAGCCAAGATCCAGAGATTTTTATCCTTAGTGCTGGAGTGTCTGTAAAGACCAAATCCTCTTGCCAAGATGAGGCAAGTTGTAATAAGCCATAAAGAATTTGCTCTTCAACAGTCAGTTGAGGGTCTACCCTCTTCAGCTACAGCCAATATAGAATACTGCTCTGTGAACTTTTCTTTATAACAGTGTTGATGTTGAGGCAGTACTGAGGGCAAGCATGTGGAGTTGCTAAACTGTGTTTGCAAGCTTTTATCTGAGGGATAGGGCCCACAGGTGGTTACACTCATACTTGGCTGCTGTGGTAGTAACAGGCACATGATCCCTGCTTCAGGGAAGTTTCTCATTAAATGTCATTGTTTATTCATCAAGGCATTCTCTATGACATAGACATTTGATGGGTAAAGTGCTATCCTCTGCCACATTTCTCAATCCCAGGAGCACCCTCTGGCAGTACTGGTTCCAGCATTCAGGAATCTTTGTCATTTCTGACGTAGTAGATTCTCAGAGTAAACTTAGTATAAACCTTTTAGTTACTTTGACACATCAGGGATTTTTGTCCTTAGATCACAAGTCAGTCTGTTGTGGAGAGACATGGTTTCTGATGCTTAAGATCAATTCCACATTCACCCAGTTCTGAGTTTGAGGTAACCCCTATCCTCCCTACCTATACATATTTATGATAAGGGTTTGCAATGAAACTGATAACATTTTTGGAAAAATTAAATTTTTGTATGAATGAATTTTTAAAATGCAAGTTCCCTCCTCCCAGCCCTACTTAGTTCTCAGAAAACATAAATAACGATAGTGAAACTTATAGCTGCATCCACTCATGCACAGTACCATCGGTTGGCTGCTGTTTTCTCTTGTAAAGAGGGGCTGAAGCATCCAAGACAGTTTCATAATTCATGAAAAGGCTAATTATAAGGAACTGGATTGTGTGATAAAAATTAATTTCGTCTCTAGAAAATTGTTTACCCTTTTTATTTATTCTAACTATATGCTACCTTTTAATTTCAGTTAATGCTGTCAGCCTTGGGAGAGAATATTGAGATTGCTGTTGGCATTTTAACATCTCATGTGTTTCTGTCTCCATGCATGATTCATCCAACTTCAGATCTCCGAAAAAATCCAGAATCATGGTTTGGGTCACAGCTGGGAAAGCTAAGGTATATGAGACGTTAATGTAGATATAGCGATATAAAGTTTTGTAATTAGCTTGCTAGTGCAATGGGTATTAATGTTGTTTTTAGAAAGCTCATTGTGAGTGTGTTATTAGTACTGTAAATATAACTACATGATGAATAGCTAAGATAAGGAATGGAGCTCTTCTTGAAAGAAGGAACTTTACGTAGCCCAGGTGTGTGCCCACCATGGAACTAAATCCTTTCTCCTATGTCATCAGATTACATAATTATGTTTAGCTTTCAACCAGCTGCTTGTGTTTAGATTATTTCATCTCCATTTACCATAAGAATTAGTCAGTTTGGTCTTTTATATAATCTAGTTAGCCAAGTGATAGCAAAATTTTAATTGTGGTACAGTAATATCAAGAGAGTTAGGCACCAGTGAATATAGAACACTGCAGTTTCTGGTCATGGCCCCTGAGCAGGTATGTATTGTCCTTGGGCAGGTATCATATTGTAACATCCATGGCTCAGGTACTATATTGATATTGTAAATTTTATAAGGAGACCACTAAGTCTCATTTCTTGACTCGACTCTTGGTACTTGCCCAAAGAATTTTGTTTTTAAATGGGAGGTGAAAATTGAAACAAGGCAGTGTTCAAGAAGTTTGTTAGTTAAATACAAAGAAACCAAAGGGACTGGATGAGAAGTAAAAGACAACTGGAATTGAAGAGATGATGCATGAAACTTTTAAGTAACAGTGCGTGTGTGTGTGACACAAGGAACACTGCAAGTGTGTAGGTTTCACTAACTCAGGAATAAAGCAATGATGTAAATGATGAATTTGTACCCCAACCATACTTAAACTAATAACTTTGTAGGGCATGTATATGAAAAAATTTCATAGATGGTAAAATCCAAAGAGATGCTCTGAAAATTAACTATCCCACTGCTAGTTAGGAAATAGCATTAACTGATACCAAGAAAAACAAAATATTCATAGAACCTTGGAAAAAAGGAAAACTTTACTAGTTGAAGCAAGAGCAGTGTTCTCCACTTACATATATCTTCTTGCCAAGTTCCATCCTTGATAATAATGCAGACACACCAAATAATAATGATGGCTATTACCTGGGAAACTTAGAACTTACTATCCTGATATTGCAATAAAAAAATGGAAGAAATGGATAAAAGAAGTAGATGCTCGTTGATTAGGTTATATAAAAGTGATTTATTGTCATGAACAAACCCTCTTTGCTTCAGACCATCAAAAACTGGGGATTTCAGTAAATTATATGCAGATTAGTAAGGTATATACAGATTAGTATTTACATGAAACTTGAGGCACTTGTCTGTTAGGAACCTAGGAATCCATATGCACAGAGCTACTAGCTCCTGCTAGTTGTTCCTTAAACAAAAAATGGAAGTGTTGAGATGTCATTGACCATAAATTGGGCTGTTTATGAATACGAGTTTGTGGTGAAATGAATGTTAGTTTCAGAACCCTTGGCTGTGTATGATGGTCATTGCTTCCTTAGGATAAATACTTTTTGGCTTTCTACCTTTAGTGGGCTCTGCTTGGTGCACAACATTCAGTATTGATGGAACATTTTAATGACCCTTTGGCCTCAACTGCATTGCTTTTTGCCTTTACTTTTCATCAGTACCCTTTTTAGCCTCCAACTTTTGCTGTTCAACTTCTTTAACTTTGTATTGCTCCAAGTTTTACCTCAGAGATCCTTAATTCTTCCCTGTTCAAATGCAGAATAAACCTAGGTCTTAATGTGAGGATAAAATCTAGCGCTAGCTGGAAACTGGTAAAAACATAAAAAATTGTAGAACAAGGTACAGTATTGGTGGCAACAGGGTTTGGCCAGTCGGATGAGAGAGAAGGCATCAACCGACCCCGCTCTACCCGAGAGCACTGTGATGCATCAGTTTCTTCCTTACTGCTTGCTAGAAGGATGTGCTGTTGCCTTTACTTCCAGAAACCGGTGTATTCCTGCCAGTTTACACTCTTTGCTTTGTCATGTGTCGTGAATTAGTGCTATTCTGTGTGTTTGTGCATTAGTGCTTTTTTTTTATGTCTGATCTGTTTTGTGTTTGATCATGCAAACCCATAACTCAGCCTTCCAGTTCTAAGCCTCAGAGAAAATGTCCTGGGGTTGGTGGTTACCCTTGCTTTTGTTTTCCGGCTCTATTGAAACTGAGCCACATTCTGCTTGCAGCAGATGCAGGTCTAATGTTTGTAATACAGTGGGTCCCTGCTAGATTGCAGATCAGCAATCACAGCTTCAGTTAATCACAGGTTTTTCTATGGAAATTTTTTCCAAATATATATCACGGAAAATTCACTAATTTCCGAATTTTTTCGTGGAGCAATATTCACTAATTACAGTACTGTATTTTCATTTTATTTTCATGACTAAATACATTTTTTGTGATAAAACAATGATTTCAGATATTAATATTAATAATGTAAACAGTAAAATATGAATAAAATGCTAAATTAAAATACTGCAAAATCACAAAACAGCTTACCAGTGTTCATGAACACCTCAGTTCTCTCTCTCTCTCTCTCTCTCTCTCTCTCTCTCTCTCTCTCTCTCTCTCTCTCTCTCTCTCTCTCTCTCTCTCTCTCTCTCTCTCTCTGATTCCATTATTGTAATAAATTCGTTTCTTTTAGCAACTAAAAACTATTTTCCTAATTCTTTCAGTAGTAGTGAGCCTCAATCAGCTGATTCTCAGAACATAAACATTACAAATGAGGTTTTCACAATATGAAGGGTCATTTTTTAAAACCTTCCAAAGCTCCAGAATTTATTCAAGTTTAATCCTGTGTAAGCAGAAAATGAAAATTCAAATGCTAACATGGTCACAAATTGCATTCAAATGCTAACATGGTCACAAATTGCATTCAAATGCTAACATGGTCAAAAATTGCATCTAGCAACATGCACTTTTGCCTTGTGAGCTGCCAAGAATGTGCCTTCTTATAATAACTTTTTGTCGAGCATGAAATGAACAATATGAAGGGTCTATCTCAGCCAACTGGGAGGCTTGGCTAATCAGTGCGCCAGAACGGGAGTATCGTCCAGCCAGTCAGTGAATGTTTACATCAGTCTTCATCTTACTCACCGCATGTGTTGGAAGTTATAATCTTCTTACCTCATAATTTGTGTCTTTTTTTATGTGGTATTACAGTATACTGAATTGAGACGCTTTATTATCACCATAATGGAACCTAAGCATCAGTGGTCCGTTGGTGTCCATGAGGACGTAAAGGAGTATGCTGCTCAACCACAAAATACAGTACTGTACAGTAGTATGTCAGGTGTTATGGGATATTAATATTTCTATATTTTCCATTATTTATTTATTATAATATAGATTGAAAATAAATATAAACACACAAAAAATTACACTAAAATTAACATACTACAGATACACTTACACACACCATTACCATGACACACGCTAAAAATATTCACACCACAATTATTATTTTAAAGATACAATGCTCACAAACATATTTTGAAATGCTAAAACATTGCCAAACAACAAGCAAATTTTTTTGAGAAATCTCTATTGGTTCAAGAAATATAAGAAAAAATATACTGAAAAAATGTAAAAAAAACATAAAACAAAAACCACCACTGTTTATGCTTCAAAATACGTTCAGTTTTAATTTCAAAGGTATCATCGTGAAGAACTTTTCTTCTTCTTTCAGAATCATTAATTTTTTCAATATTACCAGTGCTTTTCATCTTGAAAAACTTGGAAAAAATATTGTGAACAATGTTGCTGTCAGAAAAAAGTCACTTTCAATTAACTCATGATATCATATTTTGTTTTATTTCTTTCCCAAAAAAATGCTTAGCATCATAGAGTATATAAATTTTGCTTCATAATGCAACAAAAATGATGAAAATATCTTAAAAAATTACTGAGATTTTGCTGTTTGAATATTGCGAATTGCAAACATGATTTCTGGCGTTATTTGGAATTTTAGAAAAATTGCGATAGACCCTTCATATTGTGGCCTCAAATGTCGGGACAATCGGTTTTTTACACATATACGATGATAACAGATCAGTATAATACAGTATAAAACAGGTTTTGACATGGGAAAAATCTATTTTTGGTAGCCGCTGTTGAGTCCTCAAGGAGTTCCCCTTCATGGTCTACAAGAGCTCCATGGGTGACCAAACTACTGTGTTGTCAAAGAATTCTCTTATAGCTGGTCTCACGGCTGGGTATTGTGTCATAGTGATAACAACTGTAACACTTGATGGAATATATAATGGACTCAAAAGATAAGGGGGCACTTTCCAAATCTTTACGACAAGGCTGTATACCCAGGTTCTTCCATCGTCAAAACCTGTCTAGAAGAGGAAGTGATTAATGCGCAGTCTGCCATAGTGTCAACAACAGACCTAACGTGGAGACCAAGGACCAGTACTTTCTGTTGGTCAATGCAGGATGATCTCTTGCCCAAATCCCATGCCTTTTCACCAGGGAAGTGGGAGGGTTTTGAGGACTCGACAGCGACTACCAAAAATAGGTTTTTCCTACGTCAAAGCCTGTAATTTGATAGCGTAGTTGCTTGTTTCATCTTCAAGGAGCTTTACAAAGAAATTGAAAGGTGATGAAAAAGGCTTAAGCTCTCAGTTTTTTAATTCCAACTCCCCAGAGGAAAAACATTTCTGGTCCAAGGTCAAGCCACAATTTTCAAGCCCCATTCTTTATTACAAATACTCTTCAGGTTTTGGTACCAAAGAACAAGAAACTATACACGAACTTATGTTTTAGGATGTAGCTCTACTTTGGCTTACATAAGCATGCTGGGTTTGGTTGCAATACTGTTGCCCTTCTCCCAGCAATAGTTAAAGTACTCACCATCAATAAGACCCCTGGTTTTCTACTGTAGAACCTAGGGGTTAGGACTAACCATCCCACCTACTGATACACAGTGTAGTTGAATTTGTTCGAGCTCGTGGCAATTATGTTTTTTTAAAAATACTGTCCCTGATGACCACCCTGTACATTTGGAGACTTCTTCAGAAGAGACATTTCTGAAGAAGGCCAATGATGTACTTACTTTCTTAATACCGTGACCTACGAAAGGAATGTGAATTTGCCTTTTTAATGAGACAGCACAATCATTCTCAGCCCTTGTAGGGAGAGTGGTTAGTTTGTGCTAGGGTGTAGAAAAATCGGACCCTCTGGGATGTTTGCTGTGATTTCTAGGTAAACCTTAAGTGCTGGAACCTGGCATAATGCTTGTCTGCTAAATTTAGCTTCTTCTTAAAGGATCCTCATTCTTGGCCAGGAATGATGGGCCAGGGATCAATAATAATTGATGGTCAGCTGTTAGTGTGGTGTATCGTCCCCGTCTAAGAGAGCCCAGTTCACTAATACAAACTCCTGATGCTAATGCAATCAAGATCTCCTTTTGTAGCATGTGAGTTGTGGTTGTATTGGGTCCGCTGAACTGAGGGGTTGATAGAAGTCTAAACACCTTGTTCAGGGACCAAGTAATTGGAAGCCTTTCAGGAGCAGGTCTTTGTAGAGCAAAAGACCAGAGAAGGGAAGTGACAACTTCTACACTAGAGTCATTCGCAAATCCATAAAGCAAGGGTTCTGTTAATGCTGCCTTGTATGCTGTGATTGTTGTAACCACAAGGCATTTGTCTTCAAAAAGTTATATAAGAAAATTTAAATGTATTTCCATAGAAATCTTAACTGGGCTCTCAGTATGGATATAATCTAACCATATCTTCCATACGGACTGGTATTGCTGGATAGGTGATGTCTGTAATTTTTGCACTAGGTACCTAGCAATGTTGGGCAATTAATTTTCACAGTAGATAATATTTTTAACCACACGTGTTGAAGTAATAGGAACCAATGCCTGTTTGGCCAATTTGGGGCTATTAGTAAGCTGTTCCTTTGAAGGTTAGAAGTTTGCTCAAAACCTTCGAAATTTGGGACAATGGAGGAAGAAGATATATGATCCTCCATTTGTTCCAGTCTTGTAGGAAGGCACCTCTTGCTGTTGCTTGACTGTCCAAGTTCGGAGACACATATACTGGGAGTTTGTGATTCTCGTATGTGGCAAATAGATCCACTTCCAGTTGTGGAAGCATGTTGGCTGTTGTTTGAAAAGTGGTTGTCCAATATTCACTCTGTTGAGGCTGTCATTTTGCTTGGTAGAGTCTTCTATTACACTGAGACCCTGTGAGGTGAATTGCAGACAAGTACCACTTCCTTGCTTGTGCCATCTGAAGGATGGCTAGCATTATCATATTGAGAGGAGGTGAAGGTGATCCCGACCTCTTGATGCAGGACATTGCAGTCATGTGGTCTAGACCCCACAAAATGTGTCTTTCTTCTGGAGGCTTGAGTTTTTTGAGAGACAAAAAGACAGCCATCAGCTTCAGGAAATTGATATGACAATTCCTCAGAGTAGCTGACCACCTCCTTGCCACCTGACGGTCCTCCCAGTGTCCTCCCAACCTGTCAACAAGGCATCTGTGTGTATTGTCATGTACAGATGGAGGATTCAGGGTGACCTGTTTTGCCAGAGATTCCTTCCAGGTCCAAGGCCAAAGCATCTCCTCAACTTTTTGGATCTTTTGATGAGGTTGGTCTTGCATCTTTTTTCTTGCATGTGATAGCCAGAATTTGTTCACATTTTTAGTTGCAATCTGAGTATTGGATCTATTACTGATGTGAATTGCAGCAGGCCCATCATATGTTCTAGTTGCCATCTGGGAACTTTGGGCTGTGAAAGGAACCTTTTGAGGACTTGACTTATTCTGTTTTAAGTATGATGGGAGGGGGGAATGATGAGACCGTTTCCACCCCAGCCCATTGTAAACTAATACTGTGTCCCCAGTGCCTGTGGTGTCATCAAAGTCGACCCCCAACCATACAATTCCTGTTAGTATCCACCTCTTCCTCAGCCCTTGATAGGCATTCCAGGTGTTGCTTTTCCTTCTCCTGTATAAGAGAATTTTCAGACCTTGTGAAAAGGATTTCCTTGCTGCTGTTGTTGTTGTCCCTTTGTAGGGAGTTGTCCTTCTGACCACCTACCTGTTTCCTGAATTCCCTTTTTCCTAGAAGAGCATACTCTGTACAGTACAGTTCTGTTGGTGGGCTTGCTTGTTAAGTTTAGCCACAACAGACTCTCAAACGGGTCCCTATAGAAGGGGTTAGAATGTAATGATGAAATTACATGGGGAAGTGATTTGTTGGAGCCCTCCAGTGTTTCCATTCATGCTTTTATGTGGTACTTTAAAAAGTCATAGAGTGCTTCCCGTAGGGTTCTCATAAAACTTTAGCCACAAGCAGCAACATTGTTCTGAAATCTTGTGGAAGCCTTTTGGTGGCAACTTCCAGCAAGGTGGTAGAGGTTATAATATTAAGGAGGTGGATCCTAGCATGAAATTCTGCTGGGGCTGTCCCCTCTGAGATTCTTCTCATAGGGGTCCCAAATTGTTGAGTAGCTATACCTAAAGGGAGCTCTCTCCTTTTCAAAAGGGAGTTGTAGCGTTGCCCATTCCTTGGTGGAATTTCCCGAAACTGGGATGAACATGGCAAATGGTTTTAATTCTGCCATTGTCTCTCATTTTGTAGTCACTACAAAATCTCATTTTGTAGTCACTACAAAATTCTGAAAATTTGCCTTCACATGATTAATAATTTTGAAAGTGAAGGGACAGAAGGCTGAGGCTACTTGGTGAGCAACTTGGGTCTTATTCAGAATGAAAGTAGAGATCCATTTTTCATTGACTTGATAAGGGTGTCTTCTATAACTTTTAATGCCATAGGCACAGGTTTTTGTTAGTATCTCCATGTCTGGTGAAGGTGGTAATAGGCGCCATTCTGTATGAGGGACTGCTGCCCTGTCTCTAAATTGTGAAGACAACTTCAATCATTCTTTTTCTCTCTTTAATTAGATACTTACCATCGGGAGAGAAAATGCACGTTGAGGCATCTCGCCAAGGATTGTCAGTATCATCAGGGGTGAGTATTGGAGCCCGTATTATGTTTAGATCTGAAGTTTTGTATTCCTAACTGACCATTTTGCTGTTTCCAGTTGGAATTCTTAACATTAGACCTTGTTTGGGTAGCATTTGTATCTACTCTCACTTTTCGGTTACAGGATGCAGTACTTTTACACTTTGGGGTATACATGATTGACTTAATTTCTTTAATCTCCTTTTTGGAATCATGCATCATGTCCCTTATATATTGCTGTACTGTGGCAAGGACATCTTTGATGTTACTCGTAATTTCCTTACGGAATTGATCAAATGCCACAAACTGTATCCCTTTTGGGGGAGCTTGTGTAATCTGACTGAGCTTCAACAACTGAACTGTAACTGCCTTTTAACCAAGGGGCAGAAGTCTTGGGTAAGTTACTATACCCCTCCAAAAATATAGTCATTTCAGTTGGAGTTAGGTGGATCCTAGTGTCCCTTTTGGGGGAAAGATCCTCTTCAGCATTGATACCTACTTGGGGAATAGAATTCCTTCTGGAATTTTTGCCCCTGATCCTTCTGGGTTCAGCAGGGCCATTTCATTGGTAATGTCCACTTCATATTCCTTAGTAAGAATGTCACCCCCATGTAAAGATTCCTCTACTTCCTCCTTTCAGTTAACCTGGGAGGTACTGGGAACTGATGTTACTGGGTTTTGGCCCAAACATAGATCTTGTTCCGAGAAAGGGTTAAATATCTACTGCCAGAGTTTTGCCAGAAAGATATAATCTCTCCGTTCCTCACCCCTACTGAATGCTAGGACCATCGAGACAGCTTAAAAGGAGCTGTTTCGTCTTTAAAACTTGTTGCCAGGACCATACTATAAATTTTCCACGTATCTGGCGACCAAGCAAATTTTCCTTGTTTTTTACAAGGACTATGCTCATGGCAGGCTCATGGCAGGAGGTATAGGCCGTACCCACTGGCCAAAAACGAACCGACCAATTAGCTACGGAATACTTGAGCTGAGGGTCCTACATAATGGTGGCCCTGTGTTGATATCACACAAGCTGTCATTATTAGCTAGTTAGTATTAATTGTTTTTAATGAGGGACACTTCTGCACTTCCTCATATACTGTAGTTCCCATATTACAGGTTAACTTGATTACAAGTGTGTAGTTGTAATACATTTAATGAAATATACAGATATTTAATTAAATTAAATACATTTAATTAAATATTTATGTTGACTTGAACCCTCTAAGATTTAGGTTAGTTTTCATACCTGTATATGGCTGTATTACTTGTTCACTGTTGGTCCTTTTGCAATAGCTATGTGAAATTTTAATTCCAATTGTCATGCCGTTCAGACTAACTGCTATGAACTAATTTGATTAATTAACCCAAGCTACTGTTTTATGTGGCTTAGGTTAATGCGTCTGATATAATCTACGTTAAGCTAAGAATAGAGGATTTCTTAGAAGGTTCTCGTTTAACCTATTCTAGGCTTATTTAAAACTTAAGGATATAAACTCTACAGAAAATAACCCTCTTATAATGTGGTTTTCTGTTTTATGTGTCCGAGACTAACCCTTTTTATCTGATATTCGTCCACTGCTGTTTTAGGCTAATAGTAGGATATTCCCCTAAAAAGGGGTTCATACTTAATCTGGTTAGGCTACTGCGTGTTCTAGGTTTACATTAATATCACCTTTAAGGATATAGGCTACATAAGACCCTACTAGTGTGTAGCCTTACAGACAGGCTACCAAGTCATAAAAACTAGGTTATTTTATTAAGCCTAGAATACTCTTTATATATAATTCTACTTATTTGGTCTTTCTTAGCCTAGTATAGGGTATTGCCTAATCCAGATTATTATAGATCACTCTTAAATGTGTAGGCTTTATAAAAACAGAAACTTACTAATATGTAACCTTATAATTAGGCTACTATTTTTGTCTAACCCAGGTTGTTGTTTATATCCAATTCTAGGCTGTTTGGTCTACTATATAAAAGAGTATTTCACCAATGTGTAACCTTATAGCTAGGCTATCACTTACTCTAAAATAGGCTGCTGCCTAATCCGGATTATTTAATTCACACTTAGGGGTATGGGTTACATAAAACACAATTACCTAAGTATGTAGCCTTAAAGGTAGGCTACTACCTCATACAGCACATATTACTATTTCATCTAGTCCTAAGTTACATGGTCTAGGCTAACAATTTAGTCCAATGATGAAATGATGGGATGTTTCATAAAAAGTTATCACTTAATATAAGGTACTGCCTAGTCCTGAATTATTTAGATCATGCTTAATATAATGATAATAATAATAATAATAATAATAATAATAATAATAATAATAATAATAATATATATAGTAATAATAATAATAATACTTTATTTCAAATATGATTCATATACAATAAATTTACGAATAAAGTAGTGGTCTCAGGAGGCTACAATTTTGATTTATTATTAAACAAACAAATTCATAGAGAAAATACAATTATCACAACCAAAGTGTGCATCTTACCAGTAAACAAAAAAAAACTTTAAAAAGGGTTATGCAACTAGACCTAAAAAGAAAGCGTAAATAAGCTCAGTAACAACTATATTATTTTCCATTTACATAATAAACGTAATGCACAAATCATTCCAAATATAGAACATAAAGAAAGCAGTTTTATCTGTCAGTAGAGTATTCTGTGCCATTCATCATGTAATGTAAATAATAAAGACGCATCACTGTCTTTTAGCAATCGTATCAAAACATTATTGATTTCTCCAATCTCTGTTTTAAACTAAATACTGCGTGGCGCCGGATAACATCAAGGCAGGGCAAACCCAGTGTCACAAAAACATGTGAAGCACTATTACTTCGGGCAACCCCCATGAGCCCCCTTATTATATCATTATGACACACTCTTAGTCTTCCTAAAGTTTCTTTTGTGTAGTGATACCATAGTGAAGAACAATAGATGGTCGTACAAAAAGTTTTGAATAATTGAACTTTAGTGTCATCATCATAGAAATCAAATTTTCTTATAAGCATATTCCCTCTCACACACAGCTTCCGATGCTGTTGTTCAGTATCTTCATTGCTCTTATTGTTACTAGTAATTATGTGGCCTAGATATGAGAATGAATTTACAAATTGTAAGAAGTCATTTTGCAATGAAATCCATGAGTATTCCTGACTTTTTTGGTACGTAAAGGAATCAACATGCACACAGTTTTGCTGGTGTTGTATAATACATCATGTTCTATGGCAAAGTCTTCACAAATCTTCAGAAGTTTTCGAAGTGCCCTAGCAGTGGGAGCGAGAATAACTAGATCATCCACATAGCTAAAATTATTAAAAGCAACATCCCCGATGTGACATCCTATTCCAGAACCAGCCAGTCGAATATTCAGGTCGTCTACTTAAATGTTAAAAAGGTAGGGTAACAGAATGCCTCCCTGTCTCAAACCATTACTGCTACCGAAGGAACTAGAAAATTGATCATCCCATTGAACAACAACATTTTGAAAGTTAAACCAATAGGCAAGTAACCTGACATAATTTTTCGGTACTTTTCAGCACAACAATTTATCAAACAGCTTCCAATAGTTCATCGATCAAATGCTACTTTGGCATCTAAAAAGCATAAAAATACAGGCGTATTTTGTACATGGTAATAATTTATAACATTTTTTAAAGCATAAACACATATTTCTGTGCCTAGATTTGGTTTAAACCCAAACTGATACTCACTTGTACTTAAAAATTCCCCTATATTTGCTAATATTACTAATTCTAGCATTTTAGAAATGTGCAGCAATTGCGATTGGCTTATAGTTGTTTTTAACTGCAGGGTCTTTGGTTACATTTTTTAAAAGTGGGACTATTATAACTTTCATAACAGAAGCAGGCAAAAACGAATGTATAAGGAATGAATTAAAAAAGAGGCCTGTCAACAGGAGCAAATAGTCTGCAGCATACTTATAGACTTCCCCAGGGATACAGTCAGAGCCCACTGCTTTATTGATGGACAAAGAATGAGCAGCTTTCTTCACCATATCAAGAGTAATATATTTAAAGTTACCATCACTTATTTCAAGTTTTCTTTCTACAGTATTCCTAGTAATGCTATCTTGAATGGTACTCAAAACAGATTGAAAATGATTTTTCCATAATAGGAGTATTTGTTTAGGATCTACGGCCACTTCAATTTTATGGGGGACATTAGTGCATTTCTTTTTAGTCAGTAATTTAATGTTTGACCAAAAACATTTCATACTCCTAGAGACTAGACTCTGACCAAGTGCTCTCGCTCTTAATTGCTCCTCATGCTCACAACACCATTTCAGCGCTAGTTTAAACCTAGAACGAGTCTGTTGCATATGCAGTGCCCAGGGCCCTTCTCTCGGAGACCCATTCATCCTCCAGGAAAGGAATGCGTCTCAAGCAAAGTCATGGGCCTCAAGAACAAAATCCGACGAGCCAGGCACAACTTTCTACCTCTTTCTTCTAGTGCCAAATATTTCTTTTCCAGTGGCCACTATAGTAGTACACAGTTCATCATATCTGTCTTGTATATGGAGTTTATGATCAACGGAATGACAGCACTGATTAGAACAAAAGAGAATATGCATGTCAATGTTAACATAGAGAGCCTCGCCTTTAAAAGACTAAAAAACATTTCCTTCAGAACTCCATTACAAAAATCCCAGTTAATTGTCTCCAAACTTTGTTTACTGGCAGCAGAGTACTTAGGAATTTGATAAACATAGATGGTCGTGGTAAGTGGTAAATGATCAGACTGTATGCAGTCATACTCAATATGGCAATTAACTGCAGATTGGAGAAGTCCCTCAGTTAAAATGCAGTGATCAATCAACGTTGAAGACAAAGAACCAAGATTAACGTGAGTGTAGGAATCAGCTGGCAGATTACAAACGTCAGTCAATACCATATCCTGAGAGGCACAAAGCGAGACCAACTCTTTATAAAAATTTGTATTAGGAGCAAAGTTAAAGTCACCAAGAATGCAAATATTCTCATGTTCATCATCTTCAATTATAGGTGATATTTTGCTTATCTTCTCCAAAAATATGTCAACATTTTCATTTTTATTAGTAGGCATATATACATTAACAAGCAAAATGGAAGTATTTTCCAGCTTCAGGGACAACCCCAAAATCCTATCTTCATCATATTCTACAATTTTGATAAAGGGGGACAAAGACTCATGCCAAAGGAAAGATAATCCTCCACATGGTTGGCCTCTCTGCAGTTCCACATCATCTTTCATTGAAGATATTGAAAATGCAGGAAAAATTATGATGAATATTTTGTACAATGGATAATTCGCTTTTGTATAACCATGTTTCTTGCAAAGCAATTATAGATGACCTGTCACACAAGCCTCAGATGTACTCAGCAGCAATCTTAATACCATAACAATTTAAGTTTGTAATTTTTAGGGTATCCATAAACATTAGAAAAAAAAGGTAAAAATACATCATATATTCCTATATATCATTTGCAGTCAGTTCCTGATCACTAACAGAGTTCAGTAATCGCTTCTCTATGCTGTTACCGCTTTTCTGGTTCTTGTTGCTGCTGGTGCTTAAAAGTGGGAAGTTCTAGCTGGGTAAAAGCCAGACCCTCATCTCCTCTTGCTACAGGTCAGCACTAAGCAAGGCTTCATAATGCTCCGCAGGGCATCCGACGACGAAGGAAACCCTGTTACTTGAAGGATTTCAAGGGGGTAATCTTGTCCACGGTAATTTCAGCATTTGGGAAAAGATCGCTGATATAAGACTTCATTACCTCTGGAGTTGTATCTGAATGTAGATTCGTGACAAATACTTTACGCAGTGATGGTGGGATGGTCTTTAAAGTAGTCCCCTTCCTGGTTCCCTGAACTAATGGAGGCCTATCTAATTTTTTAACTCCATTATTTTTCCTGTCGTTCTTTGAGAGTGGTTGGAGAAAACCTTCCCTATCCTTCATGAAGCGATCAACCCTTCTCTCCGCATCATCACTGCCACTGTCATCCGCTGATTTGGTAAACCCATTTCAGGCCTCAGTTATCACTCTGTTGATTGATGATAGCAGAGTTCGGTCAGTGTCACTGCTATTTAGTCCGTTGCATATAGCATCAACCAGATTAAAATTTTCCCTACGAGGAGATGTTTGGGGTACTTCTAATGTCTTATGTGATTGTTGCATTGAAAGAGCAGGTGGTGCCCTATCTAAGGTTAGACCATCACATACCTTATCATGGTAGCTTGGACCACATTCTGCAGTTAATATTTCAACTTGAGACTGTAATCTTATTAGTGCCGATGTCATCTCTGATACTTGTGTAGAGATGACATTTTGGTGTTCTTTCATTTCAGATATGTCATGCGTGAGGGCATCGGTTCTTTTAATCAGTTTGAACCCATCAGTATTTTTAAGTTCCATACAGAGCAGCTTTTGCAAGTCCCAAGCAACGAATTTAGGAAGACCGTCTGCTTCTGGCTGCTGCAGCCAGTCATACATACTGGACGACGTTTTATCAATAGCATGATGTAAGACTCTCTGTTTTAGTTCAGTATTTTCCGGAAGCAACTGATACAACGTGTTTCAGGCCTCTGTAATATCAGATTTATCAAAATGGTGTTGAATAACATTTATTATCTGGTCTTTTGGGGTGACATCCATCTGCCATGAAATGAAACACAGCAGTTCATTCAAGACAAGTGGTTTCTCTTCCGCCGAAAGTGGTGGTTAGTCCAACGACTTGTTAACCACATCTTCGTTACCCGCCCTAATGTCTAAGAAAAAAAAATATTCCCACAGGCAACTTGTATCTGAAGGCAGTTTTAGGCTCTATAGCCCAATACCATAGGGCTTAACAGGTGTTCCAAGCAGGAGGGATATATAATACCCTAACTGTCTCTTAAGCAGCGTAAAATCTAGCATTAAATTGTGATTATCTGTAAATGCATCAAAGTTCAATGGATTTTCACTGCACCATCACCTTCACTAGCACTTCTCAGAACCCTCATGAGATGACCAAAACACAGTGTGCCTTCAGCATATTGAAAAAAAAAGACCGCAAAACAGAGCAGTACCGGGATGCCTCCTGCCAGGGAAAATTGGCTTATATAAAAGGAAAAAATTTTACTAATATGTAGCCCCATAGCTAGGCTATCGATTTATTTTGCCCAGATATCGTTATTATCTGATCCTAGTGTCCTTGGTCTAAGATAGGCCACTTAAGGATACATAATCCTAGGTTATAGACCATAGACAACATCCACTATTAACCTAGTCTAAATTATTCTTACTGCCTAGATTATTGTAAACATTGTATAATCTGAAAGGATTTTCTATATTAATGATAAGTTGTGGAACATTTCTTTATTTAAAACATTTAGTTAGAATGACAAATTAAAACAATATGCGCTTTACGAACTAACAGTCAACGATGAGCAAGTGCCGACCATTGATGGCAAGAAATGCCGGGTTCCAGCTTTTCACACAAATTAATTACTAATTCCAAAAGTTAAAAACTAAAATTTTAACTGGAACTTAATATCCCTTAAACACCGAGCCTCTATTTACAAAATCGTCTCCTGTATGCCGGCGGCATTCGGGAGTGAGCGCCGAAGCGGAAAAATAAGTTTTTTTCAAAAAATCACAGCAAGCTCAGTTTTTAAGATTAAAAGTTCATTTTTGGCTCCTTTTTTTGTCATTGGCTGAAGTTTAGTATGCAACCATCAGAAATGAAAAAAAATATCATTATCATATATAAATATTGGAATATATGACAGCGCAAAAAAAAAATTTCATATATAATTGTATACAAATCGCTGCTGAGCAAACGTTTAAAGCTAATGAGTTATTTTTTTTCGTTGTATTGTACACTAAATTACAATGATTTTGGTATATAACAAATTGTAAACGATCAAAGCAACACAGAGAAAATATTATCACAAAATGATGCATGAATTAAGTAACGCCTGGACGTAAAAAAAGTTTTTTTCAAACATTCACCATAAATCGAAATATTGTGCTAGAGACTTTCCGTTTGTTGCAAAATGAAGGAAATTGATTGAATATTACTAGACTGTAAGTGTTTTAGCTTACAATTGCATTTTTCTACCATTTCGGTCGAGTTAAAGTTGACCGAAGTTCGAATTTTTTCTATTTATCATGATTTATATGAAAATATTTCAAAACTGATAAAAGCTACAACCATGAGTTATTTTTTGTTGTATTCTACATGAAATTGTGCACATTTTGGTGTATAACACTTTATGTAACGCCTAATAGAAAACGGCGCGAAAATTACGACAATGTGACTCAAGAAATGCTGAGATTTTCAGCGGAGTTCCCGCGCGCGGAGGGAAGGAAAAAGTTTTTTTCAAAAATTCACCATAAATCGAAATATTGTGCTAGAGACTTTCCGTTTGTTGCAAAATGTAGGTAAATGATTGAATGTTACTAGAATGTAAGAGTTTTGGCTTACAATTGCGTTTTTCGACCATTTCGGTCGAGTCAAAGTTGACTGAAGGTTGAAATTTTGTCACTTATCGTGATTTATATGAAAATATTTCAAAACTGATAAAAGCAACAACCATGAGTTATTTTTTGTTGTATTCTTCATGAAATTGTGCACATTTTGATGTATAACACTTTATGTAATGCCTAATATAAAACGGCGCGAAAATTACGACAAGGTGACTCTAGGAATGCCGAGATTTTCAGCGGAGTTCCCGCGCGCGGAGGGAAGGAAAAAGTTTTTTAAAAAATTCACCATAAATCGAAATATTGTGCTAGAGACTTCCCGTTTGTTGCAAAATGAAGGGAAATGATTGAATGTTACTAGAATGTAAGAGTTTTAGCTTACAATTGCGTTTTTCGACCATTTCGGTCGAGTCAAAGTTGACAGAAGGTTGAAATTTTGTCAGTTATCGTGATTTATATGAAAATATTTCAAAACTGATTAAGGCTACAACCATGAGATATTTTTTGTTGTATTCTACATGAAATTGCGTACATTTTGATATATAACACTTTATGTAATGCCTAATAGAAAATGGCGCGAAAATTATGACAAAGTGACTCAAGAAATGCTAGGATTTTCAGCGGAGTTACATGTGAGGGAAGAAAAAGTTTTTTCAAAAATTCACCATAAATCGGAATATTGTGCTAGAGACTTCCCGTTTGTTGCAAAATGGAGGTAAATGATTGAATATCATATTAGAATGTTAGATTTTTGCTTATAAAAAAGACCCAAATATATATATATATTATATATATATATATATATATATATATATATATATATATATATATATATATATATATATATATATATATATATATATATTTATATATATATATTATATTATATTCTTTTTCTTCTTTCTTTTAACATGTTTCTTTATATATATATATATATATATATATATATATATATATATATATATATATATATATATATATATATATATATATATATATATATATATATATATATATATATATATATATATATATACACACACATTCATACATACACATATATATATAATATATTTTTTTTACTTTGGTACGAATACATAACTAAAAGGAATGCAGGTGAAAACTTTTTTTTTGCATAAAACAAATACAGTATACAAAACACCAATAAATACAGATATATAAAATCTTGTAATAAATATAAAACTAAATATAAAATCAAAATGCAGAATACTCACTCGTAATCCTGACTCTTCGTTCTATTCATGTTTTCTCCCTCCTCCATTGAAGAGTCTTGCATTTTTGTCCTCTCAACATGACGAGGCACAGGTGGAGGAGGGAGACGCGCACCCTTACTGTGGATGGGCCGCCCTTCGGCAGTCCGCTGCGCCCTCCGGTGTCCCTCGGGTAGGCGCACTCCAATATATGACCGCAGCGTGGTACTTACGGTCACACTCCCCGAACCTGCAAAGTGCTACCTTGCAGGTGCGACAGACGTACCGGGTGTCTCTTCTTCTGCCATTCATATGGCACACCCAGCACCGTTTCTGCTTACGCCCTTCTAGGAGCTCCAGTGTGTGATCTCCTGCCTGCAGCTGACACACAGGGTCCACTACCCGACGGGACATTGGAATGTGAGGGAGGGCGGCATCATCAAAGGCGGCATCATCAAGGGTGGCGGCAGCAGGGGCGGCGTCGGCAGGAGCAGGAAGACCGAGGTTGGCCCTCCTAGCGACATCTGCCCTATCCTCTCGGGGCAGATTTGGAGCTCGGGGCAGGGGGCCGGTGTTGGAAGGCCACTCCTCAGGATTAAAGTTTATGAGGGCATTCCCAGCCACCTCGAGAAACTGGATGTGGGACAACCTCCGGGCGTCCGATTGTACCCACAGTAGAGGATGTAGGCATTCTGGAGGGCCAACTGAAGGAGATATTTGAGGATCTTCTGTGTCCACCTCCTGGTTCTCCTGGCGAAGGGATAATACTGGATGAGTTGATCAAAGAGATCAACTCCTCCCATGTGCCTATTGTAGTGCCCGATGACAGTAGGCCATTGGACACGAAACTCCTCATACGTAACTCGGCCCTGCCGACGTGTCTTCTTCCGCTGAATGATCTCTTCTTGGATGGACTCATGACTTGTAGTAATCATGGGCACAAGTCGGACCCCCTTCCAACAGATGACGAAGACATCTCCCTTCCGCCGCCACTCTGTCTCTCCTCTTGCCAGATGTTGCGGCTGGTTAGCGAAGCTCTTGAGGACATTCGGGGCCCCACGCACCAACCGAAGGGTACCACTGACGTGCACACCTGCTTCATACAGTTCCTGGGCCAGGGATACCGAGTTATAATAATTATCCATAAACAGATGGTATCCCTGGTTATGGAAACGATCCACAAGACCGAAGACAGTGTCAAGCAGCGTGGAGAAGACCCCAGAATACACCGAGAAGTCCACGACATATCCAGTGTTGGATTCCGTAATAAAAAAATAACTTCACACCATATTTCTTTGGCTTCTTGGGGTTGTACACTTTTATACTTAGACGCCCTTTGTATGGCATCATCCCCTCATCCAAAGAAAGGTTCTTGGAAGGAACCACGAGAAACTGGCACCGTTCACGAATGTAGTCCAACACTGGGCGGACTAAGATGAGGCGGTCGGGGTTATTCGTATGGCCCGGTTGAAGGTGATTGAAATACCTGTCCAACGCCAGGAAACTATCACAGGGCATAATGCCGGACACATTGGGCGATTTAAAAAAATTCCGTCTCCAATATTGCCTGGCGCCGCAGCAGGCATCATTCAAAAAAAAAATGGAGCCCAAAATGCGCCATGTCCGTGAGGTTGCAGCCCGCAGCAATACGACAACGTCGTCTGCAGTTCTCACGGCAGTACCGAGCATAATCCGCCATCTCTGCAACAAGGTATTCCAGCAATTCCCGCGTCAGGAAGAGCTGAATGAACCCCAGTGCAGTGAGAGGCACAGGGACGGTCAGTCCAGGTGCTGCCGTGAATGGGTGTATGTTAGGTGGGGTGGGGTCCTCCAACCACCCCTCATCACTTTCGGACAAACGGCCTTCACCCAAGCTGCCGCGACGTTGCGACCTTCTTCAGGCCCGTGCGCGGGCACGACTTCGCACTCCCACCCTCCCCACTGGCCCATATCCCTCACTTTCACCATCACTTTCTGTCTCGTCCCCACCAGCCACAATCGGGCCCTCCTCCTCCTCCTCAGACTCTCCCTCATACGCACTGAAACCACTAAATTCCAGTTCACTTTCCTCCTGTGGCTCCCATACGGACATTGGGGGCAAGTACTCGTCATCGCTAACATCAGGCGTGATGTCCTCATCACTAGATGACCAACTGCCATCGAAATGAGGACTTTCCACCTGCTCTCGATTGAGCTCCAACAAGTACTGTCAATGTCCTTGTTGGAGGCCTCCCAGATGCTTACGGATGCCCTCTCAGGACACCCCTGATGCTTCCTAGAGGTCGTAAAGGCACGGGATGTGGTCCTGGTCCCCCTTCAGTCACACGTGGCCGCACAACACGGCGTTGAAAAGCTGGATCACCTTGGGTGCTTGGTCCCTCTCCAGCATCCCAGTCTAAAACTCGCCTCACACGCTCACTACCGACAGGCAATATGCACCTTTCACGGTCCTGACAACGTTGGGACATCTCTGCAAACGTCCTGTTGTGTCACAAATACACAAACACTCGCCAAAGTTCTGCAAAACATGGATGTGTCAAGAAATCGCTCTCCGACGATGCGCCACTGATGCTTTGTAGTGCGGGAAGGAAGAAATTGGCGCATGCGCAGCTAGGTGACGCTTCTAAACAAAACAACAGCGTGATCCGTGAACTCCCAGCATCCCTCAAGGCACGTGATTTAAAACCTTTCACAAACTAAGCCTATAATTATTTTTCCGTGAATATTTAAAAAAACATTTTGTAGTCAACGTACAGTACGTCCAGTCAGCGTTTAAGGGATATTAAGAACTTATCTTCCTATTTTTTGCTACCATGATCCTCACTAATGAAATCAGAGAAAAATTTAGAATGTTTTCGGAGCGCTTGTAATAATAAGCTTCACTGCGTTGACCAAAAAGAGTAATGGTTCTCGGTCTCCGCGTCCGGTCTGTTATTGACTCTACAGCAGACTGTGCATGCGCATTAGTCACTTCCTCTTCTAAGCAGGTTTTGACGATGGAAGAACCTGAGTATACAGCCTCGCTGTAAAGATTTGGGAAAATGTCCCCTTATCTTTGAGCCCATTATGTACTCCATCAAATGTCACATTGTTTATCACTATGACACAATACCTGGCTGCGAGACCAGCTATAAGAGAATTCTTTAACATTAGTTTGGTCACCCATGGAGCTCTGGTAGACCATGGAGGACAACTCCTTGAGGACGAAACAAGTGACTACCCTATCAAAAATGGATTTTGTCATTGAAATAATATTTTATTGATATTTTGCTGTTTTTACATTGATATTTCTGAGTCCAGTCCCGTGTCAGCCGGTGAAATTCCATTACAGCACGAATTTCTAGGTATAACCTTGCTAGATATACCAGAGAAAAAGAGCTTTCAGGAAAGCTGGGGTTACTACCCCCAGTCGAGCGTCTTCTAGGAAGGCGTCGGTATAAGAAAGGGGTGAGTGAATAACCACTACCACGGAAAACTACTCGAAAGATCTCTCCTATCAAAATCCCCGAACAGAGCGGTGAGCACGTTAGCCCCACACCAAACACCCGCCAGGGCGGCGACACCAGCGCCACCTACCTCATTCCATTTTCTAGCACGTGAATCTTCGGTTTATTTTGTGTGCTCTTCCATCATTTTGGATTTTTTTTTCTGCTTCTACGATGGCATCGAGCAGCTTTACCATTTCAAGTTAAGTACCATCTTCTTGTGGGTTTTGTTCTATTTTTTTGGCTGTTATAGTCTCGTATTTTCATAAATATCGAGATCTTATTATGTCGCCACGGCGTCCCCAGCCAGCCATGTGGACCCGCGAGGCGTCTCCTTCTGTTCTTTTCAGTTGGTGTCGTCTCCTCGTCGTTATAGATATTTGCCCCATTGGTTCCCTTCCTGGGGGTTCCTTGCGGTGGCTCCCCTCTTATAAATTACGATCATTGGCCTACTGGCCTTTTGTGGGAAGTGATGCCCGTCTAGGTCCCCCCTGTTGGGTTCCTATTGTTTTGGTCTTACTAGGCTAATTATTTTCTTGAAGATGGTGCTCTCTTGTAGTTTTAATTTTAATTTTATTGTTTTTATTATTTTTATTGAGTGGTTTACCTCGGTGCTGGCGGCAGCCTCAGATCTAACCGCTTCCCGTGGTAGGCTCGCTCTCTGTTGAGCACATTTTAGTTTTTATGAGTGTTGGTTATCTGGTGGAGTAGGCTTGTTAGCTTCCTTCCCTTTGCCCTGGGTGGGAGCTCAGGTTGAGGAGTTTTGTTGCTGTTTTCCCTCCGGGATCGTTTTTAGGTGGGCAGAGTGAGCCCCTTGGTTCTCTTCCTCCAATTGTGGGGAATCGAGTTCTTAGGATGTGTTTCCTCTAGGCTAGTCGCCCCTTGCCTGCCATTCTCGATCCCGGCTGGTTCTCGGCTCAAAATTTCTCTCCCAGTTGCTTCCCCCTTCCCTTTTACACTCCTCGTCCTAGCCTATACTAAGGTTAGGTCCATATTAGGCTTCTATAGGTAGGAGTCGGGCTTCAGGGTTGGTTGCTTCCAGTCATATTGCCCTCCAAGATTCATGGTCTGGGAGGTAGGGTGCAGTTGAGCGGGTGAGCTTCTCCCGTCTCCTGTTCCTTCCTGGTAGCCTACTCCTCCTACCTACCTCCCCCCCTCCTCCTCCAGCCTTGCTCTACTCGTGCGGGTGACGCTAGATGGCGTTTTCTCCGAGTTCAGGGACTTCTCTTGTTGGTTGAGGGATTTGCTCCCTCCCATATTGTTCCTAGCATCGCTGTATTGGGGTTATGGGTTTGTTTACCGAACGTGTTCGAGTCACTGTTCGTCTCCTCGTCGGTTTACGTTGACACGGTATATATATATTGCTTCACCCTATGTTATGAACATATGAGCATTTTACCCGTCTCGTTCTCCGGCGGGGAAGTAAGGGCGGAAGGTTTTTTCATATAGGGGAACGGATCCCTCCGTCCTCTTCAGTTCTTACCATCACTTGTTATTGTTTTTATTTTTAGATAAGTCTGTTATCTACAGGAGTACTCTCCTTCATTATATATATAAATTCGTGAGTCCGGTCCTATACCAGGGGTCTTCGCCGTTATTTTACTGGCAGCCCTTATGGTCAGTTCCTGGTCTCTCTCCCATTCATTCCCCGGAGTACTCCGGGGTCTGGAATCCTACCTTCCACTCTGTGTAATTTAGAGCTTTTTGGCCCAGTTTATGATAGGGAGTTCTTCTCCGCCGGAGTATTCCGGTTGCAGTTGAATTTCCCGGCCTCGCCAGCTTTAGTTTGCTTAGGGTGGGAGGTTCATGTAATGCTTCTGCTTACAGACTGTTCGCTGTGAGGAGCCGGGTGCCCGCCTCTCCAACAACCTTACGGTCACGTAGTTTGTCGGACCCACGCTGGTTGTGCGTCCGCCTGGATGACCTGATTGTTTGGCACCCTGATGGTTGTGAGGTTTGCTTTGCTCTCGCACAACTGTCCAGGATGAGTTGGTAAGTGACAGTCTTTACATTACTCTTGCTTATGCTCCTCATATTGTATATTATACATTGTCTGTGAGGTTCCCGAAGGGTTTTCGTCCTAGCTAATTGTTGGCTTTCTTACAGGCGGACGAAACTTCCAAGAAGTCTGCCTTGGAATCCCTCCGGGCCTGGGTGGCTGGGTTTGGAAGGAACGTTCCGTCGGGAAGCCCTACGCCCTCGACGCTAGGTTGAGGGACTTCACTCTACCCGGGCGCACGGTGGCGGCAGCAGTGCTGAAGATCTGGCCACCCCTATCATCCAGCAGATCCGGGGATGAGACCCAGCCACCCCAGCGGATATCCTCTACGCTGAGGTCTCGGAGGATGTTGCCGCCATTAATCTGGACCTAGAACCAATGGCTGTAGAGCAGGACCAGGTGGTAAGTGGTGAGGTAGGTGAGGTTGTTGGGGCGGGCCCCCCTTTATTTGACTCCCCTGCTTCATCTGTTTCTTCCTTTTCAGGCTTTGTGAAGTCTTCCTCCTTGGGTGATAGAGCTCCATCTGCTATCCCCAAGTTGAAGTTGAAGACTTCATGGAAGGCGAAGGGCTACAAGTCCTCGTCTTCCAAGAAGGCATTGCCTTCCCCGTCGAAGGCTAAGGTCTCAGGACCTGTAGCCTCCGGGAGCAAGTCTGGTTCCTCCAGCAAAGGCGCGAGTAAGAGGCTGCAAAACCAAGCCCTCCTCGCCAACCTGCTTTCGATGCTGAGGCCTTTGCTAACCAACTTTATAAACGTTTTACGGAGGACCTGGATTCGAGATTCAGTGAAATTTCGAGAAGCTGGCCAGTCATGATAACATACTGGCGGGAATGGCTCACCCACCCCAGCCGAGCCACAGTATGCTATCCCCGACACTGCGGACCTCCGCGCCGTTCGATGTCGGAAACCCTTGGCGGTTCGCTCTCCGGGCCATCCAACATGATGGCAAACTGACTCTTGATGGTCTTGGCACGCAGACGGTTGGAGGAATGGAGTTCTTCCCCGATCTCCTGCCCCCTTACCCAGGCTTCGTGAGACTCACGGAGGAAGCCTGGATTAGGTCAGACAAGGTTCCTAGGGAAACTGTCATCGTCCCTAGGGACCAAGCTCTCGAGTCGGCTCTCCTGCGCACTCTGGCGGAGTGGCAGGCAGATAACACTGAAGTTGACTCCTTCAAGGGAACTTCACCATGTTCACCCTGGGAGTCGACCTTCCCCCTTGCTTGGACAAAGTCGCTCTGGCTACGGCCCGAGCGTGCTTTGGAGGGCATTCCGGTACCTCAGCTAAGGGAGACAGACCCTACTTCCTGGTATTCCCAGGAAGTAACGAAGTTCTGGACAGACGCCCGTCCACTTTCACGGTCGGAAGCTGGACCCCTTCTGCGCCTCCACGCACTTAGCGAGCAGCTCCCAAGCTGCCGGAAGCTCTTTGAAAGCGGAGTTTGATGCTCGGGTTAAGTTAGCCCGGTCGTTGAACTCCGTATGCCCCTTACTGAAGCTTACTGCCGTCTCCTGCTCGGACGAGCCCTTTCTTTCAGGTTTTGGCTAAGTCCTTGCTGGCAGGTTTCCAGTCTGACTTGATCTGAATCATCATGGCCAGACTGGAATGTAGGAAGTTCATCTTCGCCGATGCAACTATCCGTCACGAGCCCAACAAGCTCGTGAAAAGCTCGATCTGGGGACCTAACCTCTTCCCGGAAGAGGAGGTCACAAGTGTTATGGCCGAGGCTACACGGGCCAACCAAAAGTCTTAGTTCGCTGGGGTATTTCAGCCTACAAGCGTAAGACCCCAGAATCGGCATTTGGCCTAATCGAGAGGAGGTAAACGCTTCAGGAGGCATAAGAGGCCTCACCACCAGGCGGTAGTCCAACCGTCCGGTCTCGGCAGTGGCACAGCCTTCCACTTCAAAGGCTCACCCCCAACAGTACGTGCTGGTCCAACCAGCTGCACCTCATATGTGGCCTCACCGGCATACAACCCCATATGAAGGCCGTGGTTATTTTCACGGCCTTAACAGGGTTGGAAGGGGAAGAGCAAAACCCTCATAGAGGAAAGCCCAATACCACCCCAAGGGGAAGACCTGGACGTGGTAGGGGAATAAACCCGCTCCTCCCACTGAGAGAACACAGGTAGGCGGTCGCCTGTTTTGGTTCAGGGACCAATGGACCTTCAGCCCTTGGGCACACAGCATTGTGTCCAAAGGCCTAGGATGGAGCTGGATCAAAAACCCTCCTCCTCTAACCAGGTTTTACCAGCCACCCACACCAATCCTAAAGGATTATGTGACAGAATTGCTCAACAAACGAGCAATAAAGAAAGTAAGGCACCTAAAGTTTCAAGGCAGGTTATTCACTGTTCCCAAAAAAGACTCCGATCAGCAAAGAGTGATCCTGGATCTGTCGCGTCTAAATCTCTACATAAAATGCGACAAGTTTCGCATGCTTACGGTAGCTCAGGTACGGACTCTACTTCGGCGTGGGAGCCGTCACCACCTCTATCGATCTTTCAGGCGCTTATTATCACGTGATTCAGTTGCGCGGAACTTCTCTCAGTTCCTCGGTTTCAGACTCGGAATCAAGCCTACTCCTTCAGGGTCATGCCATTCGGTCTGAACATTGCGCCAGGATATTCACAAAGCTGGCGGACACGGTAGTACAGCAACTCCGTCTCAAGGGATATCCCTAGCAGCATATTTGGACGATTGGATAATTTGGGCACCAACAGTTCGGAGTGTCAGAAAGCCACGTCCATAGTCATCAGTTTCCTGGAGTCGCTAGGTTTCAACTGAACAGAGAGAAGTCCCGCCTGACTCCGGAGTCCCGGTTTCAGTGGTTGGGTCTCCAATGGGATCTGTCATCTCACACGCTGTCCCTTCCGCCTCCCAAGAGGAAAGAGATAGCATCTCTCACCAGGAGATTCTCAAAAATCCATCAGCATCCTTTCGGTCCCAAGAAAGGGTCCTGGATCTCTTCAGTTTGCCTCAGTGACAAACCTGCTATTAAAAGCAGTTAAAAGACATAAACAGAGTGTGGCGAGTCGAGCCAATGTCAAGCTCAGAGACAAGGTCTCCTCTATCCTCAAATCTTAAAGACAAGGTTGCGACCTTGGACCTCGGTCAAAGGCTTGTCAATACAGTTCCGCTTCAATTTCCCCTCCGGCACTAGTAGTTCACACAGACGCCCTTAAGCGGCTGGGGGATATTCACCAAAACAAAAGTACAAGGAACGTGGTCCACAATGTTTCAGCAGTTCCATATAAACACCCTGGAAGCTATGGCGGTATTTCTAACTCTGAAGAAAATCAGCCCCCCAACCGGATTCATATCAGGTTGGTATTGGACAGCGCAGTGGTAGTTCATTGCATCAACAGGGGCGGCTCCAAATCAGGCCAGTAAACCAAGTAATGGTTGCTATCTTCCTGGCGAACAAGCACGGCTGGCACCTGTCAGCCACCCACCTAGCGGGGGTGCGGAACGTGGTGGCGGATTCCCTGTCCAGGAATGCTCCGTTGGAGACGGAGTGGTCCTGGACGTGGAATCTTTCAAGTGGATTTGCCGGGTTCCGGGCCTCCAAAGTGGATCTGTTAGCAACGGAGAGCAACTTCAAACTCCCCTGTTATGTGGCCCCAACCTGGACCCTCAGGCGTTCGCCATAGACGCAATGACAGTAGATTGGAACAATTGGGAGAAGATTTATCTTTCCCCCAATAAACTTACTGCTGAAAGTTTTACACAAACTCAGGACATTCAAAGGTCAATTAGCCTAGTAGCTCCCCTATTGGCGAAGAGCAATTGGTTCCCTCTTCTTCAGGAACTGGGATTACGGAGTCTGGGATCCCCAAGCCCATTCTGACTCAGACAGTACAAAACCAAGACTGTGTCAGCTTCTCAAGAATTCAGAATGCCCTAGTTTTATGGACTTTATAAAATTCACTTGGCTCAAAAGGAGCGAACATTGACCCTGTCAACACTCTGTTTTTAGAATCAGATAAAAGAGATTCTACTATTAGACAATATGATTCAGCAGTCAAAAAATTAGCCTCCTTCCTAAAAGCATCTGAAGCCAAAATCATGACAGCTAATTTAGGAGTTTCCTTCTTTAGATCATTGTTTGAAAAGGCCTAGCTCCGGCCACTATTACCACAATCAAGTCAGCGTTAAAGAAAGTATTTCTTTACGGCTTTAAAATCGACCCTCACAGATTCCTACTTTTCATCTATCCCCAGAGCATGCGCTGTCTGAGACCAGTATCACGCCCACAGTCTGTTATTGGTTTCTCAATGACGTCCTTAAGTTAGCATCAGAGATGGATAACTTTCATTGCTCTTATCAGGATCTGTTAAGGAAGACTTTATTCTTGATTAGCTTGGCTTCAGGTGCTAGAATCTCAGAGCTATCGGCTCTCACTAGAGGTGATAATTATGAACTTCCTCCCATCTGGAGAAGTCCTCCTTCCCCTGACCCTAGATTTTTAGCTAAGAACGAAGACCCACAGGACAGGTGGTCTCCTTGAAGGTGGTGCCCCTTCCTCAAGACCAGTCTTTATGTCCAGTCTATACACTTAAATCTTACCTTTTAAGAACTCCACAGAGTAAGTCGGGTCCTCTTTTTATCAGGGAGAAAGGTGGTACTCTGTCGCTAAATGCTATAAGACAACAAATTTTATATTTCATTAAACAGGCCAACCCAGATTCAATCCCCAAGGTTCATGATATTCGAGCAGTTGCCACTTCCATTAATTACTTTCATAATATGGACTTTTCGGAGTTATCTAAATTTACGGGTTGGAAATCACCTCTAGTGTTTAAACGCCACTATTTAAAAAAACGCTGAAGCCCTGAAATTTTCTACCATAGCTGTGGAAGTGTCATCTCCCACCTTAATTAATCATATCCTTGTCCTTTCCTTTCCCCCCCGCCCGCCTGCCTCATTTTCTTTTTCTGATTATTCTCCTGGTTGATTATACCTCACTGCCTGGCTCTCATATTGTTGTTTCTTGTACCTGTTGATGGAAAAAGCTGTAATCTGAAATGCCATGATTGTTTTCTCTTGTGGGGTACTGGACAGTTTTATTTGGCTCCATGTACCCCAGATGAATGTATATATTAATGTTGATTGCTTTTGTCTCTTACGTGTTTAGCCTAAAGTTTACGGGTATAGTATTAAGGTTATATTTGCAGTTATTTTGTGCTTTTCATGTTTCACTTTACTTTTTAAGTAATTTTAAGGTTTTTGGGGCTTTTTCTCCGTTCGTGCCGGGAACCTGCCCATGTTTCATAGTATTAAGTTCTTTAATGTGCCTTAGATTTAATATGCCTTAGTCTTAGTGTTCTTGCTACACGGAAGAGATTGCTTAATTAAAATTATTCTGGTAAAACTTTTGCCTTTTCTTCAGATTATCCCTCCATTTCTTTTCCTAGTAGTTGCAGCCTTGGCATGATTCTCTATCACGATTTCACGCTGACACGGGGACTGGACTCAGAAAAGGGATTTTGACGGAGGAAAATCTATTTCTGAGGAAGGTCCCGTGTCACCCGTGACCCTCCCTGAATTACCTGGTACTCTCCCCCCTCTTGCACATGCCAAGTCTGGGGTTAGTGCTAGCATGGAATGAGGTAGGTGGCGCTGGTGTCGCCGTCCTGGCGGTGTTTGGTGGGGGGCTGTAACGGCTCACCGCTCTGTTCCGGGATTTTGATAAGGAGAGATCTTTCAGTAGTTTTTCCGTGGTAGTGGTTATTCACTCACCCCTTCTTATACCGACGCCTTCCTAGAAGACGCCGACTGGGGGTAGTAACCCCAGCTTTCCTGAAAGCTCTTTTTCTCTGGTATATCTAGCAAGGTTATACCTAGAAATTCGTGCTGTAATGGAATTTCACCGGGTGACACGGGACCTTCCTCAGAAATAGATTTTTCCTCCGTCAAAATCCCTTTATTATTTGAAAATTAGTAAATCATTGTAACATGTACATACACAAGAGGATATTTTATCACTGTTTATTGCATTGATAATTTGGTATTTCTTTTCAGTGCATATTAAAATATTTAAGTACTGTAGAGTATTTAACTCTACTTGTGAATTCCCAATGTTTCCCCTATCTGAAAAAAGAAAATGGGACAGTTTCAATACCATATGAGAGAAAATGGCTGTTTGAATGTAGGGGATACTTGAATTTAGTTTTCACATGTAAGCCCTGTATTTCTAAGGGTAATATTGTAAGATGACTCTGAAATTATATTAAAGGGTTTTAAGATGATAGTTTAAGGTATATTTGGTGCTTGAACTGTTAAAATAGGCAGTTATAAGCATTTTTAGAGGTGGCCTTTGGTGCCTGAACTCTTAAAGCAGGCAACAGTTATAAGCATTTTTAGATGGGTGTTCCAACTTATCGTGGATTTTTGCTTAACGCGGGTGGTTGTGGTTCCTAACCCCGGCAATTACTGGGGACCCACTGTACAGTATTACTAATTCCTGTTCTGAATGTCATTCTTGGCCTCCTGAGCAGTGGAGGATTTTTGCCAAGAGGCAGCATAGGAGGGAGTTGGAAGGGCTCCTTGTTTCTCTTCCTTGCCAGATCTTCCTCCAGTTGCTTCTTCTTCCTTGGAAGATTTTACTCCTTCCCATTCTTCCATAGGTTCGTCTTTGGAAGTTTCAGGAGAGGTGTTGGGAGATATCATCTCTTTTACTGCCCCCGCTCTCGCGGGAGTTGAAAGCTTCCCCCCGTGAGAGGGAGGAGGCAGTGCCATATTGTGCTACTATTTCAGGTTTGGAGGCTCAGAAAAGGGATTTTGACAAAGGAAAAATCTATTTCTGAGGGAGGCCCTGTATCACCCGGTGAAATTCCTATTAACCCTTAAACGCCTATTGGACGTATCATACGTCGACTAAAATTGTCTGTTGGGTGCCGAGTGGACGTACCGTATGTCGACTACAAAAAATTTCAACCTTTGGTCAACTATGACTAGACCGAAATGGTAGAAAAACACAATTGTAAGCTAAAACTCTTACATTCTAGTAATATTCAATCATGTACCTTCATTTTGCAACAAATTGGAAGTCTCTAGCACAATATTTCGATTTATGGTGAATTTAAAAAAAAAAACTTTTCTTACGCACGGGCGGTAACTCAGCCGAAAATTTCATAAATTCTTTCGTCATTTTGTCGTAATTTTTGCACTGTTCTATATTAGCCGTTTACATAAGTTTTATATATGAAAATGTGCGCAATTTCATGTACAATACAACTAAAAACCCATGGTTGTAGCTTTATCAGTTTTGAACTATTTTCATATAAACCACGATAACTGCCAAAATTTCAACCTTCGGTCAACTTTGACTCGACTGAAATGGTAAAAACACAATTTTAAGCTAAAAACTCTTACGATCTAGTAATATTCAATCATTTACCTTCATTTTGCAACCAATTGGAAGTCTCTATATAATATTTCGATTTATGGTGAATTTCTGAAAAACTTTTTCCTTACGTCCGCGCCAGAAATTCTTTCGTCACATTGTCGTAATGTTTGCAATCGTTTTATATTAGTCGTTACATAAAGTTTTATATATGGAAATGTGCGCAATTTCATGTAGAATACAACAGAAAATAACTCATGGTTGTAGCTTTTATCAGTTTTGAAATAATTTCATATAAATCACGATAACTGCAAAATTTCAACCTTCGGTCAACTTTAACTCGACCGAAATGGTAAAAAACGCAATTATAAGCTAAAACTCTTACATTCTAGTAATATTCAATCATGTACCTTCATTTTGCAACAAACTGGAAGTCTCTAGCACAATATTTCGATTTATGGTGAATTTCTGAAAAAAAAAATTTTTTTCCTTACGTCTGCGCGCGGTAACTCGGCCGAATATCTCAGAAATTCTTTCGTCATGTTGTCGTAATGTTTGCATCGTTTTACATTAGTCGTTACATAAACTTTTATATAAGAAAATGTGCGCAATTTCATGTAGAATACAACAGAAAATAGCTCATGGTTGTAGCTTTTTATCAGTTTTGAAATATTTTCACATAAATCACGATAACTGCTAAAATTTCAACCTTCGGTCAACTTAAACTCGACCGAAATGGTAAAAACGCAATTGTAAGCTAAAACTCTTACATTCTAGTAATATTCAATCGTTTAACTTCATTTTGCAATAAATTGGAAGTCTCTAGCACAATATTTCGATTTATGGTGAATTTTTAAAAAAACATTTTCCCATCTGCGAACTCGGCCGAACATCTCAGAAATTTTTTCGTCTCGTTGTCGTAATATTTGCACCGCTTTATATTAGTCGTTACATAAAGTTTTATATATGAAAATGTGCGCAATTTCATGTACAATACAACAAAAAAAATAACTCATGGTTTTAGCTTTTATCGGTTTTGAAATATTTCATATAAATCACGATAAAATAGAAAAAAATTCGACTTCGGTCAACTTTAACTCGACTGAAAATGGTCGAAAACTGCAATTGTAAGCTAAAACACTTACAGTCTAGTAATATTCAATCAATTAGCTTCATTTTTCAACAAACGGGGTCTCTAACACAATATTTCGATTTATGGTGAATTTTTGAAAAAAACATTTTTTACGTCCGCGCGTTACGAATTCATGCATCATTTTGTGATAATATTTTCTCTGTGTTGCTTTTGATCGTTTTAAAATTTGTTATATACCAAAATCATCAACCAATTTAGTGTACAATACAACTAAAAAAAAATTAACTCATTAGCTTTAACCATTTTGCTTACAGCGTTTGTATACAATTATATACTAAGTTTTTTTTTCGCTGTCATATATTCAATATTTATATATGATAATGATGATTTTTCATTTCTGATGGTTGCATACTAAACTTCAGGCAATGACAAAAAATTGAGCCAAAAATGAACTCTTAATCTTACAAACTAAGCGTGCTGATGATTTTTGAAAAAACTTTTTTCCGCTTCGGCGCTAACTCACCCCAACGCCGCCGGCATACGGGGAGACGTTTTTGTAAATAGGGCTTCAGCGTTAAAGGGTTAAGCACGAATTTCTAAGTATAGATATTGCTAAATATACCAGAGAAAAAGCTATCAGGAATGCTGGGTAGTAAGTTACCCCCAGATCGAACATCTATTATGAAATAGACGCTAGTACCGGTATAGATAAGGGTGAGTGATTGTTGTCACTGCCACAGGACTGCACTCTGTAGACATCCCAATGACAAAACCTGGGAACGTGAGGAGCCGATCTAACTGCCCGCATCACCTGCCCTTGCCGACGACCCCAGCGCCATCTGTACTCATTCCAGGCTAGCACCCCACAAGCTTGATATGCCTACTCGGGAGGAAAACCTAGATCTGGGAGGGTCACCGGGTGACACAGGGCCTCCCTCAGAAATAGATTTTTCCTTTGTCAGAATCCCTTTTCTGAGTTCGTCCCTGTGTCAGCCGGTGAAATCACGACGGAGAATCATACTAAGCTTTGGTGAAAGTCTAAAAGGAGCGAACAGTTAGGTGAACATGTATAAAAACACTATTACTGAAAATAGTTTTAATTATCCCCAAAACATGATTAAATACCAAAGGTATAGACAGATAAACTGAGTTATAACTAGGGATACAATTAATACCACAGTAAAGGCCATGAGAAACAACTATGTACATAATTAATACTATGGTGGGAAGGTACAAAACTAAATAAACGACAGAAAATTTATAAAGGTACCTTCTCCGACTTAAACCTAAATCACAGTAAGTATAACATGTCGCAAACTTAAAACTAACACCGCAAGATTGTACATCATAATATGAGAGCCAGGCTGTAAAGCATGTCTGGTCCAGGAGAAAATGGCAGGGCAAAGTAAATGAGGCAGTAACCAAGCGGAAAGGATAGGGATTAAAGGTTAATTTAAGGTGGAGGGACAATGCTCCCTACAGCCACCGCAGGGAACTTCAGAGCTTCCAGTGATTTCAGATAGTGGCGTTTATACACTGATGGAGATTTCTGGCCCGTATACTTCTTAAGCTCATCAAAGTTCATATTATGAAAATAATTAGTGGAGGTAGCCACTGCTCGGATATCATGAACCTTAGGGGCTGAATCCGGGTTAGCTTGCTTAATGAAGTATAGAATATGTTGTCTAATAGCCTTTAAAGAAAGCATTCCCTCCTTTTCCCTGGGATAAAAAAGAGGACCAGACAAACACTGAGAAGTTCTCCGTAAATAGGCCCTCAAGGTAGCAACTGGGCATAAAGACAGGTCTTGTGGAAGAGGAACAACCTTCCAGGGGACCACCTATCCTGAGGGTCTTCATTTTTGCTAAGAACCTTTGATCTGGGGAAAGCAGAACTTCTCTTGACGGGAGAAAATCCACATGATTCGTACTCTAGAGAGAGCAGACAGTTCTGATATTCTGCACCTGAAGCTAGACTAATTAGGAACAACGTCTTCTTAACAGATTCAAATAAGAACATTGATTTATTAGTTTCTGAGGCTAATTTCAGAACATCGCAAGAAACCAGAAAACCAGATGTGGACCCCTCGCTTGGTCTCAAACAATAAACGCATGCTCTTGGGAATGGATGAAAATATGAATCTGTTAAATCAATCTTGAAGCCATGCAAAACACCTTTTCAAAGCTGATTTCGGCTGTGGTAATGGTGGCCGAGCCAGACCCTTTTCAAACAGTGACTAAAAGAATGATATTGCCAAATTGGTGGTCATGACTTGAGCTTCAGATTCCTTCAAAAAGATGCTAACTTTTTAACTGCTGAATCGTACTGTCTGAGGGTAGAATCTCTTTTATCTGATTCCAGAAACAGAGCATGAAAAAGATCAATATCCGCACCTCTCTGAGCGGCGAATTTCATAAGGTCCATAAAGCCAGGGCATTCAGAATTTTTGAGGAAGCTGACACAGTCCGTGTTTGCACTATTTGAGTCAGCTGTGGCTTGGGTATTTGATGACACCGTGGTTTGAGCTCCAGAAGAAGAGGGAACCAATTGCTCTTTTGGCCAGTTGGGAGCTACCAGGCCACTTGACCTTGAATGACCTGAGCTTGTGCAACACCTTCATCAGCAGGTTTATTGGCAGGAACAGATAGATTTTCTGCCATTTGTTCCAGTCCACTGACATTGCATCCGTAGCGTGAGCTCGAGGATCCAGGCCCTGGGGAGCAACAGTAACAAGTGGAGTTTGTGATTGCTCGTGGCAAACAAGTCCACCTGAAGGCCCGGAACCTGACTGCGTATCCATTCGAAAGAAGCCTTGTCCAGGGACCATTCTGACTCAGCGGAGTTGCCCTGCAATGACATTCGGACTCCTGCTCATGGGTAGCTGACAGGTGCCAGCCGTGCTTCTCCGCCAGGGAGAAAATGGCTATCATCACTGGTTTATCCGACTGCTTGGAACCCTCTGTTTATGCAATGTGCCACTACTGTCGCTGTCCAGCACCAGCCTGATATGAATCTGGTTGGCGGGCAAAATTTTTTCAGAGTTAAAACACTGCCATCGCTTCCAAAATGTTTATGAACTGACGGAACAGTGTGGACCATGTACCCTTCACCTTTTCTTTTTGGTGAGTACCCTCCCAGCCGCTTCAACGGCGCCTGTGTGATTTTTAGAGCTGGGGGGGAATTGAAGGGGGAACTGATTTCAAAGACCCTTGACTGTGGACCACTTCTGGCCGAGTCTTTTCCTCAGCACCGAGGAATTAATGACACCTTGTCCCTGAGCTTGACATTGGCTCCCCCGCCACACTCTGTTTATGTCTTTCAGTTTTGCTTTTAGAGCAGATCTGTTAGATGCGAACTGAAGAGAACCCAGGATTGGTTTGAACCCTAGAGAGGCTTTCTTTGAGGAATTGCCTGGTGGCTTTGGCTATCTCTCTCCCGCTTGGCTGGCGGAATAGACAGCCTGTGCGTAGACCAGATTCCACTGGATACCCAGCCACTGAAATCGGGACTTCTGAGTTAGGGCGGACTTCGCCTGTTTATCTGAAAGCCTAGGGATTCCAGAAACTAATCACCATGGCCGTAGCTCTCCAGCACTCCTCGGGCGTTGGATGCCCAAATTTCCAATCATCCAGGTATGCGTACAGCGATATCCCTCGGGACCCGTAACTGCTGCACTACCGTTTCCGTAGCTTCGTGAAAATTTGGGTGCTATGTTGAGCCCAAATGGCATGACCCTGAACGAGTTCTTGTTTCCCCAGTCTGAAACCTAGGAAGGGAGAGAAGTTCCACGAATCGGACGTGATAATATGCGTCTGAAAGATCTATAGAGGTGGTGACGGCTCCACGAGGAAGTAGAGTCCGCACCTGCGCATTGTTAGCATGCGAAATTTGTCGCATTGTATACAAAGATTGAGACACGACAGATCCAAGATTACCCTTTGTTGACTGGAGTCTTTCTTGGGAACACTGAACAGCCAGCCTTGAAATTTCAGGTGTCTCACTTTCTTTATGGCCCTTTTTGTAGTAATTCGGAAGCAAAGTCCCTTTTCAGAGCTTTGGGAAGACGGTTGATGAAATCCGATCAGAGGGGGAGGGCCCTTGATCCAACTCCACCCCAAACCTTTGGAGACTATACTGTGGGCCCACGGACTGAAGGTCCACTGGTCCCTGAACGGGTGAAGTCTGCCGCCCACCTGATTGGTCTCACTGGGAAGGTGAAGGAGGCCCTTGCTCTACTCCCCCTTGCGCTCCTGTTAAGGCCTCGAAACGACCTATGGCCCTCAGGGGTTATACACAGGGAGACGCCACGGTGGGTAGGTGCAAGGGAGTGCTGAGCTGGCTGCACCAGCATGAACTGTTGAGGCTGGTCCTTCGAGGTAGAAGGCTGGCCAAATGATGAGACAGGTACAGCTTGGACAACGGCTTGTTGGTGTTGTCTTCTGTGCCTCCTGCATCTCTTACCTGGCCTGTTTTGGGGCCTGGCGGACTCGGGCTTTTGAAAGCAGGGATACCCCAGGGCACAGACTTGATTAGCCCTGGTTGCCTCAGCCGACATTGCTGACCTCTCCTTCGGGAAGATACTCTTCCCCCAGAAGGAGCTTTTCATGAGCTTGTTAGGCCCATAGGTTATGGTAGGCCAGCGAAGATGTATTTCTTTTGCAGTTCATCCGGCGCTGACCATGAGTCAAACAGGTCCGCCTGAAACTTGCAACAGAGACTTCGTCAGGACCTGGAAGAGTGGCTCGGTGGATTCCGCCAGGCACAGGGAGTTCAGTGATCGGGCTCAGCTGACACCTAGCCTCAAACTCTGCTTTCAGGAGGGCTTCTGGCAGTTTGGGAAAGCTGCTCACTGAATAAGGTGGATGCGCAGTCTGGGTCCAGCTGCCCGATGTAAAAGTGGCCGGGCATCCTTCCAGAAAAAAAGCCTCCGGGGAAGATCAGAGGTGGGATCAGTCTCCGGAGCTGAGGCGTCTTACCCTATTCCGTGCATGCCTGGGCGGTCGCAAGAGCCACCTTAGTCATGCAAGGGGTTGGGATTTTATCACCCAACGAGAACATCGTGAAGTTGCCCTTGAAGGGGTCAACTTCGTGTTCTCCACCTGCCACTCATTAAATGTGCGCAGCAATGTAGACTGCGCCTGGTCCCTTGGGAAGATAACTGTCTCCTTTTGGGACCTTTATCCGCCCTTACCCAAGCTTCCTCCGGCAACCTGGCGGCCTGGGTAGGGGGCAGCAGGTTAGGAGGAAAGAATTCAACTCCTGAAGCCTGCGCGATGCCTCAGACCCTCGATCGTTAGGGTATCTTCATGCTGGGGAGCATGAAGGGCCAAACGCCAAGGATTTCCCTTGTCAAATGGAGGGAGGGCGGAGGCATCCGGAATGGGGTAATGTACCGACCCACCGGAGCGCATGAACCCGGAGAGCATACTCTCCTGGCTCTGCAACCTCTCCGTAAGCTTGTTGAGCTTAGCACCACCTCCGAGGTAAACTTCTCCTTCGGATCAAAGGCAGGTTGGCGAGGAGGGCTGGCCTTAGCTGCCTCGAACTCGCCTCCCTTAGCAGAGGAGTGGCCTTGAATTGTGAAGCCACCGGACTAGTATCCCTTGTGGCTTCACTGGAGGGAAAGGGGTTGCTTCGGGAGGTTACGGACTTATAGCCCTTCGCCTTCCAAGACTTCTTCAACTTGGGGACAGCCGATTGCGCCCTGTCCTCCAAGTAAGAAGACTTTTGGAAACCCTGAAATGAAGAAGCGGTGGATGAAGGGGAATCAAAAAGGGAGCCCGCCCCCACTGCCTCAGTTACCTCCCTACCTACCTCCTGGTCCTGTTCCTGGTTCATTGGCTCCAGGTCAAGGTTTATGGCCGCCACTTCCTCCGACACCGCCATTTACAGATTCTCGTCCTGGGAGGCTGGGTTTCTACCTGGATCTGCTCGATGAGAGGAGCGCGATTATGGATGGAACAGCCGCTGAGATCGGGCGCGGGGTAAGCAGATTCGGATGTTCTCATCCAGAACATATGGCTTCCTCGACGGAACATTCCTACCCAAAACCAGCCACCCAGGCTCGAAGGGAACCTTAGCGTCACTGCGGAAGCTTGGTCGGCCTGGAAGAGAGCAGGGACTTCATAACTGAGCGCTCAGTGAAGAGATATATGTTTTATCAGAACATAACGCATTTGAAACAAGTGAGGCAACCAGGTAAACTAAAGGCAGTAACTATAGGCTTACCGACTTTCCCTGGATAAGCTCAGAAAAAAGCAAACCTCACAACCGGGTCGTGCCCACGATGAGGTCGTCTATCCGATTGCACAGCCCGAATGGGAACGGGTAGACAACGTGCCCATAGGGCTGGTACAGCACTGCAGTGCACCCATCCTCACAACATACTGTCTGTAAGTGGAAGACAGTATATGAACATACTAATTTAAGGCGCCATGAGCAGAACCGGCGAGATAGGGACCTTAAACTATAGCAGGTAATGGAGCATGCTAAATAATTTATACCGGACCCGCCGGAGCATTCCGGCGGGACGATAAAAAGGATTTTGACAAAGGAAAAATCTATTTCTGGGGAGAGACCTGTGTCACCTGGTGAAATAACCATTCAGCACTTATTTCTAGGTAAATCTGTTGCTAAACATACCAGAGAAAAGCTAAATGCCAAGCTGGAGTTACTACCCCCAGTGCGAGCTCCATGAAATGGAGTCGTGTATGAGAAAGGGTGAGATTGTCACAATCACAGGCCTCCGCCCTGTAAACATTCCCAATGTCAAAAGTCCCACCGAGTGAGGTGCCGATACAAACCCCGATCAGCTCATGGGACTGTAAACAAACCAGCGCCACCTACATTCCATGTTAGCACCCCCCATCCTGGAATGGTATTTTATCAAGGGGGGGAAAAAGAATCAGAGGTGGGTCATCGGGTGACACAGGTCTCTCCCCAGAAATAGATTTTTCCTTTGTCAAAATCCTTTTTCTGGGTTATCCAACCTGTGTCAACCGGTGAAATAATAACAGAGAAACAAAATACCATCCTGAAACAACAAAAGAAACTTGTAGAGGAAAGAAATAAAACTATAATTCCACAAGAGTTTTAAATATCCAAGTGGCAAAAATATAGGTACTTAAATATATAATATAGGTACTTAAGTATATACATAGGATTAAGGTGGGGGAACTATGTTCCACAAGACAAAAGAACACAAAAAGGTAATTAACTGTAAACATAGGAGACAATACAACACTATAACATGGTCAGGAGACAGGCTGTGAACTATGCCTGACCTGGAGGTGATCGAAAGGGAATAAATGAGGCAGGTAGGAGGGAGGAAAGTGACTGAGTACAAGAAAAGGAATTAAACAGAGGGAGGAACAATGTTTCCTGCCGCCACTGTGGTGAACTTCAGAGCTTCTAGGGATTTCAAATAGTGGCGTTTGAAAACTAGGGGAGACTTCCACCCGGCGTTTGAAAACTAGGGGAGACTTCCACCCTGTATATTTTGTAAGATCCTCGAAATTCATATAATGGAAATAATTAGTGGAGGTGGCCACCGCCCTAATGTCATGTACTTTGGAACTGAGTCTGGGTTTGCTTGTTTAATAAAATACAAGATCTGCTGTCTGATGGCTTTCATAGAAATAGTTCCTCCCCTTCCTTACAAAACAGAGCCCCAAAGTTATCTGTGAGGTCCTGTCTAAATAAGCCTTTAAAGTAAAGACTGGGCATAAAGACAGGTCTTGTGGGAGGATGACCTTCCAGGAGACCACCTATCTCGAGGATCTTTATTCTTAGCTAGAAACTTAGGGTGAGGGGCTAGCAACACTTCACCTGATGGAAGGAAATCAATATGATTGGGTTCTCTAGACAGGGCAGACAGCTCAGAAATTCTAGCACCTGAAGCTAAACTAATTAAAAATAAGGTCTTCCTCAATAAATTTAGGAAAGAACAATTTTGATTATCCGTTTCTGAAGCTAATTTAAGGACATCATTTAAGAACCAGGAAACCGTATGTGGGCGGGTTATTGGTCTTAAGCGAGCACAGGCTTTAGGGATTGACGAAAAATAAGAATCCGTTAAGTTAATTTTAAACCCCGTGTGAAAATATCTTTTCAAAGCTGATTTGGCTGTAGTAATAGTACTTGATGCAAGACCTTTCTCAAATAATGACCTAAAAATGAAATTGCTAAATTTGTGGTCATTACAGTTGCTTCAGATTCTTTTAGGAAGAGTGCTAATTTCTTAACTGCTGAGTCATATTGTCTGAGAGTGGATTCCCTTTGTCTGATTCTAGGAACAAAGTGTTAATAGGATCAATATTAGCATCTTTCTGAGCTGCAAACTTCATGAAATCCACAAAGCCAGGGCATTCTGAATTCTTGAGGAAGCTGACACAGTCTGAGTTTGTACTATTTGCGTCAGTTTTGGGTTGGGAATTTGCAAGCACCGAAGCTTCAGCTCTAGAAGAAGCGGAAACCAGTTGCTCTTCGGCCAGTTGGGAGCCACTAGGGCTATCTGACCTTTGAATGTCCTGAGCTTGTGAAGAACTTTCAGTAACAGGTTTACTGGAGGAAACAGATAGATCCTTTGCCACTTGTTCCAATCTACTGACATTGCATCTGTGGAGTGAGCTAGAGGGTCCAGGTTGGGAGCTACATAACAAGGTAGTTTGTGGTTGCATTCTGTTGCAAAGAGATCTACTTCGAGACTCAGAACTTGACTGCAAATCCATCTCAATGATGTTTTGTCCAAGGACCATTCCGACTCCAGCGAAGTTGTCCTGGATAGGGAATCTGCAGTGACATTCCGGACCCCTGCAAGATGGGTAGCAGACAGATGCCACCGGTGTTTGTTTGCTAGGGAGACTATTGCTATCATAACCTGGTTTATCCGACTCGACTTGGAACCTCCTCTGTTTATACAATGTACCACTACTGCGCTGTCCAAGACCAGTCTTATATGAATCATATTGTTTGGACGCAGCTTCTTCAGGGTTAGAAAGACTGCCATAGCTTCCAGGACATTGATATGGAACTGGCGGAACATGGTGGACCAAGTTCCCTGTACTTTCTTGTGTTGAGAGTATCCTCCCCACCCACTTAGGGAAGCGTCGGTGTGAATTACTAATGCCGGAGGGGGAAATTGAAGAGGTACTGAATTCGATAAGTTCTTGACTGTCGTCCAAGGCCGGAGTCTCTTTTTCAGAATTGGCGGAATCAGGGACACCTTGTCTCTGAACCTGACATTGGCTCGGCTCCACCATACCCTGTTTATATCCTTCAGTTTGGATTTCAGAAGTAGATCCGTCACTGAAGCAAACTGAAGAGAACCTAAGACTCTTTCTTGGGTACGGCGGGAAGCTTTCTTGTTCTTGAGGAACTGCCTGGTTGCTTGGCTATTTCTCTCCGTTTGGCCGGCGGAAGAGATAGTTTGTGTGAACACAGGTCCCACTGGATCCCTAACCATTGAAAGCGACTCTCCGGTACTAGGCGGGATTTCTCCCTGTTTATTTGAAAGCCTAGAGATTCCAGAAAGCCGATTACTATGGCAGTCGCTCTCGGCATTCGTTGGCATTGGATGCCCAAACGATCCAATCGTCCAGGTATGCGGCTAGCATGATCCCCTGAGACCGGGTTGCTGAACTACCGTATCTGCCAGTTTGGTGAAGATTCTGGGGCTATATTGAGACCGAATGGCATGACTCTGAACAGTATGCTTGATTTCCCAGTCTGAACCCCAGATAAGGAGAAACCTTCTGCACTGCAATTGGGACGTGATAGTAAGCGTCTGAAAGATCTATAGAGGTGGTTCTACGGCTCCACGGGGCAGTAGGGTCCCGAACCTGCAAGTAGATTGCATACATTCGAAACTTGTCGATTGAATGTAAGAATTTAGACAGAGACAAGTCTAGAATTACTCTCCGCTGACTGGAACCTTTCTTTGGAACACTGAACAGTCTGCCTTGAAATTTCAAGTGTCTCGCTTTCTTTATTGCCCTCTTTGTAATAGATCTTTCACAAAGTCCTTCAGAGCCTTGGACGGTGATTGATGGAACCTGACTGGGGAGGACCCTTGCACCAACTCCACCCCAGTCCTTTGGAGACTATGCTCTGGGCCCAGGGACTGAAGTTCCACTGGTCCTGAAATGATACAACCTCCCACCTACCTGAGATATCTCACTGGGCGGGAGAAGGTCTGCCTCCTCTGGAGCCTCTGCCTCCTCTTCCTCTGGAGGAGGAGCGAGGTGTTCCCCTACCTCTAAAAAGATCCTCTGGCCCTAGTTCCCCTTGCATTCTGTATTGATCGAAATGCCCCTGGCTTTCATATGAAGCATTGAAAGCCGGGGAAGAGACATATGAAGGGGGCAGCGAGAGGCTGATGGGCTGGTTGAACCAGCACATACTGAGGTTGAGGTTGAGAATGAGAGGTTGAAGGATGACTAGGAGCTGGAACCTGGACAGCCTGCAAGACAGTCTGAGCCGGAAGCCGTTTGAACTTTTTGAATTTCTTCCCGGACTTAAGGTGGGGTCCGGCGGGCTCAGACTGTTTCCTCTTGAACGACAGACCCCAACGGGAGCGGAGACTTTGATTGGCCCTAGTTGCCTCAGCTAGGACCGCATCAACCTCTTCCTGGGGAAGAGATTAGCTCCCAGATGGAACTTTTCATAAGCCTGTTAGGCTCATGGCGGATGGTGGCTGCGAAAAGATGTGCTTTGGCAGTTCATCCGGGCCTTGATGAAGTCATACAGGTCCTGCTGAAAACTCGCCAAGAGAGATTTCGTCAGGACCTGGAACAAAGCGTCTTCGTTGTAGACCACCGACGTTGCTTCCGCTAAAGTGAGAGAACTTAAGGACCTGCTAAGCCTATCCTTAGTCTCAGCTTCAGCTTTCAGGAGCGACTCGGGATCTTAGGAAGTTGCTCACTGAACAAGTTAGAAAGCGCAGTCAGGGTCAAGTCAGTCACCGTGAAAGTGGCTGGGGCTCCTTCCCAAAACTCAGAATCTCCAGGAAGACAAGAGGTGGGATCTGTCTCCCGGAGATGAGGAAGAGGCTTTACCCTCCATGCAAGCTTGGCTAGTGAGGAAGCCACTTTTGAGGTGCAAGGGGTAGGAAGAATCTCTCCAAAGAGAACATCGTAAATGCACCCTTGGCCGTGGTGAGTTTGGTGTTCTCCGCCTGCCACTCCGTTAAAGTCCTTAGCAGAGACGATTGTGGCCTGGTCCCTCGGGAAGATGACAGTCTCCTTGGGACCTTGCTCGGACCGAATCCATGCCTCCTCAGAGTCTGGCACTAACCTGGGTAAGGAGATTCCAGACCAGGAGGAAGAATTGAGTTCCTCCAACCTCACGGTGCCTAGGCCCTCGATAGTAAGTGGGTACCCTCATGCTGGGAAGCATAAAGGGTCAAGTGCCAAGGGTTCCCCTTATCAAAGTTCTGTATAGGTTTTTTGTATGATTATCGAAGTAATGAGGCTTTGCTCGTTGCTAGTGAAGATTTGGGGATTGGTTTAGAGAAGTCTTTGGTTGACATATGAAGTTACATTGTTCATCAATGTCAATGAACTGTCATTTCTGTTACTGTATTCCCTACATTTAAACCTGTCTGAGGTTTACTGGTCTCGTGAGGTAACTTTGATAAAATCAACTTCTGATCCAGATTTCAGCTCCTGTAGTATTGTGAAATGACTTCCCAAGTCTTTTCTTCTTTGCAACCACTCTACACCAAGTATTCTGTTTCCTTCCTGCTCTTTCCCAGCACACTTAGCAATAATAATACACAAGGCAGTTTTCCTTTTGCATGTATAATGGTCCATTTTCTCGTATATCAGTCACTCTTGCTGCCATCAGCACCAGGCTGACACTGCTCAACTCAGTGCATATTTTAAGAAAATTTCACGGGGCGACCAGATGGATATTATGATTTGTAATATGGGGAATATTACAGTACTACTGCTGAGCTCCATAGGCGTGAGGGGGTCTGGGGTGAGTGCTCCCCCAGCGGGATCCAGGGCAGAGCCCCAAAAGCCAAAACTTTTAGTGGGATTTGAAGGCAACAGAAAACATTTCCATTATCAAAATTACAGCTGTAGATACTCAAAATTCTATGATTAAAGAGGATAATTTCATGTCCAAACCCTGCCACAAAAAACTGATAGCCAACCTCAGCCCTTGCCCTCCCTCGCAAAAATAGATTTATTACAACTGTTGTATACTGGTTGAATGATAGGGGAATTTATCAATAAGTAATGTTCCAATAATAAAGAAATTTATTTTGGCGATATGTCTGGTTGCCCAGTAATCAAAAATTCTTCTTACTAGACGACAATTTTTAAATGGTCGCCCAGTTATAATGTTAAAATATGCACTGGCTCAACTGTCATTGTTTGGACACCAGCATAAAAACCTTTACCGATCTTTGCTCGATAAGAAGCAAAGTTCATCAAACAAAGTTCGATCATGTGGACACAGCCTAACTACAGAGAAGGTTGTCTTGTCTCTGTTCAGAGTTATGGCTTACTTGTTGAAATGTTTATAAACTGTTCTGTGATTTTAATCCATTATTTTTTATTATAATGTAGAACAGTGAATTGAGAATAAACAAGAAATAACTTTTTATCACAAAATTATGCAAACAAAATATCACATTCATGAAGAAAGTAACACGCTACGGGGTGTAATGACGTAAAGGAAGAGTAGGGAGAAGAATGGTGAAGTCGAAGAGGAAAGTTGGGGGTAGTGAGGAATTTACTATAAGTAGATACTCAGGACAAGTTCAGTATACCCAAGCTCTTATGTCCAAAAGAGTCAGTCAGTTTGCTGGCTACACCATCAAATTCAAGAGTAAAGTGCTTGAAAAAGCTGAATTTGGAAGTTGAATTTCTTACCAAAAATTAGGGGTGTGAAACACACTGTTGCAAAGTAACACACCAATCCATCAATTAATTTGAAAGATATTGGCAAAAAACAATGACTCAAACTTCCTGAAATACATAGTAGGTCTCCTAAGCTCACTAAAGAAACTTGTTCCCCATGGCCATCTCCACATTCAGTCTCTCCAATGGAGACTGAAAGAGTTCTGGTCCCCTGCAAAGGACTCACCTTTGTTCCAGGTACCTCTTGTCTACAGAGGTGAGAAAGGGCTTACTGTGGTGGTTAGCCGACAAAAATTTGACTATAGGAGTGCCTCTTCATTCTCCTCCTCCAGAAATTCTCCTGTTCTCAGAAGCCTCGTAGGAGGGTTGGGGAGCTCATTTGGAGGACCATCTGATGTTGGCAGTCTGGAGTCTTCAGGACAGGCAACTCCACATCCAATGTTTTGGAGCTGAAAGCAGTCTTCCTGGCACTTCAGGATTTTCAAGAATGAGTGTCAGGGTACTCTGTAGTTCTGATGTCCCACAACACTGTGGTGGTTGCTTGCTTAAACAAATGGGTGCCTAGTCTCTTGCCAACTTCACTCTCTGATGGTACTTCTACACCAGTGGGCAATAGGCCAATCAGTAGACCTCTCAGCCAGGTATATCCCAGGCAAGAGGAATGTGGTGGCCAGCAAACTGAGTCGTCAGGGTCAGGTCCTGGGGACGGAGTGGTCCTTACATACAGGAAGCTAGAGGTCTTCTATTCGGTCGTTCCAGACCTTGTCACCATGGTGTAGGACCTCTACAACATCCTTGGGACAACCTGGAGGTTTATGCCTTCCCTCCCTTTTGCCTGATCCGTCAGTTCTTGAACAGGGTAATGATTTCCCGGAATCTCAGGATGACCCTTGTAGCTCCTTGGTGGCCTCACGCAGAGTGGTTCCCCGATCTGCTAGCCCTGCTGTCAGCAGTTCCCAGAGAGATCCCTCCATGGCACAACCTCCTCTGCCAGCCTCACATCAAGAGATATCACTAGTTGGTAGGGTCCCTAACTCTTCATTGCTGGAGACTATCCAGTATCTCCTGCAAGCAAGAGGCTTTTCTCGCAGAGCAGCAACAGAGATGTCTGGCTATCTCAGAAGATCTTCCTCAGCCATGTACCAGGGAAAATGGGCCATCTACTGTGATTGGTGTTGTCGAAGGGGTCTCCAGTCGGAACTTCTGTTTAGCAAATAGCAGATTTCCTAGTATTTCTCCAGAGGGAGAAAAGCCTTTCTGTATCTGCCATCAAAGGATACAGGGCTGCTTTGGGTTTGGTTCTGTGCCTAAAAGATATGGACCTGTCTTCTACATGGGAAACCTCAGTGCTACTCAAAAGCTTTGAGCAGTCTTGTTCTCATAGAGAACTTAAACCTAGTTGGGATCTGACTCTGGTGCTAAGTAGTCTCACTTGAGCCCCATATGAACCGTTACGATGGTCATCTGACAGAGACTTGACCCTTAAAACAGTATTCTTAATGGCTTTAGCTTCATCGAAGAGAGTGGGAGAACTCCATGGTCTCTCTTCTAATGTTAAACACACGGGTTGGGGGTCCGTAGCCTTCGAATTTGTCCCGGAATTCGTAGCTAAGACTCAAAATCCTTCGGTTCATGATGACAGATTTGAATCCTTTTCCATCCCTTCCTTGGGAGATTTTGTTGATAACGATCCAGACAATTGCTCTTATGGCCTGTCAGGGCACTACGTGGTTACCTAAAAAGGATTTGTCACGTGAGGCTGTGGTGTCAAAGACTTTTTGTAAGCGCAGGCCAGATCACGAAAGAAATGTCCAAGGATACCATCTCTTTCTGGCTCCGTGAGGTTAGTACTGTAGACATGCTTATGGCTCTTCTACAACCTCTAATTCTAACACAGTGCATGCAAAAGCACATGATGTTATGGGTTTAGTCCCTTCATTAGCTTTTAAGAAGAACTTATCTGTTCATAGGATTTTGAAGGCTGGTACTTGGCTTTGTCAAACCACCTTCACATCCTTCTATCTTCGGGTGTTGCCCACAGGTCCTTGGACACTGTTTCCTTGGGTCCAGTGGGTGCTGCTCAACAAGTTGTGTAGCTCACCCAGTGCCCCTAGCTGGGCAGTTTGTACCTTACCTAAGATGGTGGTTTGAAAGTGCGAGTGAATGAGATGACTGGTCTTTTTTACTTTCCCTTTCCCCTTATTCTCTACCCACAGGCAGTAAGAAGATTGATCCATCATGAGCTGGAACTGGTTAGATATAGGTGAGTAAGTGGCCTTTCTGTTTGAGAAAGTTTATTCTTACATGAATGTTTTCCTCACAGAAGGGAAGAGAAGAATTATAACAAACAATTCGTGGCTAACGTAGGTTTGTTGTCTGAGCAGACATAGCTCTTTAACTTCCACTTATACAGTGTTCCTAACCAGGAAATGAGACCAGGTGTGCTGAAGCTCCAGCCAGTTCAAGACTTTCCTTTCCTCCCACAAAAGGTGTCTACCCTCACGTTAAGACCTAGGTTTGTTCCGCATATGAACAAATGGCAAATTTTAATTAATTTGTATTTTTCATAGCTAACAAACCTATGGTCTTAACGTACATTGCCCACCTCTTGCTACCCCTCAAAGTGATTCTCTGTGCTGGGAGAAACTGATGCATCACTGTGCTCTCAGGTGAAACTAGGTCGGCTGATGCCTTCTCTCTCATCCAATTGGCCCAACCCCGTTGCCACCCCATTTCCAGCTGGCGCTAGAAGATTTTATCCTCACGTTAAGAACATATGTTTGTTAGCTTTGAAAAATACAAATGAATTAAAATTTGTAATTTTAGAGTTTTTTTCATGGGTGCGGATTAATTTTGTAAGGTATGTAATCTCATTATTTTTTAGTTGATAAAAGTCTCTTTCATTGCAGGTGGTTGCAAACACAACTGAGAAAGCTTTGCTTGCATACATGGAAAACTGCTAATCTCCCTAGAACTTCAAATCTTGGTTTCACTGCATTAGATGATTCAAATGAAAGTGAAAATTTTCCCCAAGATAAATCATCAAAAGTAACCTTGCAAGAAGCATCCAAGGAGGGTATTAAGCTGTCTTCAAGTTCTTCAAACTCGCCTATCAAATATATGAAAAAATCATGCCTCTCTGAGCTCTCTATCTTGGATGAAAGTCAGTCGTACCCAAGTACACCAGTAAAAAAGTTGAGCATGTCAGGCATGGTAGGTTGCAGTAGTGGATCTTCATTAAATTCATGTTCCTCACCAAAAGCAGGAAGTCCTATTATAATTCACATGTCTGAAGGAAACTTAAGGGATCCAGGTACTTTCAGAGTATCTGATAAAGTGGCACAGGGAAACCTTCAGAGTACCTCAGTATTTAGTAATAGCTCTATGACTGTAAGTGAAGCAAGAAATATCTTAACACTACAACAGCAGCAGCTATCGGAAGCCAAGTATCGCCAGTACAAAGCTCTTGTTTCTAGTCTTCAAAAGGATTTGGAATGTTCAACAGTTTTTTCCCCAAGTGTTCCCTCCTCAGTTACAACTACACCTGAAGATGCTGACTTGCCTTTGCGTGACAGTGGCAAAGGCCTGCATGTTGAAAGTTTTGATAGTTCCTCTGAAAATGGGGAAGTGGAATCACACTCTTCATCCAAGACTCTAGTGTCAGCCTCATCTTCTGGACAATCTTCTGAAACTAATGGCCTTTCCCAGGATCTCTCAGGAAGTCAGAAGTCTTGCCAAAGTGGTAAACCAGTTTCATCTAGCACCCCTCAGCCCATAGCATTGCCAAGAGAACTTCTTAAAGAAGATGAAGAAAGTTTGTCAGTAATTCAGGCTAACAACATGAATAGGAAAGCCAAAGGTAATAATAAAACTGAATCAAAAAATGGTGTTGACAGTGACAAGGATCACGATAGCTGGGAAGCAGGAAACGAAGACATCATTAAAACATTTGTTGACAAAGAGGAGGATGAAGGCTTTGATTTTGATTAAGTTTTATCTTTTTGTAAAGATTTCTGACTATAAAACTCTCATAAATGTTCTCTCCTTCAAGGAAATCCAGTTGAGGTATGTTGATGGTGAATAAAATTAGTTGCTGTTGAGCACTATTTTTGCTTCACATTTTATAGAAATCATAATGGGAATTGAAAGTGTCAGAGTTATAAAACAAGAGATGAAGAAACTGAATATTAATTTTATGAAGTACAATCATTTATTGTTTATATCTGAATGTGTGTGAATGTTTTGGTTGATCCAAAAGAACAGAAATAAAAAAAAAACTGTCAATCATTGGTAGAGTTAAGCATAACCATATTAAACTTATGAGTCAGAATTTTCCTCTGTTAGGACTAGAAGACCTTGCATATTTTATTACATATGCACTGTGGTAAATGACATAACTATTTTGTGTTTTTGGATGAAAAATTTTCCAGCTTGTAAGGTTCCTTTCTATTGTCTTTGGAAAAAGAGGAATTCACATCCCTGATAGGTAGTGTGACAATACAACATTTTGTGGAAAAGGGGTCTAAATTGAAAAATAATGGGTTTAGGCAAAATATGGAAAATTGGAAGTACCTTACTGTATTTGTTAGAGAAAACAAATTCTGATTCATACAGTTGTCATCATAATAAGCAATTTCATGTTAACTTTTCCCCTTTTGGGATTAGAAGTCAGTAAGTTGTCTCACACACTTTTCTCTCTTGTGTGCACATTGCCTGGATTCCCTTCAGGTCTAGGTGTTCATCTATTTCCTTGACCCATGATCTGGGCCTTCTTACCAGCTACTTCCAATATCTACAGCTTCTCTGACTAGCTGCACTTTATCCCCTCTCTCTTATATGCCCCAACCATCTCAGTATTTGAGATCTCAATCTGTTTTCTGTCATCTTCATTCATAATACAATCTTTCCACTGCAGCCTGGCTATAAATTTTAGTATTATATAGCCGCACCTTTTCAAAATTGTCATTTTCCTCATCAGTGCCTGTTTCAACAACATGGGGTAGTACAGGATTTTTGTATATCATATTCCCTGCTGTCTCTTACAACTGGATATTTTCATTTACATTCAGCCTAGCTTCCTCTTTCCATTTCTTCCCTGCTTCACAGTCCAGTGTGTCCTAAAGGTAACAGAAATACTGTACCTCTTCAAATAGCTGTCCTTCTACCACATGGTTCTTCACTTCCTTTTCTTTTCCATTTGTTCTTAGACTTATTGGTCATTGGTGATCATATGCACAGTGATTATTTTGCAATCCTGAGCGTGTTTTTGACACCATCCTTTACATTTAGTAAACATTATACTGAGTTCACCCCCACACCTGTTGCACAGCAGCCATGTGACCACCTTAACAGCATGTTTTCCTTTGTTTTCTTTGTGCTTACATTGAATTTTGGTCCTCTCCTCCATTTTGCTCTCCCACCTTTTAAATGTTTCCACAACCTCATACTTTAGTTTGAGGGCAAAAAAGTCTAGAGATTTAGAAGTGTCAGTGGGATATCATACAAGTGAAGACAAAAATTTAATTATGTATACTTTATTATATGGAAAAACTAGTTTGTGGTAGCATTCCATGAAAGTGAGGTTATACTCTTATCTTGGCTAAAAAGGAGATAGTTTTTACAATTATATTAGTAACTCAAATACCATCATTCAAGTTAATTCTTGAAGCAACTCAGAGCACAGAATTTGTTTTTGAGTTCAGTAGGTACCAAGCAACCCAGTGACTGCCCAAGTCTTGCACTTAAGAAAACTGAGTGTGCTTAATGTGTCAAATTGTGCATTGTATTAGACTGCTTAGGAGAAGGAGCTTAGCTTATATGTGCCTTTAACCTTTGCTTGTCATTACATTTTTCCACTGAAAAAATTTGTAGCTTCTCAGTCTTGAAAGTTTCTTGTGACCCATTGTTGTTAGACCAGTGAAGTAGATAGTCTTGTACCTAGTAATTACCAAATTTGCACCACCATTAGATTACTGTAGTATGACTTAGTATCCATCTTGCACACTTTGTCAGTGATGAGTAGGGTTATTTAGAAATATGATGAGTACTTTTTATTTTATTTTTATAAACTGACTATGAGACCTATTTTAATTTTACTTTATTGGTACAGGGAAGTGAACATTGCATAGAAAGTGTGTAAATCATGTTACATATACCGCATGTTTAATTTTGTATAAATTTTATCCACATATTAGCCAAAGTCATTAGACATCATTTGTTTAAGTGTACCTGAAGTAAGGAAGTGCTTTATATATTTTCCGTCCATGGTTTGCCTATCAGACGATGAGTAGTGTCTTTGATATTTGATATGCAGTATCAGAGGTGAACCAGTGAATTAGTCATGCATTGTAATGTTATATGAAAGCATCACTATATTTTGCTGGTTTAGCTTACTTCATTGTTCATGCATTCATGTAAGTTTCTTCTTGTAATGTGGGATCTTTGAAGCTAGATTTTTATATTTTTTCATTTTTATTTAACATTTAGTGTCTCTCATAAAGTATTTTTATGCTTGATTCTCACTTTTAATTGCAGAGAACATTGTTTTATTCTGGTCATGGTTGAAAATCATTTTGTTTCCTTATAAGTTGGTACTGTATAGGAAGACATGCAAAACATCTTTCCAGTAGCTGTACTTTATTCCAGTTTCCCTGTCACCTTTATGAAGAAGATTAATATTAATCTTGAAATTCAGAAGATAGCATCTACTTTATGAAATCTAGTCCCATCTATGAAGTGAGTTTGTGGTGAAAGTGATGAGCATGGTAAGCACCAATGCTTATGTGTTTGTTTCATCAAATTTCATCATATCTTCAAAGTATCAGATACCTTTTTTCCAGCAGTCTAATAATCTGACAGCTGTACCACCTTCAAAGATAATCTATTACTTTATGCTTATGCATTACTTTCTCTTTTTTTTTCAGTTCATAATAAACACTAATAAATGTCCTTAACTATTTATCTGGTAGGATTGGAGCTTAATGTTCACATGCAAAAGGTATCTTACAAATTCTTCTCTTTATTTTCTTCAAAGTTAACAGCCATTTTTTATTCCTTAAAATTGTCTTATTCCTTTTCATATAAGATGGCTTCACATATAGCATGGAATTTAGTTGGGTATAATGAGAACCAAGTGGCTTGTGTGGCACTGTAGGGAGTACCAAGATCCCTTTGGCCCCAGCTGCATTGCTTTCTGCCTTTACTTTTCATCATGGAGAGACTAGGAATGTGAAATAGTATTCTCAGTGAGTAATTTATAATATGAAAGCAAATTTATTATTATTATTATTATTATTATTATTATTATTATTATTATTATTATTATTATTATTATTATTATTATTCATTAAACAGAATGGCTGGAAAAATTAAATGCATACAGTTGTCATGCCTTCTAACTGTTCTTGGAATTCCACTTCCAGTGAGCACAAACACATTACCCAGACCTTGATGGATAACATGTACTCTTCCCCTGGGTTTCTAGGGTGACGAGAAATGCCATTGATAGGTGGTATTTTCAGGAGAACCACACCCCACGTGAGAATGAGAGGACCATTAGACTTCTACAGGGGCTACAAGAAACTGAATATAAGAAGACAAGGTAGCCCTGAAGAACATCATCAGTGTCCATCCATGTAAAACCTCCAATTGGAAGACTGCCCAATACTTCATGAAGAACAGCCTCATTACTAGCAACAATCCCATGAAGAGGAGAGGAGGGGTTTACCAAATACCATGCCCTGAGAATGGGTACTACCGTTAGTACATTGGTATGACTGCAGCTTACCTCTCGAAGAGGATCGCCATTCACTTACACGAAGGGGCGGTATACTAATACTATATGAGGGATCACAGCAGTGCCTCCCTTTGCCAGGAGATTGTTAGGAGCACAAAAATCTTGGATGGCAACAACAACCATTGCCACCTCTGATATAAGAAGGCCTTCACCATCCTCTGATGGAAACCATTGCTGAACATGACCCAGGAAACCAGGAAACCTTTCTCCCTACCACCTTCAGAAGAATGTCATGCTGCGCACTTTGGATAACCCGTTAGCCACCCACTAATTCATGCAGCATACCCTATGATCAGAACTCCTGAAACCTGATGTCAGCCATTCAGAGCCTTTGTCAGTCAGCCAGATTCTCCTGGATGAGTCATTCTGCCCCCAGCCAATAGGAGGATCCCCTTGGTTTTGATAACTGATTGAAAATTGCCTAGAATTTCTGCAAGTCTGCCTGTGGATATAAGTATGCCATAATTGTATCTCTGGCTTCATTCACCATTTGGTAAATGGTAGAAATTAATACTGAGGCATCACAGAATAAATGAACTTTGGACAGCTGTTTTATAATTTACATGCTGCTACAGACATTCATTCGAGAGATTTAGAAACTGAATTACAAACTCAGTGGCATCCAGACGGCCATGCTGTTTAATGAAGTTTATTCGAAAGAGGGTCTTCTTTTGAGATATTATTATTATTGGTATTATTATCATCATCATCATCATTATTGAGGACAATTAAGAACAATCACATCCCTTAGAAATGAGGATGAAATAAGACCCTCTTCTTGAGCATAAATCTTGGGTCACTGAAAAGTACTGTACACAAAAAGTCTGAAGATTTTAAGTGTATTTTAACAATTTACCAAGATTTACTCTCAAGAAAAAGGCCACATTTTATCCTTATTATTAATATTAGTTTAATATTTGGAGCAAGACAAAGCTAAAGCAATTTGACAGCTTATAGGGAGGAGGACCAAAGGGAACAGATGAAAGGTGAAAAGGCAGGAAATAATGCAATTGCTGCTCAAAGAACCTTTTGTACCATCTATAATGTGCAACTCAAGGCTCCCTGTAGATGGTACTTCTCTGCAGTGATGAAAACTGAAAAGAAATCCTTTTAGAAATCTCCAGTAACTTTAATACTGTATTGTCAGATTGAAAATGGAAATCTTTCTCATTTATTGCTGTTTAGCACTTATGCTGTGTACTGAAGTTGTATGTTTATTGCTTAAGACATATTTAGGCTTATTTCATTACTGTAGTATAATTTAGTATTACTTATACAGTTTGGAACGTAGCCTAATATTGTTGAAAAGTCATTTTTTTAGAAGTATTTGACACAGGATATAAATTTAATCTGCCTTTGAATTCTCCTCTCCACATTTGGATATGTGCCATAAAGGTTTACACTCCATTTAGTAGTGATTTAACAAAACCTTCATACATTTGGATAAACCAGAATAGGTTTTGGTTAAGCAGTTATGTTTTCATTCTAAGGTGAATGTAGCAGCTGTGGTGTAATTTTTAGAATCCCTTAATACTGTACAAAGAAAGTGCACTATCATTTGGAAGATACTGAGCGTGATTATTTTCTCATTACTCTATAAGCAGTTCTTTCTTAACAGATAATTCCTGTTTAGTTGTTAATTAGGAACAAGAATTTTGTATATTAATATTTTCTTGTGAGTTTGACGAAGTGAATATCATAAAAATGATAAATTTTGCTCTGTAATACAGTAGTTTGTTAGTTATTGGATATCAACCTCCTTGACATAGTTTACATTAAAAGACAATACTGAACATGATTATCATAAAAGAAGTAAATTTGTTGGGCTATACAATTACAAAGCTGTTTTCCTCCAAAGCGGGCTTGAAAGCCATTTACAGTACTTGGAGAGCACTGTTAATGTTAAAAACTAGCCTTCAAAACTTTAATGTGATTCTCATAAGTTCTTACTGACTGCTGGGCATTATACTTTGGTAACAAAGATTCAAGTTGTCCATAGAATGAATCAAATGAATGTATTTATTATATTTCATCATTATGCAAAATTTCATTAAAGCCTAATTCTTCTGTAGCATGATAAGTATTAATCTCTAAATTGTACACAGTACTTCCATATTTTTAGGGGTCAGTCAATTATCTAATGATAACAAAACAATGACAAATCGTACTTACACAATGATCCATGTAGTGAAGGATTTAGTAAATTCTGTTACATGTACTGTATTTCTGTAGGGATATTGTGGTCCATCCATCCTACTAAAAGAAGTAGAGATTGTTTTTTTAGATGAACCAGTATACTGTATGCATTATACAGAAAAAATAATAGTTATTTTTTATTTTCAGGGTGTTCACATCAGCTTTAATATTAAGATGTAAAAGCTAATAGTCAACACTTTAGATCCTAAGTCTATATTTGCATTTGATTTCTTTTCATTCTAGAGGTAAGTTTCAGGTCCACACTTTGCATTCTTATTTATTGTAGTGATTACATTTCCATCTCATTGCTGAAAAATATTTATACTGTAAATTGCATTTTTTTAGTATTCCAAGTATTCTTTGTATTTATTATCTTAGAAATACACATGCAAAGTTACAGGTAATTTTCTATGCAGCATTGCAACAGTCATTGTAGGCTTCCAGAAATATTTTGCATTATACTGAAAGTTAAAATAGTAATGTCATAGAAAACTGTGATATTGATTCAAAACAAAGCTTTTCTAAGTATAGTTTATCTTGTTTGCCAAAAAGTAATATATTAAGCATCACCTTATTGTTAAAAGGTAATGATGCTTAATATATTACTTGTAAAAATACCTTTTACTTTTTCTAAGTAATTTCTTAGTTCATTGGCTGTCTGTTATATGATATTTATTATTTGCCAATATTAAAAGTACAATATTTTGTTATAGGGGTATTAACAAGTGAAACATAAATACAGTATGGGGATAATGCAATGTATATTTCGTTAAATATACTTTTTTACCGCCTTTTGTTTTTTTCACTTTCCTCTTGGAGGTTATACAGATGTTTTAGAAAATTTCTAATTATTGTAGGGAACCTGAGCATACAAAAAATGATATGGTTTATTTTAATTTTCCTTTCAGATGAAATATGTATTTGAAAGCAAATAGCATATTTTTCCTCTTCATAGATTTGTTAGTAGGTTCCAGAACCTCATTTCTGATGTGAGGAATGGAAGGAGTAGAGTGTATGATTACAATGACAGCAACAAGGAGAGAGACTTGTACATAATAGTTACAGCATTCAATGCAAAATTTCTTAGTGCTGTATGAATCTCACAGGAACCCAATTTCCTTAATACTATCCTTGAGAGACTTGCTCATGGATTGTGCCTGTAACTTATTTGTCCTACTAATGATATACAAACATTATCTAGCTCAGCATAGTCCTTTCTTTGTCAAATCCATTTTCCTTCCAGCTGCATCGCTTTCCATCTCTTCCTTGTCATCACTTCCCCTACCCAGAAGTTATAATCTATTTGATAGGATTTAGGGCTGTCCTATGAGATATGTATTTTAATATTGAATTGCAGTATTAAATGAAACTTTCTAAAGAGCAAATTGAGGCTTATAATAGAGAATTAGGGATTTAACCCTTGTAGCTCCCCTCAAGTGCCTATGCTCGATCATTTTACTGACACACCTGGTCCAAGGCATATTCTTGTTTTATTTTTTATTTTTTCCTTATACAGTGTTTGTTTCGTCCATTTCATTAATTAGAATTATTTTCTTTGCCATCAGAAATTCAGTAACAACTACTAAAGAGTGTAACTTGGCTAGGAGGTGCACTGAACTTGGTGAGTAAAGTATGGTATATTTATGTTTGTTGACTTTTGTTGTGTAACTTTTCCTTCTTATGAAAGTTGTGTCATATAAAAGGTAGTGAATTGTGTCTACGGGCACCCCCAAAAAATTGATGCATGGATTGAGAATATTTTCTTTTGTGATTAGTCATGATGGAATGCAATGCCAACTTTATAGCTATGGCTGATTGTATTTAAACAATTTTTTTAATGTAAAGGCAAGTTAGGTAGCCAACACCAGGCCTAGGCCAAAAGAAAACAATGGAAAGAATGGGGAAGGAAAGAGCGTGGTTCTTTTAAATGGGGGAAGTTTACAGGAGTTAAAAAGAGAGAATAGGAAGAGAGTTCTGAACCTTGGCTGCAATGGTAAGGAATAGGTGTTGAACCTCACAATTCAGTAGTTATTGATTATCAAAGAGTAAATGTTAGAAGAGGTGGCCTGATTGGTATTAAAAGGCTGGCTAAGATGAGTGACATTTTTAACTCAATAGGATAGTATATGAAAGAGTTCTTACAGAAGAAAGATGAGCTGCCCAATTTGTAGAAGAGAAACAGGGTTAAGAGAAGAGAAAAGAGCAATTTTCCCCAATTGTAAGACTTACATTAACATACATTAACATCAACTCAACTTTGCACTCATACCTGATATTCATGGTGAATAAGGTAACTTGGGAATTGAGAACTTCAGAGGAAAATCTACAAAAATACAGAGGTGTTGAGCTCTTTTAATCAATTTTTCACATTTATTTTGAGGCCTCTTGTCAGCCCATACTTGGTTCATCAGCTGGATCATTTTATACTCATGGGTTATATCATAGTTTTCTTGAATTACATTTTATTACAAAAACCTTATCTGATAAAGTGCAGACAGTAAATGAGTACTGGAATAACTTGAACATATATCAGTGTAACTGCTTTGCTTTTACTAGATAATATCCATAATTTCTTGTTATATAATAGTTTTCTTGAATTACCTTTTATTATATGTTGTAACTGCTTTGTTTTTTCTAGGTAATATCCATATTTTCTTGGTTATATCATAGTTTTCTTGAATTACCTTTTATTAAATGTTGTAACTGCTCTGTTTTTACTAGATAATATCCATATTTTCTTTCTAATAACTGGGGCCACGTACTAGGTGGTCTGGATGCCATTTGAACACTATATTTGGTTGTTCTTATGGATCTACTCATCTTATTTTTATGTTTTTTTTTATAAACTTTATATGTCGAAATATTCAGTTGACTTGTATTAACCATTATTTGTTCTAGACTCTTCCCTAGTTGTTAGTGGAAACAATCTATTCTCGTATTTCATGGTTTGTTTCCCCTAATGTCTGAATATTCAAAATCCCTCACTTTAATGTGTTATTGTCCTTCATGATCAGTAGTAGTATTACGCTCAATTCAGCAGTTTTCCTGTATGTGTTATACTTTTTTGTTTCCTGTGGTTCAAAGTCCTTGATGGTGTACATGATATAGAAAGTGGTGTAGCCAGCCATCTTTCCTTTTTGGGGTAGGGGCCATTGAATCACTGTGGAGGTACTGTACATAAGTAATATACACACAGACATACAAATAATAGTATATACAGTATATGTATATGTATATATATATATATATATATATATATATATATATATATATATATATATATATATATATATATATATATATATAAATATATATATAAGGGATTTTGACAGAGGAAAATCTATTTCTGAGGAAGGTCCCATGTCACTCCGGTGAAATTCCATTACAGCATAATTTCTAGGTATAACAATGCTAGATATACCAGAGAAAAAGAGCTTTCAGGAAAGCTGGGGTTATTTACCCCCAGTCGATCGTCTTTTAGAAGACGTCGGTATAATGAAGGGTGAGTGAAATACCACTACCACGGAAATATACTCGAAAGATCTCTCCTTATCAAAACGTAAAAGAGTGGTGAGCCGTTACAGCCCCTCACTCAACACTGGCCAGGACGGCGACGCCAGCGCCACCTGCTCATTCCACATGCTGGCACTAACCCCAGACTTGGCATGTGCAAGAAGGGAGGGAGTACTAGACTAGAACAGGAGGGTCACCGGTGACACGGGACCTTCCTCGAAATAGATTTTCTCTGTCAAAATCCCTTTTCTGAGTTCAGTCCCGTGTCAGCCGGTGAAATAGTGATAGAGAATCATGCCAAGACTGCTACTACTGGAAAACAAGGGGGTAACCTGAAGAGGCAAAATTGTAACGAAAATAATTTTAATTAAGGAATCTCTTCCATGAAGCAAGAATATTCTAAAAGTAAGGCAACTTAATTTTAAGGCACACAATAAACTTAACACTACAAAACACTGGGAGGTCTCGGTCTGATGGGAGAAAACCTCAAAATCTTAAAATTACTTAAAAGTAGTGGGAACAGCAAATGTGCACAGAACAAGAATACAACTTAAAACTATATATGTAAACTTAGCTTAAAACATGTAAGAGACAAGACTAATGAAAATAACACACGCCAATTATCCGGGTACGTGGAGCCAACAAAAACTGTCCAGTACCCCTAAGCAAACGAAACAATTATGGCTAATCAGGTTACAGTTTTCCATCATAAAATACAAATATATCAATATGAAGAGCTAGAGCAGTGAGGCATAAACGACCAGGAAAACAAGCAGAGAAGCAAATGAGGTAGGCAGGCAGGGGGAAAAGGAAAGGATATAATTATCTAATGTGGGGAGATGACACTTCCCACTGCTGCAGATAGAATATTTCAGGGCTTGAGTGATTTTTAAATAGTGGCGTTTAAACACTAGAGGTGATTTCAACCCGTATATTTTGATAACTCTGAAAAGTCCATATTATGAAAATAATTAGTAGAAGTAGCCACTGCTCGAATATCATGAACTTTAGGAACTGAGTCTGGGTTGGCTTGTTTAATGAAATACAGAATCTGTTGTCTTATACCATTAAAGGGAAAGAGTACCACCTTTCTCCCTGATAAAAAGAGGACCCGACTTACTCTGTGGAGTTCTTGAGGGTAAGATTTAAGTGTATGGACTGGACATAAAGATTGATCTTGAGGAAGGGGCACCACCTTCCAGGGAGACCACCTGTCCTGTGGGTCTTCGTTTTTAGCTAAAAATCTAGGGTCAGGGGAGAGGAGGACTTCTCCGGATGGGAGAAGTTAACAAAATTATCACCTCTAGTGAGAGCTGACAGCTCTGAAATTCTAGCACCTGAAGCCAAACTAAGTAAAATAAGGTTTTCCTTAACAGATCTTGATAAGAGCAATGGTTATCCAACTCTGACGCTAATTTAAGGACGTCATTGAGAAACCAAGTAACCGAATGTGGACGTGATATTGGTCTCAGACGACGCATGCTCTGGGGATGGATGAAAATAAGAATCTGTAAGGTCAATTTTAAAGTCGTAAAGAAATACTTTCTTCAATGCCGACTTGACTGTGGTAATAGTGGCGGAGCCAGGCCTTTCTCAAACAGTGACCTAAAGAAGGAAACTCTAAATTAGTCGTCATAATTTTGGCTTCAGATGCTTTTCAGGAAGGAGGCTAACTTTGACTGCTGAGTCATATTGCCTAATAGTAGAATCTCTTTTATCTGATTCTAAAAACAGAGTGTTGACAGGGTCAATGTTTGCTCCTTTTTGAGCTGCGAAACTTTATAAAGTCCATAAAGCTAGGCATCTTGAATCCTTGAGGAAGCTGGACACAGTCTTGGTTTGTACTGTTGGGTCAGAATGGGCTTGGGAATCAAGACTGCAAGCCCAGTTCCTGAAGGAGAGGAACCAATGTTCTTCGGCCAATAGGGGCTCTCACAGAGCTGGTTGTTCTTTTTGAATGTCCTGTTTGTGTAAAACTTTCAGCAGCAAATTTATTGGAGGAACAGATAAATTCTCTCCCAACTGTTCCAATCTACTGTCATTGCGTCTGTGGCGTGTCGAGGGTCAGGTTGGGGGACTACGTAACAGGGAGCTTGAAGGTTTCTCTCTGTTGCGAACAGATCCACTTGAGTCCGGAACTGGCGGCAAATCCACTGAAAAGATTCGCATCCAGGGACCACCGTCTCCAACGGGTAGTCCTGACAGGGAATCAGCCACCACGCCCGACACCTGCCAGGTGGGTGGGCTGACAGGTGCCAACCGTGCTTGTTCGCCAGGAGAAGATAGCTACCATTACTTGGTTTACTCGACCTGATTTTGGAGCCGCCCCTGTTGATGCAATGAACCACCATGCGCTGTCTAACACCAACCTGATATGAATCCGATTGGGAGGGCGATTTTCTTCAGCTCAGAAAGACCGCCATGGCTTCCAGGTGTTTTATATGGAACTGCTGAAACATTGTGACCACGTTCCTGTACTTTTGTTTTGTAACCTCCCAGCCGCTTAGAGAAGCCGCCTGTGTGGGATAACTCAGTGCCGGAGGGGGAAACCAGCGGGACTGTTTGGACAGGCCCATGACTGTAGTCCAAGGCCGCAGCCTGTCTTTAAGATCCGAGGATAGAGGAGACCCTGTCCCCTGAACTGGTGCTTCTGCTCGCTCCGCCACACCTGTTTATGTCCTTAATTTGGCTTTCAGAGCAGGTCTGTTACTGAAGCAATTGGAGACCCCGAGACCCTTTCCTGGGACCGACGGGATGCTGACTGATTTTTGAGAAACACTCTTGGTGAGAGATGCTATCTCTTTCCTCTTGGAAGGAGGGAGAGATAACGTGGGGAGGACAGGTCCCACTGAAGACCCAGCCATTGAAACCGAGACTCCGGAGTCAGGGCGGGACTTCTCCTGTTCAGCTGAAAACCCAATGACTCTAGGAAATTGCGGTGACTATGGACGTGGCTTCCTGACACTCCAGCACAGTTGGAGCCCAGATTATCCAGTCGTCCAGGTAAGCTGCTAGGAGATTCCTTGGGACCGGGAGCTGCTGCTACCAGATCCGCCAGCTTAGTGAATATCCTGGGCGCAATGTTCAGACCGAGCATGACCCCTGAAGGAGTAGGCTTGGTTCCCGAGTCTGAAACCGAGAACTGAGAGAAGTTCCGCGCAACTGGGACGTGATAATAAGCGTCTGAAAGATCGATAGAGGTGGGTGACGGCTCCACGCGGAAGTAGAGTCCTGACCTGAGCTACAAGTAAGCATGCGAAACTTGTCGCATTTTTATGTAGAGATTTAGACGCGACAGATCCAGGGATCACTCTTTGCTGATCGGAGTCTTTTTGGGGAACAGTGAATAGCCTGCCTTGAAATTTTAGGTGCCTTGCTTTATTTTTGCTCGTTTGTTGAGTAATCACTTACATAATCTGCAGGATTGATGTGGGTGGCTGGTAAAATCTGTTTGGAGGGGAGGATTTTGATCCAGCTCCACCCCAGTCCCTGGACACAATGCTGTGTGCCCAAGGGCTGAAGGTCCATTGGTCCCTGAACCAGCAGGCGACCGCCTGCGTTTTTCTCGGGGGAGGGAGCGGGTTTGTTCCCTCTACCACGTCCTCCTCTCCCCTTGGGGGTGGTGTTAGATTTTTCCTCTGTAGGGGTCTTGCCCTTCCTCCTCCTCTGCCACCTGTTGAGGCCGTGAAAAATCCACGGCCTTCATATGTAGGGTTGTATGCTGGTGAGGACGCCGTTTGAAAACAAAACATACTGCTGGGGTTGGGACTTAGGGTAGATGGTTGGGCACTCGAGACCGGATCGGCTGAACCATCGCCTGATGAGGCCTCTTATGTCTCCTGAACCTTTTCCTCCTCTCGTCTGGGGTCGGCCGATTCTGTGTCTGCGCCGAGGGGAATTCCCCACCGAGCCCGAGACTCCTGATTGGCCCGTGTGGCGCCAGGACATGACGGATGTAACCTCCTTCAGGGAAGAGGTTAAGTCCCCAGATTGAACTTTTAATGAGCTTGGGCTCGTGGCGGATTGTAGCGTCAGCAAAAATAAATTACTACATTCCAGCTAGCCACTTAACAAACTCATGCAAGTCTAACTGGAAGGTCTTAGGAGAAGGCACCAGCAGGACCTGAAAAAGGGTTACGTCCGAGCCGGAGCGGCAGTAGCCTCAGTAAGACAGCCGGGCTCAAGGACCGGGCTAGCAGTCAGATCTCAAACTCGCCTTTAACAATGATTCCAGGCGACTTAGGGGTTGCTCAAGCTAAACTACTGATGGAAACCACATAAAGAGGAGTCCAACTTGCCTACAGTGAGAAAGTGGTAGAAGATCTACCAGAACTCGTTACTTCCTGGGAATACCAGAAGTAGGTCTGTTTCCTCAGTTGAGGAAAGGGGTTCCCATCGAGGCATGCTCGGGTCGTGGCCAGAGCAATTTTGTCCATACAAGGAGGGAAGATCTTCACCTAGGCGAACATCGGGAAACTGCCCTTGAAAGGGGTTTTTATGTTCACTGCCTGCCACTCCGTCCAGAGTGCGCAGGAGAGCCCACTGGGCTTGGTCTTCTAGGATGATGACAGTTTCCCCTAGGTACCTTGTCTGACGGAATCAGGCTTCTTCGGTAAGCCCCTCACGAAGCCAGATAAGGCAAGAGATCGGGAAGAACTCCACTCCTCCAAACTGGTCTTCTGTGCCCAGACTGTCCTAAGGTAAGTTTGCTTAACATGTTGGATGGCCGGAGGTCTGAACCGCCAAGGGTTTCCGACATCAGCATGGGAGGGTCCGTAGTGTCGAGATAGAGTATCATGTGTTCGGCTTTAGGTTGGGGGAGGCCAAACCTTCCAGTACACTGTCATAAGTGGCAAACTTTTCTGAGATCTTCTCAAATCTCGAGTCTAGATCCTGCGTGAACTGTTTGGCACAGTTCAGTGGCCAGGCTTGTGCGTCAAAAGAGCTGGGGAGGAGGGCTTGGTTTTGCCGCCCCCACTCGATGCCCTTGCCGGAGGCTAGACTTACTCGGGAGGCCACCGGTCCTGGGACCTTAGCCTTCACGGGGGAAGGGTAATGTGCCTTCTTGAAGTCGAGGACTTATAGCCCTTCGCCTTCCCATGAAGTCTTCAACTTGGGGATAGCAGACGGAGCTCTATCGCCCAACGAGAGAAGACTGCACAAAACCTGGAAAAGATGACACAGATGAATCAGGGGGTTAAACAAAGAGGGCCTCGCCTCCCAACATCCTCACTTACCTCTCACTTACCACCTGGTCCTGTCGTATTCCAGGTTCCAAGTCGAGATTTGATGCGGCAACATCCTCCGGACCGGCGTATAATGTCCACTTGAGGTGGCTGGGTCGCATCAAGGATCTGCTGGATAATAGTGGCAAGTTCTTCTGAACCTGCTCTTGCCACCCGTGCGCCGGGGTAAGCTAGGTCCCTCAACCTGGTGATCGAGGCGTAGGGCTTCCCGACGGAACATTCCTGCGAACCCAGCCACCCAGGCCCGGAGGGGATTCAAAGGCAGACTTCTTGGAAGTTTCATCCGCCTGCAAGGAAACCTGTGGTTAGTCAGGAATGCAAAGACCGACGGAGGATATAACCAACGTAACGTATGAGGAGCATGGACCGGAGGAAAGAAGACTTTCACTTACCGACTCGTCTTGGATGGTTGAGGAGAGAGCGAAGCAAACCTCACAGCCATCGGGGTGCCAAACAACCAGGTCGTCTAGCCGGACCGCACAACCCGCGTGGGTCCGGCACACTACGTGCCCGTAGGGTTGTTGAAGGGAGGCGGTACACCCCGGCTCCTCACAACGAACAGTCTGTAAAGGTAACAGTACATGAACCTCACACTCTAAGCAAAATAAAGCCGGCAAGGCCGGGAAACTCAACTACAACCGGAATACTCCGGTGTAGAAGAACTACCAATTTAAACTGGGCCAATAAGCTTTAAATGCATCGAGCGGAAGTTTAAGGATTCCTTACCCCAGAGGCCTCGGGGAATGAAGGGAACGAAAACCAGGAACCAACCATAAGGGCTGCCAGAAAATTAACGCAAGGTAGACCCCAGGTGTGGGACCGGAATCACGTATATGGTAGAAACAAAATATATAATAATAATAACAATAAGCAAATTAACAATGATGGTAACCACTCCGAGACCGGAGGAGTCTGTATACTAACGTGACATAGAACCACCTCACACCTATCTCCCCGCCGAGAAGGAATGATAAGGATCAGCGTTCATACATACTGCGGGCCACACCTAAACCCAAACTCCGCAGCTTTCGATGGGGGAGACGAGGCGAGACAGGATCGAACACGCTCAGTTAACCGAACCACCACCCCACCACAGCGAAGCTGGGACGTCATGGGAGGGCTAACCCTCTACCAATAGGAGAAGTCCCTGGCTGGAGAAAACGCCATCTAGCGTCACCGCATGACGAGTCGCCAAGGCTGAGGGGGTTAGTGGGGAGGAGTAGGCTACCAGAGGGGAGAGGAGACAAGGGAGAACATGACACCAGCTCAACTGCAACCTTCCTTCCCAATGAACTTGGAAGGGAAGCTACACTCCAGGAGCTACACACCCCAAAGCCCAACATCTCCTAGGCGTGGCCTAATAAAACCAAAACTAGCATGGGTTAGGAGGAGAGAGGTGAAAAGGAGGAGTAACCAACAGGGAGAGAAATTTTGTGCCGAGAGCCAGCAGGGAACGAGTAGGGGATAAAGAAGGCGACTAGCCAGAGGAACACGATCAAAGAACGATTCCCCCGAGAAATTGGGAAGAGGACTAGGGGCTCTACTCTGACCCTCAAACGGACCCTGAGTGAATAGCAACAAAACTCCCTCAACCTGTCTCCACCCAGGCAAGGGATGAGCCCACACACAAACTGTTATCATACAAAAAAAAACAATAGAATAAAAATTACGTTCACAGGAAGTGTAGCCTACCCTCGAGAGTAATTCAAAATATTTTATAAGGCCTCATCAGAGGCAAACTACACAACCAAAAACAAAAAACAAATAAAACTAAAAACATTAACCTAAATTAAGAGCACCATCTTTCAAGAATAACATAATAGCCTATGAGACTAAATGAAAAGAACCCGACCTGGTGGGGGCTGAGATGGGGCAACTCCTATGCAAAACAAAAACTAAAGTGGAGGAGAGCCATCGTGAACGGAACCACCAGGAAGGAATTCAAGGGCTAAAATCTAAATATATAAAAAAGACTGGGAGAAAACTTGACAGAAAGAACAGAAGGAGTCGCCGCCGACATGGCTGATAGGGGGCCTGCGTGGCCATCAATGAAGATCCCAATATTTATGAAAATAATGAGACCAAAACAGCCAAAAAATAGATCAAAAGCCCCACAAGAAGATGGTACTTTAACTTAGAGATGGAAAAGGTGCTCGGCCATCAGAGATGAAGAAAAATAAATCCAAAATAGGGACGAGCACACAAAAGCGAACGTATCCACGTGCTAGAAAATGGAATGAAGTAGGTGGCGCTGGTGTCGCCGTCCTGGCAGGTGTTGAGTGTGGGAGCTGTAACGGCTCACCACTCTTTTACAGGGGTTTTGATAAGGAGAGATCTTTCAGTATATTTCCGTGGTAGTGGTATTTCCACTCACCCTTCATTATACCGAGCGTCTTCTAAAAAACGATCGACTGGGGTAATAACACAGCTTTCCTGGGTCTTTTTCTCTGGTATATCTAGCATTGTTATACCTAGAAATTCGTGCTGTAATGGAATTTCACCGGCTGACACGGGACTGAACTCAGAAATATATATATATATGATACATACATATATACAGTAGGTCCTCGACTTATGGCAGGGGATCCGTTCCAGTGCCATGCTGTAAGTTGCTTTCTGCCGTAAGTCGGTGATTTGCTGTTATTGGCGCTGTAACAGTGCTTATGGCACTGTAACTTGATGTTGCATCAAATTACAGTGCCAAAAGCGCCTACTCTTGCTGTTAGCACCGTCAATGTTGCTTACGGCGCTGTAACTTGATGCAACATCAAGTTACAGTGCTATAAAAGCATATTAACGATGCTGAAAAAGCAGTGTAAATCAAATCCACTGTAAGTCAGTGGCTGCACTGTATATATATATATATATATATATATATATATATATATATATATATATATATATATATATATATATATATATATATATATATATATATATATATATATACTGTACAGTATATACATATACAATTCAACCTCTAAAAACCGGCATTCTGTGGTCCGGGAACTCCTGTGGTCCGGCTCGATTTTGAATGAGCCGCCATTAGTTCATTCAGCGGCCACAAGGGTGGCGCCACATATTGTTTACAAACTTCCATAGCAGCGACACATTATTTACAGACTCTCAGTGGCTAGCGGCACTAACGCTGTGGTCTTGATCACTTCTTTAACAGCTATACATATACACCCATTCGATATTGCACCCATGAACATAAGCATAAATGATTATCTATGGTTGAAAAGGTGGGAGTTACTCAAGAGATTAGAAAAGAATTGTCCATAAAAGGAGTTTAGAGCACTATGTAGCACAGAGTTATCCACTGTATATGATTTAAAAAGTAAAAGGAGAAAGATTTTGAAATTTTTAGGAACATGAAAATGCCAGAAAAGCTTTGAAAATCCCAGAAAATATTGAGTGCCAGGAGCTCAAAATTAGACAAGTACCTGCTAAATGTGGTTTAAGCTCAATGTAGCGAAGGTTTAAGCATTTCTGAGGAGATGCTATGAAACAAGCAAGAATTTTCCATATGAGCTGAACCTAACGCATGAATGTGAATATTTTGCAAAGATTGGTTACCAAAAGTATAAATGTAGATATGACATTTCGTTTTCATAGTAACTGGTGAAAAACGTGAATGCCGACACAGGCTGCAAAAGTTTGTGGATGAATTTCTGGCACAACCCTGTTTTGGCATTGAATGCCACGCAAAACCACTTGCTCAAAAGATATTGAGGCAGCTCCTGTTGGAGGTAAATTCAAAAGATAGTAAGAGTTCTCGCCTGTTGCAATGCTGCAGGAACACACAAAACCAAGTTGATGGTTATTGAAAAGTGTTAACCCAAGGGCCTTTAAAGGGGTGAAAATTTCCCACTCATTTACTGTGGATAACAAGCAAAATTTGTTCAAATGGTTTGAAAATCACTTCGTGCATGAAGCTAGAAACACACTGTAACTCAGTTGGCCTCAATCCAAAGTGTAAAATATTCTTGACTATGGATAATTGTTCTTTACCCCCAAAGCAGAAATTTTGATTAAAGAAGACAATGTTTATGTTTACACCTCCCCCAACTGCACCTCTTCGTTTCAGCCCTGTGACCAGGGCATATTATGGTAATTGAAATCTAAATACAGATCTGAGTTTGTGCACCGTTTCATTGTTGCACTAAATAATGGGAAGCCTTCTGAAGAATTCAAGAAGGAATTTAACTTAAAGGATACAAATGGTCACTAGCATTTGCCTGGAATAAAGTCGAGTAAAAAGTACACTTCTCTGGTGGCTGGCATAAACTTATGGCTGCTTTTTAATGTTTGAGGAAGACAAAGGTAAAGAAGCTGACTTCTGTCGATTTAGAGCTCTGAAAATGGAAAGATTCAAGAAGGAATTAACTTAAAGGATATTGTATGGTTGTCACTAGCTTCTGCCTGAATAAAGTCGAGAAAAGTACACTTGCAAGGTGGTTGGCATAACCTATGGCCAAGCTTAATGTTTGAGGAAGACAAAAAGGTAAGAAGCTGGACTTCTGTCGATTTAGAGTTTCGAATGAAAGATCTCATGAATTTAACTTTAAAGGATATTGTATGGTCACTCAGCTTCCGCCTGAATAAAGCTTTATAGGTGGCACACTTTCAAGGCAGGCTGAGCACAACCTATGGCCAAGCTTTAATGTTTGAGGAAGACAAAGGTAAAAGAAGCTGACTTCTGTCGATTTAGAGTTTGAATGAAAGATTCAAGAAGGAATTTAACTTGAAGGATATTGTATGGTCACTAGCTTCTGCCTGAATAAAGTCGAGAAAAGTACACTTCGGCAGTGGCTGGCACAACCTATGGCCAAGCTTAATGTTTGAGGAAGACAAAGGTAGAAGGACTTCTGGTCAATTTAGAGTTTCTGAACAAAAGGTTTGGTCAGGGAATCGGTTGAGATGATAGAATATGTCAAAACCAAATTGTCTTCAAATATCAAAAGCTGATTACAGAAGAGAGCACTGAGGAAATGGATGAATCACTGGGACAATGATGAGCCTGTTGTTCATCAGCCAACTGATCAAGAAATACTGGAGATGGTAAAACATGGTGAAAAGGAGGAAGTGTAAGAATTAACCATAAGATGAAAACGAAGATGTGGAAGAGAGAATTACTGTGGGTGGCATATCCAGCTGACAAGAGATTGAATTGAAGGACAGTGTTGTTAGATGGGTGAAATTTTTCACCAGATTTGGAAAATATGTCAAATGTCAAGCTTCCTGGCAGTGGTAGATGAGTTTGGAAACTAACCAATATTTAAGTGAAATATATCAGTGGATCAATGACAATATTGATTTACCTAGCCATTTTAGTTTTATTCAGTGAAGAACTTCATCCATTATGGAATTAATTACATTCATTAGATTAACTAACTTTCAGTAGGAGCTTAAGAATGCTTGAAATGCCGTCCGTTTGTCTTAATGGTATCTGGCAAACCTGTTGAGATTCGATTCGCCAGACAGTTCACTTTGTCACATGGTCTGTCCTTGCTTGCGTGTCGTCTTAATTTGTTGGGGATATTGTTGTAAATGCACAAATTTAAGTTAATTTAATTCGCAATTAAACGGGTATATGGTTTTTCTTTGACCCATTTCGGGAGATGCCAATTCATTTTTAATAGCAAATCAGTTAGCAGTATTAAAATGCTTGGCTGCTGGCTATGGCATGCTGTCTGAGAGATAATAGGTTAAATGTTCTCATAAATTTATTTTTTTAGTGACTAACCTAAAGAACAAAATACCTTAACTAAAATGTCAACTAAAGTGTTTTTGATATATTGTGTGTATTCGATCTTCATCTTGTGATGACGGAATCTGCTGCACTGAGTTTGAAATTACTGAAGCATGATTGAAAAAAAAGTTTTACTTCTGATATATATGGAAAGTTAATCATTCTTTAATTGAAATATGAAGTAGTTTGTTTTTTTATTTCAATATGGAAGATAAAACCATGTTTTTTTATTTCCAATATGGAAGATAATTTTTAAATTTTTTTATAAAGAGCTAGAGTGATCTCTAACAGTGTTTTTTTTTTTTTAATTTATTAACTGCCATGACTCCTAGTTTTCCAAATGTTTTTTTTTTTTTTTCAAACTGGTGTAAATGATGTTATTTTATTTGTTGATATATAACTATATTAAAACACGAATAAAACAAAAAATAGTAGTATTTAAAAATGTACTAATGGTTTTTCTATTTCATTTAAACCATGTATACATACTATTTTAATGTTAGAATTTGGTGAAATTCCTGATGTGCTCTTGGTAAATCGGCATCTCAGAATCTGGCACACTGTCGAAGACGGAGCCGATCGGAACCAAAGGGGGTTGTATGATCGAAACATGAAGTCATGTCTGTTTATTTTCTGATACAAAACAAAAATTAATTAGGAGAAGCCTAAGGCAAAAGCAAGCTACCCCAAAACAAATGGTTAAAGAAGATTCATTCCATTGTAGAAATACACCTTATCTGTCTTGGTCTACTCCTCTCGAAGTTCAAGTAGTATATACCAGCAGACCTTAAGGTTCAACACAGCTCAGGGTTGGTAAATGCCTACTACAGTGCAAATTGTAATGATGGAAATCCTTTCTCTCATTCAAGTAAAATGACACAAATTTTCATAATTGGTCGACTGAAAACAAACTTGTTTTCATCTTTTTCAAGACATGGAGGAACCACTTGAAATTGAGATTGCCCAGATCGAGCGTGCTTTACATGAATTATGGATTATGTTACATTTACGTGACAAATGTAGTTGTGTAAACTCCAAACGCTGCCGCATTTGTTGAGACGTGTACGACGACTTGAAACTGAAAATGAAGGTGTAGCTCCACTTATTTCGTTTGAAATACCATCTATCTACCATGTAAAAGGTAAGGTACTTCTACTGTTTTTTATATAATGCATGTTACATAACACTTAATAGTGCTCTTTGTATTCTTACTGATGTAACAGCAAATTGCTGGAAGAATTGTTATGGCACTGTTAGCATAAGTTGTACCATGTTAAGTTGGTTTTGTGGTTGTAGTGGCAAGATGTACGATGTTCTCCCCATAACTTTTATGAATATGGCAGTTCTATGTTGTTCCACTCCTGATATGCATGCAAGGGCTGTAATTGTGTGTAATGGCCAGCTATGTAGGCATGACTACAGTATACCCAGGCCAAAGACTGCATGCTTTTTGGCACAAGATTGCTGGCCTCTAAATTAACTTTTCAAATACAGGGCACCAGTATATACCTAAATACAGGAACCAGTTCCTCTAATAATATGGAAGGGAACTACTAGGAATAAATGTTTTACACCATGTATCCTCATAGTAAGAAACAAAGAAAACGCGGAGTCATTGCCTTTCCAACCCTAACTGAATAAACAAAAGATTCTTCCGTCTGCGACGTCAGTCACCTGTTCCAGCTAAGAGCAGGCCTGGCTTATTAACGCAGGGCTGAAGTGTCACGCTTTTGATAGCAGCTCTGCCCAGGCTTGAATTGCCGCATACGCTGGCTTTTAGTTAATTGTCCTAAGATGAATGTATAGTTTCAGAATGTAGGTCATGGACAATTGACTTTATTGTCAAGCTACATGGTGGCACCAGTGGGATGTATTTATCTATTATAGACTTCATATACCCACCCTAACGTCGTGTGTGCTAACAGGTGGCCATTAGGTCTGTATGTATTTTCAGGTATGATAGCTTCAGCTTTGCGTGCTTAGTCCCATGTCACTTTTAGCCTAAGGTACTATTAAATCTAATATATTGTAGCTTATGTTGATTTTTTTTACCTGTGGCCCTTATGATAACTTAGCCTACAAATGGAGGGTGATGTAGAGAGAGAGAAGATTTCTATGGATAAAAATGTTGTCTGCCACGGGATACTCAGAGCTCTCAAATGAAACAAACCAGGGGTAGTCAGCTTATTGACATGAAAAGGGAAATGGGTAATTTATTAAACTCTGCACCTGTCACTTCCCACACCCCAGTCAATTCTGGACAGAGAGTTGTTGAAGTTCAGACATTAACCCATTTATTACAGCATACAGAGCAGACATGATCAAAGTGACAATTACACACAACCCAGCCACTATTGACATACACCTATCAAATAATACACAGCCAGTCATGTCCAGCAAGACAGCACAACCCTTTCATTCCGGTTGATAATCATTTTCCTATGGGGATTTGGTCTCAAAACCCATGATATTTTGATGCTGAAGTTGTGAAATTAAGCAAGGTGCTGGGACTGGATAACAGACATGCTAGATTTTTAGTCAAAGTAGATTTCTGTGTTTCTGCAGATGTTGATAGCACCTCCAAGTTAGCACTTACCAGAGTGGAACAAGAAATTGCAAACATTATCAACCTGCTGAAAATGGGTAAAGGAAGTGAATATATCGGAGTCAGTTTAATGACATACTGAATTACCAATGCTTGTTCAGCTTATTATTACACAGGCTTGCGCTTGGAAATTGAGATTGAATGTTACAGCATAGACGAAGTTCTAGAGCATTTTGTTAACAGAGTGAGATGTAAATTGTTTTGAAATGAAATTTCTGAGGATTTCTTGGATGATAGGGTACCCCTAGAGAGATTCATTGAATTTGTTAGAGTATGAGCACATCTAGCACAATAAGTGAGAGATGGTACCAGAAGAGTTTTTCCTGTTAATAACCTGGTTCCTGAACTACAGCCTGTAGTAAAATAGTAATGCAAATAAGACAACAACAGAATTGCAAGATCTGAAGAAGCCAAATTAGTGATTTGTCTCATCAAATTAAAAGAAGTTTAGTAAGAATAAAGAAAACAATCAGGTATTAAAGCCACTGTAAAGGTCAGGATCACAAAAATTTGAATGTCCTTGTAACCTCCAAGAGGTCTTTGTTTTGACTGTCACATTCCAAATTGTAAAAGAGTGCACAGCAAAGTGTCCAGGGCCTGTTAAGAATGAATGATTATATTCAAGTGTCTCCTTTTATCAGTTTGATGATGATAAACAAAAGTATTGTGTTTAGCCTTCATTGATACTGGTAGTGAAGTATGTGCAGCATAGAAGAGGCTCATAGAAAACTTTAGGTTTACATTGTAACTCAAACGAGAAATATACCACAAATCTACTGGAGATAACATGTCTTCTCTGTTCTGGGCAACAGTGTATTTGGATGTTCACATTGACAGGCGGTGTTGCTCTATTTTGTTCTTAAGGTCCTCACTGTTTTATTTGGACACAGACTCATTGTTAGAGCTGATTTGATTAGGGGTCTACACCAGTGACGCGGATTTATGCACATATAAAATAAATTATTTGGTATAGATTTATTTATCCAGTGAGATATCTGAAACATAGACCTAATAAAAGGGTCGTGACAGATTAAAAATACTCCAACCTAATGAACCTCGTAAAGCCCAGTTAAACTAAAAGAAACTTATTTCTTACCCCCAGGTTATACAGCTGGTATTTACTCATCACCTATAGATGAAACCTCTAACACAAATGTTAGAATTTGTACCTGAAATTAATGAGTACAAACCTGCACGGTGCTTCTCCAAAGTTAATGATGCCAGGAAGTACTGCCACTGGCCGCAATTCAGCACACTTAAGCCAGATGACAATGAAGAATAGAGAACTGCTAGGTGTTACAGGGACAGACCAGTAGTTATTACTCGACCAGCCAGTTCCAAAATGCAGGAAATAGAATTCAGAATGATTTAGTTCCTCCAGGTGTTGATTAATGTGAAGTCAGGCAATACTAGAGAAGAAAAGCTCAAGTATTTACTTTCTCAGCAAGATAATTTCCATCTTACTGCTGACCAACAGGCAGAATTAAGTGACGTGTAGGTTCCAAATCACTCGGTGTTCATTCTTAAAGAGAAAGAATTACGGAAGTTTAAAGATGTCCAAGCTCATGATGCTGTAAGTGATCCACAGCCAGTTAGGTCTGCCATATATCAATTCCCTGAAAAACCCAAAACCCTTATTTCTACCATGTTAGAAGATATAGAAGAAAGAGGAATAATAGAACCGTCAAGTGCAGCATGGCTAACCCCTATTGTACCTGTTAGGAAACCTGATCACACTCAAAGAATGTGCCTTGATTACCATAAAGTCAATACGCATCTCCAAGTTGATATTCACCCTTTACCTAGATTAGAAGAAATGGTAGAAACAGCTGCAGGAAACCATTATTATGTTTCCTCAGATATGAAAGATGCATATTATCAAGTGGAATTAAATGAAGAGAGTAGAGGCTTAACAACCTTTAGTGATGGAGTATCACTGTACAGATTTAAGTGCCTTCATTTTGGATTAGCTGCGGTCCAGTCATATTTTCTCTTATCGTCTAATATCTTGGTGCCTCTTGTTAAGAAAGGGTGGATTAAGAATTAGTACTTAGATGATATTGTTGTTAGGGCTCCCAGTTTTCCAATCCTGTTGAAAAGATTAGAGCAACTATTCAAACTTTTCAGTGAAAGAGAAGAAAAGTTAAATCCAAAGAAATGTCAGATAGGCCAAAAGGAAATCAAATTATTTGGTTACATAATTTCAGAGGGTGGTTGTAGACCATGTCCAGGCAATATCAGCGCCATCAAAAAAAATGACACCCCTTACTAATGTCAGGGAAAATAGGAGATATCTAGGAATGTGTGGGTTTTACAGACACATTGAGGGTTGTGCTAAAATTGATGTTCCCTTGAGTAATATCTAAGGAGAAAGAACTCTTTCTGTGGACAGGAGATTGTCAATCCAGTTTTAAACAGATGAAACGAGCATTAATCACTGCTCCAGTACTAGTAAAGGCTCAGATAACTAAACCCTTTGAATTATTCAGTGATGCTAGTTTAGATCATGTAGGTCCTGTTTTGATGCAGAGACAAGATGATCAGTTAAAACCAGTAGAACAACGTTACAGTACCACTGACAGAGAAGCACATGCTATTGTCGTAGGTTCCATCATTTCCTTTGGGGTGTTCCATTTACCATTCACACAGATCATCAGCCTCAAGTTTCGGTATTCAAGAGGAAGACAAAGTCACCTAGAATGAGCAGATGGGTAATTGAGATGCAGGATTACTGCTTCAAGGTAGAATATAGGCCAGGTAAAAATAATCATGCAGGATTACCGTTTCAAGGTAGAATATAGGCCAGGTAAAAATAATCATGCAGGATTACTGTTTCAAGGTAAAATATAGGCCAGGTAAAAATAATCAGGTGGTAGATCAATTAAGTAGACCAGTCAGAGCGGTCTTTCATCACAGTAGGGACAGTTATCATGGTCTGAGCAAAGATGAGTTCAAAGAAAAGCAGTTAGAGGAACCAAGGTGGGCTGAACTAATAACTTTTCTGGGAGGTGGTAGGTTACCACGTAAGAGGTCTCGTAGAGTTTTGATCAATTCCTGTTGTATGAAGGATTGTTGTATCTCGGTGCAGATGAAGTTGATAACTCAATTCAGTTGAGATTAGTAGTTCCTAAGGATTTAACAAGGGCAGCTTTGAAGTTTGGTCATAAATCAGTGTCTGGTCATGTAGGTATACACAAAGCAATGGATACTATGTAAAACCTGTTGTATTGGCCTTCATTGCCAACTGATGTTACTAAATATGTAAGTGAATGTGTTATGTGCCAAAAACATAGAGCTAGTAGTTCTTTACAACAACAGTTCCAAGAATTGCCTCCTGTAACTAAGCCTTTAGAGTGAATCAGTCTTGATTTAACTGAGATGCTATCTGGTGCAAATGGTAATAGATATGCATTGACTATCATTGATCATTACAGCCAGTATGTGAAGTTCTATCCATTGCGAAGTAAGTCTACACAGCAAGTATGCAAAAACTTCCTTGTCTATTTGAATGACTTTGGTGTACCTATGACAGTCGTTCTTGATAATGGTGCTGAATTCACGTCAAACCAATTTAGACAATTATGCCAAGAACATAAGATAAATACTGGTTGGTTATATTACCCCGTATCATCCACAAGGAAACAGTGTAAGTGAAAGGATCCATAGAACCATAAAAACAGTACTAAATGTAATGTGTAAAGGACATCCTTATCAGAGGAGGTGAAACACGTTGTGCTCAATTCTGGTGTTCATACCACTCATGGTGAACAACCCCACTATGTAATTTTCTCGTAGAGCACCTAGACAAGTGACTGGTATGTTACCCACAATTACTGAAGATGTAGAAGACGACTCTGCCATTGCAAAGGCTCATGGAATAGTTCAGAAAACTCAGAAATGGCCAGCAAGTATCGTGCAAGCCAATCAAAAGAGGAAAAATGAGAAAGTGGATGAAAACTCATGTCTAGGTTAAAATGACAATGTGATTCTAGCACTAGTAAAAACTAAACCCCAGGTGGTGTGGTCCATATGTATATATAATATATATATATATATATATATATATATATATATATATATATATATATATATATATATATATATATATATATAACCATTATATCAGTTTCCAAGTATATATATTCTCGTATATTGTGTTCATACATTATAGATCTGGTAATGACTGCTTGTTTTGTATACAGGGGTCTTGTACTCAGTTGAGTTTTATATAAAGAATTACCCTCCCAAAAGCTTTACAAACTGGTTGAGTTGTTCAAGTTATGTGACTGATGTGTAAGTTAGTCATTAGATGCTTTAAGAGGGTGAGTAATATCTTCAGCGAAAGTTTTTCTCCAGTGGTTGTTGGAGCAATGAAACCTTGAAATGACGATGTGTAAGTGATTGTCAGAGAAAAGTGATTGCAAGTGCATTATACACCTAATGAGAAGTGGCTGATCTTAACCGAATTTAAGATCACTTCACGCAATTTTTAGGTTGCAGTTGGCTAGGATGGTTAGGCAGAAACACGCCTGAATGGCGTGTTGCCCCACAAACCCGTTCCCATATGTCTGTTAGCAGAATCTACTGAGGCAAGTGCTGCAGTTTATATCGCTGGTTGAGGATAGGAAGTATTTACTGCTCTGCAAGACCTGTATTGTTATTTTAGATTTATATTTTACCTAAATGCTTGTAATTTAAAGGATTGGTTGTCCTTGATAAATGAAAGCCAATTTCCGTATGGGTAAAGTGATGTAATGATGGAAATCCTTCTTTCATATTAATGACAATACCCTTCATAATTGATGGACGGGAAAAACGAATTGGTTTTCATCTTATCAAGACATTAAGAAGTGCATAGTTGCATAAGCTCGAATCGCACTGTTCAAGACGTGTACAACAACTTGAGAGGGGAAAGAAATGTAGCTCTCCTTATTTTCATTTGAAATACCATATTTCTCCCTTGTAAAAGTTATGCACTTGTCGTAGTTTATAATGTACATGTTGCCATAACAACAGTATTCTTTTATATTTTTACCTTGATGTAACAGCAAATTACCAAGAATTGTTTTGTACTGTTACGTAAGTTGCACCATGTTGCGTTGGCTTGTGGCTGTAGGCTAAGATGTACGGTATTCTTCCATAACTTTATGAATATGGCGGTTCTTGTGTTAAATTCCTGTTATGCATGTAAAGCCAGGTTAACTGTGTAATGTAAGAGTTAAGTTAGGCATGAGTACAGTATTGCCTAGGCTAAAGACTGCATGCTTTTTGGCACAAGGTTGCTGTACGTATTGTGCATATGTAATAATTGCAAGAGGCCTGAACAAAGAACACACAAAAAAACTCATTGAAGATGAACTTAAAGAAATAAAAGAAAACAGAATATTAAAAGTTGAATCAAGATTCAGCTCAGAAAACTAGTGACATAATAACTAGCATAGATGAAATCCAAAAAAAATTCACAATGTTGATAAAGATAAAAAACACATGGCAAATTAAACAAAACTTATACTGAATCACTACAGACAAAAAAAGTGCTTCTGATCAAATCTACAAAGGAAGAGAGCACAGCAGCAAATGAAAAGAGACATTAAGAGTAAAACAAGGCGCCATTTGAACTGGTTAAAACAACAAGAGATGGACACTTAATTGTAAGGTTTCCAGACGGGAAAAACTTAGCAAAGGGAAAGATGGAGAATCAGGAAATCAGCAATATATCGGCAAATGAAAAGGGTAAACTTTAACCCAAAATAAGTAATGTGTGTCCCGAAGGATCAAGATAACATTGTAAAGAAAAATCCATGGATAGGTAACCTCTTTTCTGAAAGTGATGACCAGAAAATTATAAAGGAAATGATAGCCAAAACAAATATGAGCACTATATTACCAAATGCACACCACAAATACGAAAGGCTGTCTATGATAGAGGTGAGAGATTGTATACTGTATAGCCGTTGCAAAGCATATGACTTGCGTGCCCAATCAATGCTGTAAATGTCAGGAATTTGGTCGTAGCGCAACAAATTGTAGAAATGACAAGCTTGCCTTAGATGTGGTAAAAATCACAAATCAAATGAATGTGCTAGCAGTATCTTCAAGTGTAAAAATTGTGTAAAGAAAGGCCGTAGCGGTACTAAACAAAACGTATGATGGCAATAAGTGCACAGTATATAAAGAATATATGTCAAAGGTGAAAAATAATACGGATCATGACTTTGACTAATATAATCTGTGCCATTTAATAAACGTACAGTCTGTAGGAAATAAAACTAACGCTATTAGAAATCTTATAAATGATCACAATCATCATTCACCCATTCATTATCAATCATATTTTAATTTATATATTTCACCTTCATTATGACGCTGAATAATTCTGATGGGTTCCGGCGCCTGGTCTTCAAGACCTAAGTTTCATAATCAATCACAGTCGAGATAATATGTGCATGTAAACGGAGACTTGGCTAAGCTATAATGTAAGTGATTATTTAATAAAAAAAAACGAAATGACGCCCGGGTCTCGCAGCTTTTACCATGTACCGAGAGAAAAAACGGTGGTGGAGTGGGAATCTGTCAAAAAAGTGTACAAAGTATCTACAATGAACCAAAAAATGTTCGGTAAATTTGAATATGTCAACACTAAAATTACACATATAAACAAACACATACAAATCATAATAGTTTATAAACCACCAAGCACAAGTGAGAGATCGTTCCTAGATGAATTCAGTGACTTCCTCGACTTGTTAGCAGATAACAAATATATACTGATTTTTGGTGACTTCATCCTACATCTGGATGACAACGGTGGCAAATATGTCAAAGAATTTATAGAGTTACTTGAAAGCCACGACCTCGTAAATGTGAAAAAACGGACATCATTATTGAACCATACCATTGAACTAGTGATACAAAACAAAGACGACATTGTGAGTGACATACACTGAAAAAAACTATCACAGAAACAAAACCAACTTTAAAGCTGATGAGTTTATTTTTGAGAGCATAAAGAAAATAAGAGAAGCAAGCCACGAGTGCATGTGCTTTTGTGAGGAATACAGTACCTTGACAGGCGACCAAATATGTGTAAGCTGTTTTACAGTCTATAGCCAAAGTATATTGATGTCAAGCTACAACCGTAGATGTCCACAAGTAACAAGGCAAATAATAGTTAAAGAAAATGCCAATTGCTTCAACAGTAAATTACGTGAAGCTAAGAAAAACGAAAGATGTATGTAAAAGATCGGAAGAATCGAACAGTAAAAATTGGCTAGAAATCAGAAGTCTGCTAGAAATCAGAACTACAACGACATGGTTATGAAACCAAGAAAATATATTACAATAAAATTTTTAGTGTAGAGAAAAATCCCCCAAAAATCCATGACAATTTAGCCAGAATATGGGCCTCAAGAAAGAAAAAGTTCTGCCTTATGTAACTAGTGACTACAAAAACCTGCCCAATAACTTTGTGAACTACAATGAAAAAAAAATTGCAAGAAACCGTCGTAGTTAGATAAGGAAGTCCCTCCTGATCCCAATGAGAAATAACAAAATCAGTAAATTTACAGACTGAGCATGAATGACTGAAAAAAAACGATGAGAAAGGTAAAAAAAAAAAAAAAAAACTACTGTGAAAATTACCCGTTTCCAATAAGTGATATAAAAGAGGCAAAAAACTTTGATCAGTTGCGGGAGCTATATTTTGAAATTGTCAACACGAGTCTAGCACAGGCATCCATCCCAAATAGTGAAAAGCTTGCTTGTACTGTATGAAGCCGGCCTATAAAGGAAAAGGCGATAAAGAAAATCTAAGCTTTTATAGACCAATATCGAACCCATCGCACTTATTGAAATATATAGAAACAAAAGTTCACAAACAAACATGGAAGCACTGGAAACTACTCAACATTATACTGATGATCAGTCAGCATACAGAAGAAACCACTCAACAGAGACTAGTGTGCAATTATAAATGATATGGTAGAAATTATAGCAAATGGAAAATATGTCATCCTGGTTATGCTTGACCAAAGTGCACCATGTGACACAGTTGACCACAATCTACTGCTTGAAGATCTGAGAGCAGTAGGCATCGAAGATGATGTACACAAATGGTACACAAGCTGCTTAGAAAATAGAAAGGTTACAGTGGCTATATAAAATGTGAAATCAGAAAAGAAAAGCTTAACAAAAGGGTGCCCCAAGGCAGCATTCTGGGTCCCCTGCTATTTGGCACATACACAGTTGAACTATCTAGAATTCTATATAAGCACAAGGTTAAGTATGAACTGTATGCCGATGATACTCTGTTCTATTTTCCTGTCGAAATGGTAGAAGACGCCATTAGTAATACTGATGTTCCTCATTTGATGGGTGGGTACCGTTCTCAGCTAGCACTCTCCTGCCCCCGCGCTCGATTCTCTGACTGGCCAATGAAGAATTAGAGGAATTTATTTCTGGTGATAGAAATTCATTTCTCGCTATATTGTGGTTCGGATTCCACAATAAGCTGTAGGTCCCGTTGCTAGGCAACCAATTGGTTCTTAGCCACATAAAATAAATCTAATCCTTCGGGCCAGCCCTAGGAGAGCTGTTAATCAGCTCAGTGGTCTGGTTAAACTAAGGTATACTTAACTTAGTAATATTGATGTCTGGTTAAACTAAGATATACTGAACTTTTGATGCAATAATGAAAGATATAAAAAAATGAATGTCGTCGAAGAAATTGAAACTCAATGGAGCTAAAACCGAGTGTATGCTATTTGGATCTGACAGTGCATTACGAAAATATGAACACTTCAAAAGAATAACTTATTGGTTCGGCAACAATAAATATTGTAGCAGCAGTGAGGAACTTTTGGGGCCGGGTATTTATTGATAAATTGTTGATGAAGAGCCATATATTGCATGTTACAAAAATTGTAGCTCATATTAGAAACATTGCATTTATTAGAAAATACCCAAACAAAGATACTCTGAAAACAGCAATTTGCAGCCAAATATTTTCGAGGCTTGACTACTGCAACATTACATACTAAGGTCTTCCTAACTACCTACTAAGAAAATTGCAAGGAGTACAAGATAGAGCCGCCAGCTTAATAAAATGACTACTTTCCCGTGATAGAATAACCCCAGTAGTAATTGAGCTACATTGGCCCCCAGCAAAAGATAGAATAGAATAAAAAATACTACCTACAGTCTTTAAAGCACTAAAATATGGTGAACTAACACATCTAAGCTGTTTTAGACCTGCAAAGAATATTGTAATCGGACATGCAGGTGAAGCATATAGGCTATTTAAACCTAGAACAAATTGTAAGTCGGGCGAAAGAGCATTTGTAGACTGCACCAAGACTGTGCAACAAATACCACCTGAAGTGAAGAGCATACAAGAAGAAAGCAAATTTAAAAAAGAACTAAAGACACTCCAATTTTGCAGGAGCTACGATGCTGACGAGAAAACACTAAAAGACAATTATTGTAAAATATGAGAAGCACCTAATTTTGAAAACGTATAAGGGCCCGCCAGAGAGGGAATTATGCCCGGGCGGAGGGGTGGGGAGGCGGCTGTACATAAAACCAAACAAAGTAAATGAACTTGTCGTATTACAGGGAACCAGTATGAGTGCCATTTTAGGAACCAGTTCTAACAGTTATGGAACGAATCCACCAGTTTAGGAACCAGTTCTAACATTTATGGAAGGAATCCACTAGGAATAAGTTGTTTACATTATGTATCCTCCTACTAAGAAACTGCAAGAGTCAGCCTTTCCTTCAACCCTAACTACAAAAATGAAGATTCATCCATCTATGACATCAAGTACCTGTTCCAGCTAAGAGTAGGCCTTGGGTTATTAACGTTGGCTGGTGTGTCACGCTTGTATTATAGTCTATTTTTTTAAACCTGGCAAACTTGCACTTAGCTGCTTGCCGCCGATTGGATGGACGTCCTGTTCGAATTTTCGCATTTTCAGAATTGTAATTATTCGGTCATAGGCGAGTTAAGAGCTAAAGTTATGCAATGTTATGTAAATACTAGTTGTAATAAACGTAAGTATTAAGAGCTTACAGTATATACCGAATTATTATATATATTTAACAGTTATGAACAACACTTACCGAAGCCGTAGACTAGAAATGTTTCAAACACATGAACTTTAATGATTAATTTTCAGCTAGATTTTTAGCTCAGTCATGCCATTAGTGGTTTGGAAATAACCAAAATGCATTTATTGTACATTGCTGAAGGTTCTCTAATGCCAAAAAACAAAGACGTAGTCTCAGCGTGGGGTTCAAATCTGGGTTGTGGTGCTCTTGTGTTCCTAAAATAATCATTAAGACGTTTATATATCATAATGCTTTTTTTTTTTCATTTCAAAAATACTGCAGACTGAAAGTCATTAATATTCTAGGATATGTATGAAGGCAAATTGAACATGCATTGAATTTATGAATACTTTTTTTTCTAGCTAGTGTGCTACTCTGCTATATAAAATTTCAGTAAACTGACTGTTCTTCCACTAGAGATTTTCAGGTATGTCTTTGTCTGGTGTTTGAACTTTGTTCATGTGTGTTTTGATCTGTATCGTCTCTTGTGGCCATGGCTGAAATAGGTGATGTAGATAGTGAGGCACTTGCTCGATAGCCGATTCTAAGTTGAATGATTCAGATTGTAAGTGGTGTGTGCAGACGACAACTCGCTGGCTGTTCCTCCCACAACTCCACAACTTTTCTGCCAAGCTTAAATTTGTACGGTAGTTTTTTGTTTCGTGTTGAAACCCCAGTAATGTACGTTTTAGTTTGGTTTCAACCCACTATTGGGATGAGATTGCGCGCTAAAATCTAGCTAGAAATTAAACATTAAAGTTCATGCGTTTGAAACATACTTCTAGTCTACGGCTTCGGTAAGTGTTGTTTCATAACTGTTAAATATATATTTATAATAATTCGGTATGTGAGTTCTTTATACTTACGTTTATTGCAACTGGTACTTACATGACATTGCATAACTTAGCCCTTAACTCGTCCTATGATCGTATAATCACAATTCTAAAACGATGTGAAAACAAAACTGAGATTCGGACAACAGGACGTCCATCCAATCAGCGGCAAGCAGCTAAGTGCAAGCTCTCTCTGGTGCAAGTTTGCCAGGTTTAAAAAAACAGACTGTAGTCTATGCCCAGGTTTGAATTGTCATGTATAGGCTAGTCTGAGTTGTCCTGAAATGAATCGTAGCCGCCGAATGTAAGTCGAGGACAATTGACTTATCAAGCCACAGTAGTAGTGACATCAACATCATTAACATTTATTACACAATATGTAGATAATTTTTTGGTTTAAGACTATTTTCACCTTTGTATTGCTTTACAGAATAAAAACCATGTTTGGGAACAATAATGATCGTTTTATTTCCCGTTCGAAGCCTTGTTTATCTTTGATGTTCATAATCTTATTAGCGAATGTTTAGTGTTCATTTTCCTCATTGCACTTTGTGTAATCTTTTGATGGTGTAAAGTCACCACATCGGCGCCAGGATAGTGTTTCGGCGGCGCCATTAATCAATCTCCATGAGCTTGTTTTCTTTCGTGACTTCCCATTTTTCTTCAAGCTCAATTAGTCACGCCTAAAACGTGCCAGGTCACGCATTTTTAATCATTTTACTTTTTATGGTATTTATACGAATGTCACATTGTATCACATGTTTCTTTCATTCACAGGCATCAAGACTGTATCCATATTGTAGCTCTGTATGTTTTGTATTGTAATTTGTACTCGTTCACTGGCATATTATTATTTTATTGTTTCGACCTCAGGTCACAGTCAATTCATTGTCTCTCGCGGCCCGGCGTCAGTCGGTCATGGCCGCAATATAAGCTGCCTGGATCTGTAATAAAGTAGCAGTAACTTTTACCTGCTCGTTTCTTTTGACACGCATTTTAATCATTTTTACTTTATGGTATTTATACGAATGTCACACGTTGGTATCACATGTTTCTTCATTCTGCAGGCACATCAAGACTGTATCATATTGTAGCTCTGTATGTTTTGTAGGTTGTAATTTGGTACTCGTTCTGCATATTGTTTATTGTTTCGACCTCAGGTCACAGTCAATTCCATTGTCTCTCGGGCCTGGCGTCAGTCGGCTCTGTCTGCTGCCTGGATCTGTAATAAAGTAGCAGTAACTTTTACCTGCTCGTTTCTTTGACACCTTACAATGGCAAAGAGTCTGAGTGATCACCGAAATTCTTTCTTTGTTTTTGTCATCTCATTCCTTTACAATGAAAATAAATGATAAAGAAACTGATACCGTGAATTTAGGAGATGAAAGTCATCACTGATAATATTCAGAGGAAAGTTAACTATGTACTACTACTGTCATTGACTTACGGTTAAGCTAACTCGGGAATGTAGGCTAAGTGTATTATATAAAGTACGGTATGAAGAATGTCCAAAGATATAAAATATATGAGTTTTGAAATGATAAAGTGAAAATATATGAGTAATGAAATGATAAAAAGTGGTGCCAGAACTTAGTCAAGTGGTAGGCTAAGTTGGCAGTTAGGCTATTTGTCTGTGGAATTACCCCTCATGACTAGTTTACGTAGGGGCTTCATTTTTTTAGGGGCGTATTCTGTTTTCCGGCAGTCGCCTGGTCCCAAGCTTTCTGAATTTTAGAGGGACTATATATATATAATATATATATTATATATATATATTATATATATATATATATATATATATATATATATATATATATATATATATATTAAAGAATATTACCTCCTACGCCACCCTTTTTGCACTAAATTTAAAGTAAAAGGACTAAGTAATTAAATAAGGCAAATTTAGTATGATTCACTATGAGAAATTCGCCCCTACAACCTCTCCCCACTGCCTTTTTTTTGGGGGGGGGAAACCCCTATAAATCCTTTTCTTGTCCAACGTGCTGTCGAAATCTCGTAATTCCAGGTGCGGCCTCCTGCCAAGAGCTAATCTCGCCTGAGGCAGGCTGGCTGGCCATTTGAAACCATGTGGCCCACCGTTCCCACGTGGGCAGAGTGATCCCACCGCCATCTGGGAGGAAAAGCTGTAACTATCAACACTATAAAAAAGGCCAGGACAAGACGCTGGCCCTCGGAATTGCAGGCGCGGACACGGAGAACAAGGCTCTGTCCCTTGCCCCATTTACCTACCTATGTAGGACACGCGGCGGGAAGTATCCAAAGTAACTTTTGATGTGAATTAATTCACTCCTTCGCTGGCCCTCATAAGAAGAGAACTTCAGCTCCTAAAAGGGAGGTAATGTACCAGGATTTAAGGTGGTTTTTCGTCAGCCACGTACTATGTTATTCTCCAACTGAGTTTCCTTTCTTTTCATAGTGCGATATAATTACAGTGAGACCAGTATTGCTTTATATTTTGCGCTGTTTAATTTTGCAAAGCATTCACGAGAAGAGTAATGTAATTGTTCGATGCCCGAGTCATGGAAATCGAGTTCAGTTTGTGAGAGAGGTGCGAAATAATGAGCAGGAAGACAAGTACTGCAGGTTTATTGATGAAGTGACCCGCTTATAAAGCAACGTGCGGACGTCTGCATATACGCAGAGACCACGGGTACAAAAATTTGCAGGTGACCTGAGGTCAAACTATTTCTCTACACAAAACAGGACAGGTACATACAGAAAACATGATGATTAACAATAACTGGTTGGACATAAAAATACTCCGTCACATATATGTGGTACAAGGGCAAATGAACAGATAATAAGTATACAATTCACAATAATGATAATAAGATTGTGTTCGTCCGACCTTAGGTCGCATGTGAAGGCACCGCAGAAAACGGGATGTTCATCATAAAGAACCCGTTGAGCGGGGACTTTGCAAGTTTGGCATCTTCTATGCGATTCCTTGATTCCTTCATTTCAGTGCTAGAGTCGGTTAATGAACCGTAAGTGTTTTGATTACAGATTAGGAGTTTTCACTGTGGACTTGCGTATCATATGTGTGCTTAGTGGCCCTCCTTACTTCGTTTTCATCCACTTTGAAGCGGGCAACCCATTCATATTCCCTCCAGGAACTTCCCGTCATTTGCTTTGCCTCATTTCTCCAGAATTACACTACCATTCTTCTGATATGTTTCTTTTGTAAATATAATGAATTAAGTTAACCCCAGGCATATTTGTTGTTTGTAATTTTAGCTGTCTCCAAGGCCAGAGTCCAGATTGTATGTTAATTAAGGTAAGTTTCGCATCATTCTAGTATGACCCATTGATCCAGGAAAACCCCAGCTTTAAAATTACAACTATATATATATATATATATATATATATATATATATGTGTGTGTGTGTGTGTGTGTGTGTGTGTGTGTGTGTGTGTGTGTCCTGATTCTTGGTCATATAAAGGTTCTGCCAGTACAAATGAAACGCGTAAGATACAATTAATACATGTATTTTCCTTAATAGTCACACAGAGCCCTGTTGCTAATATTACGCTACTTAATTATGCAATTATAGTTGTAAGGTACTCTGAGGTGACGCGCCGATCACTGTTTTATAGATGTGTCTTGACCTGTCAACCGCTAATCCCCTACTGACTATTAACTTTTCAAACTGGACTTGCTTAGGTCATAGACCTCAGCTGATTGGTCTCTTATCGAAAGGAACCAATAAGGTTTTTGGTGTATGGCACTCATTTGAATTGCCCATGCCAAACCAAAACGATCGTATGGCGTTCGATGAATCAGCAGTATCTGTTCGTTACTCTCTGATCACAAATATGTACAAACAACTAGCAGAATTTTTGTTACATCTCAAACATGAATTTCTATATAAAGCAGTTCACCACTCCCCCCTAAAAATTCTGCATCTTGCAGGACTCGCAACACTATTTTAATTTTTTTTTTTCAATTAGTTTCTCTGCTGTTTGTGCACTGCCATTTGAGTACCATACCACCCGACATATCAATAATTCATGCAGAAACAAAAAACTAAAACTTAGCAAGGCAGGGTCAGATTGCGTGGTTACAATTGGCAATTTACAGTGTTAAGAATTCCACGCATCATATTGCTATGATTTTTTTAATAAAAAAAAGAATTATATAGGACCAATGGAATAATAACTTTTAGCTTCGCACATTAACACGCACAGTTTTCTTAGAATTGGAGTGCAATAATCTGCAGTTCAAATAATAAAACAAGACAAAAATCAGATTATCAATCAAAACAAAACAATTTTGTAAAAATTACAGAAATTGAATAAAAAGAACAATTGACATCAAATAGACATGAATAAAATCAACCACATAAATAAAAGAACATGGAATGCTAGTACGTAGACACATTTACAGTGTTTTCTTTTCACAACAGCACATGACACCAGTATTTGTAACCTTGTTCCGTATGCACACTGGCTGCACTATTAGTGATCCCCAGACATGCTTGCACATCATCTTCACTCTCCTCCCCCAGATAGCCAGGCAGTCCCGAAAGGGGTACTGGCTTATTCAGGTGTCACATCAAGACATCTTTGACAGGATGCATGTGTGATAAGTGGTATTCTCCTTGGACACCGGTTTTAATATGCTGGATCACCGCGGTGTCATTTTTAATTTCTTTCACATGATACGGTCCTAAGTAGGCAGGTTCAAGTTTATGTTTCCTCAGTTACAGCCGTTTCAGAAAGATTCTGTCCCGTAATTGTATCTTAGATGTTTGCGTGTGGAAACGCTGATCATATTTCGTCTGATACTTTTCACTGGCCTTCAACAGAAGCGTCTACGTTGTCTGAAATACTCTTCAGGTTAGGTTACAAAACATCACCTGGTATTGTTTGACACTATATAGCGGTAAAGTTCTAGGGTCCATGATCACAGTATATGGCATTGAAGGTGTAAAGTCCCTGCTAAGAAGGTTTTCTATGGTGAACCGCCCGTTTTTTACGGTGACGCTCCTACGAGATTGGGTCAAGCAAAAATAGCCACATTTTATCTGTGTAAATACGTATCTACTACTAATTCATTTGCACCTGTTTTCTTTGCACATGTGTTAGAATATTGTTGTGTCAATTCTGTTAACTTACCTTTTATGTTACTTGTGTTTACCTGTTATAATTAACACCGAGAGTAATTGACCTCGGGTCACCTGTATTCTATTGTATTCCTCTATGTGACATCCGCATGCCGCCTTATAAGCGGCCTGCATTCTGAATAAACTGGCAGTACATGTCCACCTGCTCATTACTTGGCACCTCTTACAGTGGTGACCCCGGAGTAGTTCCTGGAGCCATTAGCGGACTCATACGGCGACCTGGTCTTGGCTCCATGAACTACCCCCGCTCCTAACGGACTAAACACAGCTCTTTAAGAAAGCGTTTGGGCGTGCTGACTCTCGTCGGCAGATCGCCAGCGTCATTAGCGGACCCACATTGCGTGCTCCCAAGTGCGTATTGACGCAAGTAACCCACTCCCAGCAAGAGGGCAGTAGTGAGTATGGACGTGGACATTCCCTCCCACATACAGTTAACCGCGAACTTCACAGACATGAACATCTCCCTCGCGCACAACCCGCCCGCGCCCTTCCCCACGCCTGGGCTCGCGCGCTCCTCCACACCAATACCCGCTCCCCGTATGCTGCCCGTCCCGACGGAACAAACAAGGTCTGCCCTCACCATAAGGCTGCCGCCCTTCACACAAAGCAACCCGTCATCATGGCTCTACAGGGTCAAGGGGTAGTTCAGGCTGGCGGGACTTACCGATGAGGTCCTGCAGGCAGACCCCATGATCAACGCCCTTCTGGAAGAGATCTACAGGAAGCTTGTCCTGTGGGTGTCTGCCGCACGTCCCGTCACCTACCCAAAATTGAAGGCCTCTCTTGTCGAGGCCTGCTCCCTGCCGGTCTCCGAGGGGCCGCCCGTGCCCTTGATCTTGTGAACAACCCTCAACATGACCAGAACATCCTGGAGACTTGGGGCATGATCCAGGACCTCCTCCGCCGCTTCCGAGACGGACAGCAGTGGCGAGGCAGTCGGAGGTAAGCCTGTCGGAGATCCTCCTCCGTCCAGCTCCTCTGAGGTCCAGGCAGATTATGAGCGCATACAATGCTGCTGTTGACCTGCACTCAAGGCGGTGCAGCAACTGGCGGTTCCCACATGGGCAGCTGACGAGCATCGCGCCACCCCAATCAGCTCCCTCCAGCCGGAGAAAGTGCGGAGAGGAGGGAGATAAGCGCCGCCACCAGGTGGCGGCCAACCATCAACAGAAGGAAACACTGCCGGGGCCTAGTTACTACCACCGGCGGTACGGCAAGGGCGCCCGGACTTCCAACCCCTGCTCTTTCACCCACATCAAAAAACGGGGGAGGTGGCGGCTAACAGCACAGGCGGCCGTGGCAGCAGAGGAACCCAGGAGCCCAGAACCAGTAGGTTTTCGTCTGCATTTCATCTCCGGCAGGAAGATGCTGATCGACACAGGGGCTGTGATCAGTGTTCCCGCATCCAGAGGGGACCGCCGTGCCACCGGACCTGGCTGCCTTCCCTGACGGACGCCAACGCGTCCCCCATCTCCCTACGGCACCCAAAGCTCTTGTCAATCTGCCATCCTTGGTCGGAGGTACAGCTGGAATTTCATAGTGGCGGACGTGGGACCCCACTCCACATGGGCGTGGACTTCTCCCCGCCGGTCCTGGCGATGACGTCGGTGCTGGCGCCTGATGGATGCACCGACTCCTGCCAGTCCCTCCCCCAGCACCGCCATCTACTCTGTCATCCCACACCAGTACGCAGCTGCTGAAGGTTCAGATGTCTTCAAGCCCAAACTTCGTCAGGTGCCCCGGGCTCCTACAAGCACAGGTCTACCACCACATCAAAACAAAGCCCCCCCAATGCATGCAAAGTTCAGAGGCTCCCCCTCAGCGACTGGGGAGGCCAGGACGCGCTTTCTTCGAGATGGAGCGTATGGGCATATGCAGGAAGGCCTCCCAGCCGGGCCTCTCCCCTCCATGTTGCAAAATCGGACCCAGCTCCCTGGAGACCCTCGCGGTGACTACAGTGGCTCAACCTGCCGCTGGTTAGACCATTGCCACCCTCTTTGAAACATGCAAGATCTCATGGCCTCTTTTCACCGGGCCAAATATTCTCTAAGTTGGACCTTCCCAAATCCTACTTTCAGGTACCAGTGGCTCAGAGGACATCCCAAAACCATCATCACGCCCTTCAGGGTCCCTCACGTCTTACCTTCTCCACTTCTGCCCTGAGAAACGCGAGCAACCTTCGAAAGACTGATGGACAGCATCCCGCAAGAGGGACCTGAACTGCGTCTATTAGTAGATGACATTCTAATTTTTCCAGATCCCAAAGAACACCTGCGGCACATCGGAAGGTCCTGCCACCTGCAGAAGAGTGGCGTCGTCATCAGGTTTGATAAATTGCACCTTTGGCATCAAAGGTGGACTTTCTGGACCACAAGATATCCCCAGGGGGTGTCCGTCCACTGCGCCGAAGGTGCGGCCATTGCCAGGTTCCCCACCCCTACCTCCGTCAAGGCCGTGCAAAAAATTCCTCGGGATGGTCAACTACTATGGGAGGCTCATCCCCGGTTGCGCGCACCTTGGCGCTGACGGAGATCTGGAAAGCAGCCGAAGACCTTAGTGTGGGGCCCCGACCAGCAACAGGCCTTCTGCCTGTGAGCTGCCCTCGGCAGGAGCAACTGCCTTGGCCCACCAGGACTAACGCCTCCGGCTGACGACGGATGCCAGCAGCATCGCCTGTGGGAGCTGTCCTGGAGCAGGTCGTGCGCGGGAGCCCCAGCCTATCGCCTTCTTCGGCAGGAAGTTCAGCCCCACAGGTCCGCTTCAGCACCTTCGACAGGGGAACTCTGTGCGGTGTATCTAACAGTATGTCACTTCCAAATTTCCTCTGGAGGAGACCGCCCACTTCACAATCTGGACAGACCACCTAGCCGCTGGTCCGTATTCCACAAAGCAGGGGACACATGGTCTTCCAGGCAGCAGCGGCATCTCGCAGCCATCACGAGTTCATCTGCACAATCAAATACCTCCCGGGAGGAAGAACCTGAACGCCCTCTCTCCAACGATTAGCGACTCAACTTTCGGGCCAGCTCTGAATGGAAACTACGAGGACCTTGCCCGGGAGCAGACCACCGACTCAGAGTTTCCAGCCTACCGCTTTGCCATCACGTCGCTCAGGTGGGAGGACGTCCCCTCGCCTGGGGCCATGCTGCTGTCACGACGTGGCACCGTACCCCACCCACTGGTACCGCCTCCATCCCAGTGTTTGGCGTCATCCACGGACTGTCCCATCCTCTGGCAGGACGACTGCAAAGCTGCTGTTACAGAGTTCGTCTGGCACAGTATGCGGGGCACGACGGCCTGGGGCAAAGACAGTGTATCCAGTGTCAGACCAACAGAATAGAGACGACAGACTGAGTCCGGGGTGGGCGGTTTAGACCATCCATGTAGATGTGGTTCGACGCTTCCCCCATCAGCAGATATCTCCGATGATTGTCGACATGTGGCAAACGACAAAAAGCCACCGCCAGTGCGTGCGCCGAGGTCTTCAGCTGGATCAGCCGTTCAGTGTCCCGGACCACATAACCACCAACAGGCCTCTGCCTTCCTGTCCGAGCTGTGGTCCACCCCACTCCTGCTGGGGACCTCACCACACCACCACCTGCCTACAACCCAAAGCATCCAACTGGATTGGTGGAGAGATTCCACAGGTCCCTGAAGGCGCTCATGGCCCGCTGCACCAGCCGAGGATTGGAAGTACCAGCTGCCTTGGTTCCTCGGGCTGGAGGACTTCCCCTAGAGCCAGCAGCGACCCATCCGCAGCAGAGAAAATCTAAAGGGAGCCCCTCATAGTCCTGGGCGAACTCATCACAGGAGGTCACCACAACCTGACAGTTCAGAGGCTCTGCGACATAGTTGGGAAGTTCGCCCCCTGCCAGCGGACGTACACCGATAGGTCGTCACCTTTCACGCCTCCCAGCCTGGCCTCCACCACCCACGTCTTCGTCAGGAACGACGCCGTCCGCCTCTCCACTAACCAGGCCCTACAGGGGCCCCTTCCGTGTGCTTGAGTGGAACACCAAAGCATTCCGGCTGGCCCTGCACAGGAAGATCAACTGGGTGTCTGTCGACCATCGCAAGTGTGCCCTGTTGGAGGAAGCCGTCAACGATACCATACCACACAGCGCCCTCCGCAAGAACCGCCACCTCCGCAGCCAGCCCAGCCCAAAAAAAAGCCACGTGGCCGACCTCGGAAGCACCCAGACAGCGCCACAGCCAGCTGCTCCCGCTCACACCACACCCCCCAGCTGACTTCGCGGAGCTGCGGCACTCTCCAGCGGCCCAGCAGATACCTAGTTTAATCAGACGTTACCCACGTCTTGGCGGGGGGTATTGTAAAGTCCCCACTAAGCGGGTTTTCTATGGTGAACCGCCCGTTTTCTATGGTGACACTCCTACGAGATTGGGTCAGGCAAAAATAGCCACATTTTATCTATGTAAATACTTATCTACTACTAATTCATTTGCACCTGTTTTCTTTGCACATGTGTTAGAATATTGTTGTGTCAATTCTTGTTAACTTACCTTTGTTCCGACACAATATACAAATCCTCGGTCTTTTACATTAGGAATTGCTTTCAGGCGTAGGCTGGAAACGGCCATTAAACTCTTGAGCAAGGTGGTTAGGCAGTAACTACCTCTAGGTAGGCGGGGATACCCGCCTGCCCGGATGTAAACATTCCAGTTTGCTTTCGGCCGTCATGCGTTGCTGATGTGTTTTCGTTCTCTCTGCCTGACTGTCGTTAAGCTCTTATTATCCCGGTGGGATCTTTCTGTATTTTTGTTTATATATATGTGTGTTTGATATTTGTTAATAACAAACCCACCATTTGTGATAACCTTGCATAAGCCGTCGTTCCCTGCCTGTGTCTTGGGGTTGACGGCCAAGGGCATAACTGGAGTAGCATAACCAAGTGGTAATGCTTCTCTCCAGCAGCCCTTTACGTAAATACTGAAGGCGCCCCTGTACTTTCGGAGACATAGTTTGGGACGCAATATCTTTACTCCCCTACATCCATCGGGACGTAAGAGTTAGTTCCCTTCTTGGGCTTCTGCCCTCCGTGTGTAAGGGGCATCACTATTTTCTTCATACTTATGCTGAGTGTTACTCACCGCCTGCGCTTAGAGATTTGCGGGCCGGGTGGGAGGTTACGGGCGTCGTCGATAAGTTCCGCTTCCACGGCGCCCTTGGTGGCCTCCCCTCCGTCCTTTTTTCTCTTCCCGTAGGTTCTTCCTTCTCCCCTTTGTAGATCTCTCTCCTTCGCCCTCTTTGCTCGCTCGTCGGGCGAAGACGGGGGGGGGGGGAGCGATTGAGCGACCTCGTCTAGAGTACCTCCTCCTGCTGCGTAGGGCTGTTCCCCTTGTACCGGGAGGAGCCTCCCTCTACTAATCATCTTTGTTTTTCTTTCAGGTTGACACAGCAGTATTTGGCTGGATATATCGAGAATATCTTGCATGAAGCAGTCCCGACATTCATTCAGTGTTGCTTCGGGATCGACCACAATACCTGATTATATGATGTATTTCCACGTCGGGATCGCTCTGACTCTGTTCCCGCCGATGTAGATCGATCGCTGTCATTGCTGGTTTTCATGTATGCTGTTGCAATGCTTCCTGCGAATCTGTGGTCCATCTGCTGCTGCTGTTCCCTGTGTTATGCTCTTGTCAACTCGACAACAGTCTGTGGGCTGCTCTCCTGGTCTCCTGCCGCAGCCGCCCTGATCGCTCCTGTCGCTGCTAGTGACTTTCAAATGACATTCTGTCCGTCCGCTGTAGCTCCTGCCTTCCGAACCGCTAATGTAGCTCCTGCATCAGATGTCCTGATCGTGCCCGCTTCTTCTCCCTAGTGATCGTGCCGGGGCCGCTTCCGTTGTGTTCCTGCCAGCTGCCCTGGAGGTTCACGATGTCTGCCACCCTGTAGAAGATGTTGGCGTGAAGGGAAGGGAAGTCGCCTTGTGGGAAGTGACGTTCCTGGTCGTTGCATAGCTCCTGCTCTCCGAACCTTTGCCGTAGCTCCTGCATCAGCTGTCCTGATCATTCCTGCCGCTTCTGGCGGTTGTGCCCGGGGGCCGCTTCCGTGCGTTCCTGCCAGCTGTCCCAGAGGTTACAATGTCCGCCATCTTGTAGAAGATGTCGGCGTGAAGATGTAGGAAGTCGTCCTGTTGAGGTGATGTTCCTGGCCGTTGCAGTAGCTCCTGCCTTCCGAATTGCTGCCATAGCTCCTGCATCGGCTGTCCTGATCATGCTTCTCCTGGTGGTGGTGTCCTGGCTGCATCCGTTGTGTTCCTGCCGGACTACCCTGGAGGTTACGATGTTTCGTGTCCACCATCCTGTAGAAGATGTCGGAGTGGAGGTGAAGGAAGCCGTCGTGTGGAAGTAGCCGCCGTCTTCTTCATCTTATCTTCGATTTCGTCTTCTGCTGAGTGTTCCCTTCCTCTCCCGAGGTCCAAGGGGGTCCCGAGAAGCAGACAGACCTCCATCGGCCGAAGGAAAGGAATGCTGCTTCTTCCCCTTGATGCCCTTGGACGTCTAGGGACTGCCTCCTTCCGAGGAGGCAGTGGGTCTCTCGTTGGCTCTTCCCAACCTTCGGGTTAGGAAACCGATTCGCATAGCCCTGGGTTTTGTGTTTCGGAAGCCGCGGGCGCGCAGACCTCAGTTTGCGATCCCGTTCCCGAGTCTTAGAGGTTCCGCCTCTAAGATGGGGGCTGCTTCGGGCGCTTGTTCGAGAGCCGCTTCGAGTGCTCGAGATTCTATGGCATATCGAGTATCCCGATCTGGTCTGGAGAGATTTCCCTGGGACCAGTTCGGGAGCAGTGCAAGAGAAAGGGCCGAGGCACCCAGGTGTCTTGGCTCCTCTTCCTGCCAGCACCACAAGCGCTCCCCGAGTGTTTGCCAGTGCTCGGTCGGGTTCCCAGCCTGGTGTCTCGATCCTGTCGGTTCGAACACCAGAAGAAGCAGGAAAGAGATTCACCTTGGGAGTCCTGCGGGACTTCTAAAGGACTGACTCTCTTCCGGGAGACAAGTTTCTCTCGTTGACCGATTCGCATTCTCCTGTGGGATCTTGTGTTTCAGGGGCCGCGAGAGCGCGGCCTCTTGAGGCCACGCCCTCGTTGCCAGTCTTGGAAGTCTGCGTCTAAGACTGGTTCTGTGCTTGGCTCTTTCGATCTATTAGGAAACAAAGCCGCCGCTCCCGATTTTCGGAAGTCTCATGGGTAGCTCGAATTCTATGAATCACGAGCGCTCTCCTTACGAGAGGCACAGGACGAGAGAAAGTGCCAAGACATCCAGGTGTCTGGTTGCCGGGACACCCAGGTCTCGGGGTGCCGCGACGCCAGGTGTCTCGATACTTCCTGCCAGCTGCTTCGGTTGCTCGGGCGGGCTTCGTTCTTGTGTCTCGAACTTTAGGGTTCGAACATGCAAGATAGCAGACACAGAATTCCCCTTTGAACCTTCTTCTTGAGGGGCCTCGGCCTCGAAGGAGTTTAGAGTTCGGGAAACTAGCAATTGTTCACAGCGGACGAGTCCAGCCTGCCCAGTTATGATTGTGTTCGTGCAATTGGCTCGGCTCGGCCCCCGGTCGCACTTACAAGACTGACTCGGCTTGCCAGACTGGCTCGGCTCGACTCGACTCGACTCGGTTTGCCAGACTGGCTCGGCTCGCCCCGCCTGCCTCCCAGTCCTCCGCATACCGACCAGCTGGATCGCGTTCGCGTGATCTGCTCGTCTCGGCTCGGCCCTAATCTGTTTTTTCCGATTCGGGTTCTCGGTTATGTTCGAGTGAACTTTTTTGCTCTTCCCAGGAAAGCGCTTTGCCACGGCACAAGTGCTCTTCTTTCCCCGTGTGGCAGTAAAATCCTTCGGTTGATTATCGCTCACGGTCCGCCTCTCCTGCTTATCATACTGGCAGGACAGGTAGGGATACTCTTTTCTCCTCACCTGTTCTCTTCTCCTCTCGGTTGTTCCGAGAGGCGCGAGATGGACAGAGAGAGCTCCGACAAAATTTTTTTTCGGAGTTTGGCTGCCTGGCATGCTTTGGGTATCGGTCCCCTGATTCTCTCGTATTATAACCAGGTAGCCGAGGAGGGTTTCATGGGATCTGTCAAGGTCTCCCTCCAAGGGGAGAGGTACAGGAGTTTCACGCATTGGAAACAGCGAGGTCTTCCTCTTCAAGTGACGATCGCCCCGTGTTCTCGAGAACTTCGCGCCGACGATCGGGCGCGGATCCTCGGGACAGGACCGCTGCTCCCAATGAATAACCTTCATCACTCGCGACCCTTGCAGTTTCGAGGGGCGAGAGTGTCAGGACCGCCAGCGGTCCTGGCTTCGAGAGCGTTCTCGACCTGATGAATTCTTTTCTTTGAAGGAGTTAATTCAGGTCGAGACACCAAGCTTCCACCCCTGCCTCGACAGAATATGAATTCTTCTTGCCTCGGAGGGTCTTGCCGACTGCAGTTTTTTTGGCAATTCTGGTGCTAAGAAGAAGGACTTTGTCCCAATTCGGATCTCCGGTTTCGTGTGTCCCGAGTTGGCTCGACCCTTGGGAACGAACCTTTACTTGGTTCTGCCTTTCTCTTTCAGAGATTTGCCAGATAACCCAGTAATCAAGGTTCCAACCAGGGCACTGACTTGTCCTTTGGACAATGGCCAAGAACTTTGGGTCTTAGTCATCTCAACTCGACCTTGAGTTCAAGCCAGCCCCGCTCAACTCCTTAGCTAAGAAGTCTTAGGCTTCAGAAGAAGATTGCAACTGCTGATGCCTGGACGAAATGATACTTATCGAGTCTCTGGAACTGGCAGCGACATTGCCGAGACCTGGGAATGGATTCCTTCAGGAGAAGTATCTATTTCCCTTAGGTCTTGGCAATTCTTTCCATCAAACTTTCATCCCACCACCTCTCCCGTGCTCCCGATTCGGGAAATGCCAGCTGGCTAGAGCTAATTGCCTCGGTACCCTGTCATCTTGCAGAAGCTTCCCTATGGTGGAAAATGGAAGTCTGCTTCCTTTTCCCCGTTCTTTCCTCTTCGATGTATGAGGAAAGAGCTAGGCCAATGCTTGATTGAAGGAACCTTCGAATATGCTTGCATATTCCCCTCACATCTTGTGTCTACTTACGGATTCACAGATTGAGGAATAGGCGCACACTGATAAGACCTTGTCTTGAATTTGTGTGACCGAGACGATTAGTACCTTCTCGTCACCGTCCTGGGCTCAGGGCAGCCTTTTGGCCGTCCGAGAACTCAGGATGGGTTTTGCGGCACTCACTGGTTTCGTTGAACAACAAAACCACAGTAGTGGCATTTGTCGACAAACAGGAGGCAATCGTTTTTACCTCCTGTTTCATCTTGACATTTGAAGGTACTCGAGTGTTGTTCTATTGCACACTCGACAGCTCAATTAACCAGATGCATTCCTGGTGGGGATGTATTGGTAGGCAAGCCTGGCCTCGGGTTTGAGTGATCGGGACGGAACATGCTGCTCACTCTTTCTTCATGAAGATTCATGCAGAGACTGCTGGACTGAGAAATCCTTACTGTCCTTCTGTTGCCTCCCTGCACACAAGTCGGTAGTGTTTTCTCGCTCCCTCATACCAGACCAGGGGCCGCTCTGTTGAGGCATGCTGTCTTTTGGTGAAAACTCGATATCGACGTTTTTTCCCTCCGTATTTGTCCGTTTCGCTAGGGGTTCACGAACATTGCTCACCCCGAGTTACAGACAAATACTTGAAGACTTCGCCTTCATCCGACCTGATTGCCGAGGCATCGAGAAGAATTCCGCTTGACCCATCCTCCTGTGCAGCTACACAAGAAGCGGTTCTTGTGTGTTCAGGACTGGGAGACTTTCCAGCTTTCCTTGCAAGCACAGGCTTTCTCGCCGAGCGGCAACGGATATAGCTGGATATCCCTTGAAGTCCTCTGCAACACTGTCCCAGGGACTGGATCCGTCTTCACTGGTGGTGTCGTTGTCGGAACTTCTTCTCGGTCAGAGTCGCCACAAGTCTGGACTTCCTCGTCTTCTCTGCCGAGGGCTGCTTCTCTCCCTTCCATTTGTGAAGAATGTAGGCCCTTGTGACCTAGTCTTCTATCTGAAGTAGCCTTCGTCTCCTCAGTCGAGAGTTACCTACAGACGAGAAGCTTCGTCAGTCATGCTCTCCCAGGGAACTGTTTCCTGGGTGGCATGCGACTCTCGTTTAGGGTTCCTGTCCATGCTCTGCACTCGCCCTACGAGAGTCGTCGGATAGAGATATGCCCTCTTAAGTCCACCTCTCATCTTACCCTGGCCCTGGCGTAGAAGATGGAAGAACAGGGATGGGGATCATACCTCGACTCCTTCTCGGATGTTGTAGGTGGACTCCGAATCCATTGGCATCGACTGTCGGGTTCGAGTCCTTCTTGTTCCCCTCCTCCTTGGACTTTGTATCGATGATCCAGATCATTCGTTACTTTGTCCTATTGGGAGCTGTGGTACTTTCCAAAAGGTTCGACATTTCCGAACCTGGATGTCGTCAATGTTTTCGCTAGTACTGTCTCTCCCAAGGAAGAAGTGTCTAAGGACACATCTTCCTCCTGACTTCGTGAAGCAATCAAAGGAGGTACTTGGCAGCTGACGACGACGATACCAGTACCTTTCACCCGAGAGCTCACGAAGTCGATGGCTTGGTCCATCCCTCGCATTCCGGAAGAATATGTCGGTACCACACCTCCTTCTACCTCCAGGATGTTGCACACAAGTCCTTGGACACTTTTTTTCCTTGGGTCCTGTGGTGGCTGCTCAACAAGTTGTGTTGCTTATCCAGCTCCCCTAGCGGGACAGGTTGCATCTTGCCTATGTTGTACGGTTGTGATTGGGAGAATGAATGTTGAGTGAATGGCCTCTCTTCTTTCTCCCGATCCTGGCTCTCTTCCCACGGGCAGGGAGCGGACATGCCGTTACAAGCTGGACCGGGCGATCGAGGCAGATAAGCACATAACGGAGCTCCGTTCTATTTCCGTTCAGGTTAATAGAAAGAACCCCACTCCTTCCTCTTGCAAGGGAAGGAAGGAGACCATGACTATGAGACAAACCCAATGCTTGTATTTGCCTTATTGTCATCCGACGTGAAATTCTTCCTAGCCTACTTTGCATGAACTGACGTTTCCTCTTTCATGCAAAGGGACCCAGAAGTCTGACAACTGATCCTGTGTTTCTTACAACCTGATCTTTTGTCAGAGGCAGTTTTTCCCTTCCTCGCTCTCATGACCAGGAAGGGAAGACAAGGTGGTGAACTCCTGTCAGTTCAGAGAGACTTTATCAGATTCCTCCCTGCAATCAGTGAGTCTCCTAATGTAAAGGACCGAGGGTTTGTATATTGTGTCTGAACAAATAACAATTTTTAAAAGTAAATTGTATTTTCCCTAACTATACAAACCTGAGGTCCTTTACACTTTATGCCCACCTCATGCCACCCCTCAATCTGTACCTGGGCCGAAAGGCAAACTGGAATGTTTACATCTGGGCAGGCGGGTATCCCCGCCTACCTGGAGGTAGTTACTGCCTAACCACCTTGCTCAAGAGTTTAACGGCCGTTTCCAGCCTATGCCTGAAAGCAATTCCTAATGTAAAGGACCTCGGGTTTGTATAGTTAGGAAAAATACAATTTACTTTTAAAAATTGTTATTTATGTTACTTGTATTTACCTATTATAATTAACACAGAGAGTAATTGACCTCGGGTCACCTGTATTCTACTGTATTCCTCTGTGTGATGTCCGCACGCCGCCTTATAAGCGGCCTGCATTCTGAATAAACTGGCAGTACATGTCCACCTGCTCATTATTTAGCACCTCTTACAAAGGGTCCTGTCCATAAACTAAAAAATACGGGGTATCTCTTATGGAGCAGTTATACGCCATGTTAAGCGCAAGTTCCGTCATTGGCAACATCTCTACCCACTGATTCAGACTCTGCTACTAAATATTTCAAAATATTTGTTACTTCTCTATTATGGGATTCAACTAACCCATTGGCTGAGGGCCGGTAAGAGGCAATCGTGAAATGTTCTACGTTCAACATTTTTGTTAGGTCTTTTATTACTTCATTAATAAATTGACGTCCCTTGTCACTGATTAATGCATGGGGACAGCCAAACTTCACTATGAATGAAGTCAAGCTCTGGCAACTGATACCACAGATTTATCCATCATCACATACGTGTGCATATACCGAGTGAATGCATCCACCATCACACACACTTACCTGAATTGCCGTCCCCAGGGGGAAGGGTCCCACAACATCAGTGTGTACTTTGGCAAATTTGATTGGCTCCACTGGCCACATTCGAGTCTTCAGAATAGTATGTCTATGGTTTTTCGTGGTATTACAGATGTGGCACTGGGAGATGAATTTTACAACGTCGTTTTTCGTACCTACCCAAAAAAAGGATTCTCATACCCTCTTGAGGGACCTTTTTATACCTATATGTCCAATATAGGGACTTACATGTATCATGTGGATGGCTTTCTCTTCCTAAAAAGGAGGAAGGACGACGTGAGATCGGACATTGCCTGGTCTCTCCTCATATTTGCAAATAAGATATCTCCTTCAAAGGAGAACATACCTTTGGGGACCGTTAGGAAATCGGGAAACTCGTTACTTCTACCCCTTACATAAGCCCTAACCTGTTCAGTCCAAGGTTCGGACTTTTGATCCTTCATCACCTCTTCCATACTCCAACCACACAAATCAATCACACACTCTCTCTCACTCCCAGGGCATTCACTTGCTAGCCCCCTGGAAGATCAGCCCTCTCGTTCCCACAGCTGGTTCGACCCCCACCCTTTCTCTCTCTCTCTCCCCAACTCTTTGAGTTACCGAGTTATTCCCACTTTCTACATTGGGTGCCTCTGAGTCTTGCAACTGTTTCTTTTGTCATTGTTCCTCTCTCTTTACTGTTGAAGTTGTAACTCCCATTATGGCACTCGCGGAGAGAGCATCAGGTACTTTATTTGCTTTCCCTGCTATATGTTCCATCTCCCACAATATCAAATCCTAACAGCCGCCGATCCAACGAGCCTGGCGAAAGTGGTTAAACTCCCTTGAATAAATCTCTCAATGGGTGATGATCTGTGTTATTTTGACACTATGCCCCAGCAAAAAGTAGCAATGTCTCTCCAGCATCCATAGAATCGCCAACCTCTCTGTCGAAGGTACTGTAATTTTTCTCTGCCCCTTTTAATGCTCGTGATGCAAAACAAATCTGTTTTTCATTCCCTGCATCGTCAACTTGAGAAATCACTCCCCCAACAGCTGCACTGCTCACGTCAGTGGTTACTAGAAATGGTCGATCGAACTTTGGATAAGCTAGCAGTTCATCACTAGTGAGTGAAATCTTTAATTCTTGAAAAGCTATTTCTTCCTCCTGTCCTCAATGAAAATCCGACTGTTTTCTCAATGAATCTAGTGGTCTCGCTATTTTATCAAAGTCTTTTATGAAGTTATGATAGTAGCCTGCGAACCTGAGGAAGCTGGCTACTTCTTTTGCATTCTTCAGTTGGGGAAATTCTTTAATTGCTGTTACTTTATCTGCACAAGGCGTAAGGCCTTCAGGTATTATGATGTGCCCCAAAAATTCAACTTCTTGCGGAAAGAATTTACATTTGGTTAGATTGATTTTCATACCATGTCGCTGTAAAGCTTCTAAGACTTCAATAATGTTCTTCTTATGTTCTTCTACTGCAGCCTCTATTATGATTATGTCATCCATAACATGTGAAAAATGGGCAGGAACGTTCTTTACTCCAAAAGGAGGGTAATTATATTCAAACAATTGATCATTAGCTGTAAAGGCTGTCTTTCTTTGCTACTCTCGTCTATAGGTGTTTGATGATCCTGACTTGAAAAGCCAAGGTGGTGAAGAATTTACTATCTAACCTTAATCAACAATCCTTCGATAGAGGCAATGGGAATGCGTTGTCTTTTGTGATACTATTCAATCTTTCTGTAATCAACACATAGCCTAAGAAACCATCCTTCTTTAACCATCACGATTACGAGGCCTAAGGAGATTCGCTTTCTCTAATTGTCACTTGCTCCCTTAATTTATTAATTTTGTTCTCCATTTCACTGATAACAAACTGGAATTCTATATGGCTTAGATGTTATGGGTGGTTGATCCCCAGTCTCCATAACAAAAGGAAAATGATTTATTCTGCCGGGGGTTTTGTTACCAGTCGCAATTACATATTAACTTTCTGTAATTTCCTTGACAATATTTTGATAAGTAACAGGGTAGACCCACCAGCTGTTCACAGGAGTCTATCTAGACGTTCTTCACCACGACCCTGACGCGTGTACTGATGGTCGCGAATGTGTGAAAAACATCTGCTGTTTCACAAGGTTCAAGGTCACATATCGACCCACTGTCTAATCCGATACACTGATCGCTAACGTTAATAAATGGCACATTAACCTCGCCGTGTATTACCTCGCTCAGACCCGGAATGATAAAATCTTCCCATTTCTGATGGGGCCTGATCATAACTAAGGTGCCTTCCGGTAAGTTTCGTGTGGGTGTCACGGTGAGGGTGGTGCCACATCTCTGCCTCTGGGGCAGCAAGTACTTCCCCCCCCCCACCAACCACCAATCTTAGCGAGACTCATAGGCACCTCGGTCTCTCCCCATCCGTGGGGATTCGTTGTCCTTTTAAACATACTTCGATCCCCTTCCTGTCTGTGCCCAGCTATTGTTATTTCGTTCCTATCCACAAAATCAGTTCCTAAAATAACTGAAATTCCTTCTACTTGTAATGCTGCTACTATGTAGAAGGTATGTGTCATTGCTCGCCCATCGATGGTTACCTGTTGCTTCACAGTCCTCTGGGTTACCATCCAATGACTGCCTGCTGTCACTAGGTGTTCTTCTAACAGGACACACGTGCCCCAGTATCGATCAACGCCCTTTCCTGTCGCTCTCCTACCCATATTTGCATGATTGGCACCGTGGCTTCCTTGGCGGATTGAGGGCAGCCGATAGGCTCTTGCATTACCTTCCCTCCCAGCACCCTCAACGTTCAGGCAGGAGTAGCGACGGTTGGTGGAGGGCTGTCCACTACTTCTCGGGGCGTTGGTTGACTTCCCCCCTCCCCAACAAGGTGCCCCTTGTTCTACCGGGGGCCACAGTCATTGTTTGGACCTGATGATTGTGTGTGTAGTTGGGGGTCCTCCTGACTCCTCCTCCACGCTGCCTTCCCCCTTCCTCTCCATGGTGCAAGGGGAGCGTTGTTCTGCTGGCCTTCGTCGTTTTTTGAACAAGTGTTCATGAGGTGGCCTGTTGCATTACATTGAAAACAACGTCGCAGCTCAGTGAGAGAGGGGCACTTGGCCCTCATGTGGCCCTCTCTTCCACACCGCCAGCAACTGCCGGCCGTCTTATTCCCACCTGGTTTCCCCTTGCCTCTTTGAGGTCCCGGGGTGTGTGACCCTGCCCCCTGGATGGTGGGTGGGGCTGGCTGAGGACTCACTTGGTCAGGTTGTTTAACCGTTTCAACAAATGGTTGGGAGGTGGCCTGCCCCCCACTTGAGGAGGTGGGAAGAATTTGCTTCAGCATGCGTAGGCAGAAGGCTTCTTCTCCCTCTACAGTCTGGTCTCTTTCAGGGGTGTGGGACTCATAGTCTTCACTGACGTGATAACAGAATGCTGAAATAGACTCCCCCACCCCCAACATGGGGTCATAGTCTTCCATTAGCTCTATCTTCTCTCCATGTAGGGCAAACTGCTGAGTGAGGTATTTAAAAGTACCCCAGTCTGCTGAACAACTGACATCCCAACTCCTGATTTGCCATGCTGCATTCCCAGTCACTTTTTGTTTTGTTTGTACAATTTTTTCTCTGTCCAGCTTACTGTGGCATTTTCAACACACTTTATGAAGGTCTCGATCAAAAGGAAACTTTCATCAGTGTGTGAGTTGTCAAACTCAGGCACTGATCCATCTGGCACTGGCAGTTTTTTTTTATTTTCTCGACTGATCGCGCTTGCGGGGGCGACGCAACCTTGGCTGAAATTGTGGGTGGGTTGATGGGCTTTTTATTTTGTATTTCATTTGTTAATTTGTGCAACTCTTTTAATATGAGTTGGATAGTCGTTGACAGTTCTTTCTCACTGTCCTCTTCCTTAGCACTGTTATTGTAAGCACTGGTATTGCTAGTATTGGCACTCCTGCCATCACGTGCCAATTTTCTTCAAGTTTGCATTGTTTATTTCACCTTGACAATTACGCTGTTAATTATTATGTACCGGCAACACCCCACAACTGACACCAAAAATATTACCTGATTCTCGGTCATATAAAGGTTCTACCAGCACAAATGAAATGCGTAAGATACAATTAACACACATATTTTCCTTAATAGTTAAACAGGGCCCTGTTGCTAATATTACACTACTTAATTAAGCAATTATAGTCAGAAGATACTCTGAGGTGACATGCGCCAATCACTGTCTTATAGACGCACCCCAACTCGTCGACCGTTAATCCCCTACTGACTATTAACTTTTCAAACTGAACTAGCTTAGGTCATAGACCTCAGCTGATTGATCTCTTATAATTGAAAGGAACCATTAAGGGTCTTCGATGTACGGCACTCATTTGAACTGCCCATGCCAAACCCCAATGATTGTATGACGTTTGACAAATCAGCAGTATCTGTTCATTACTCTCTGATCACAAATACTTGCAAACAACTAGCAGATTTTTTGTTACGTCTCAGACATGAATTTCTGTATAAATCAGTTCATATATATATATATATATATATATATATATAAATAGTATAAATATATATATATATATATATATATATATATATATATATATATATAAATATATAAATATATAAATATAATAATATATAAATATATATATATATATATATATATATATATATATATATATATAAATTATATATATATATATATATATATAAATTATAAATTATATATATATATATATATATATTTTATATATTTATATATATATATTTTAATTTGAAATATATATATATATATATATATATATATATATATATATATATATATATATATATATATATATATATATATATATTTCATTGCTCCGTGTTTTAGAAATATTATTCCCAGACAGGTAGCAACAATTTACGGTAATTTAGCCTTGTGATTCTGACTTTGGGGTACGTGGGAAAATGTAAAAAGAGGAAAACAAAGGAGAATTTCATATGAGCTTAGGGCTCTTGTTACTGAGGGAATATACGTAAAACACGTGTGGGCAAATTTAAAGGAGTGTATTTACATAAATGATATCAATACGGGAAAGAGGAACTCAAAGTAGATTACTATCCTGAAGGAGATTCCCGGGATTGAATGAAACTGGGGATTCCAGACACGGTCCGAAAGCTTCCACGAAATAGGATCCTCTGAAATGAGATATGCACATTATACGCCAGTAATGAAATAGACAAAAGAATAATGAATTGAAGCTGCAATGAGGGTGCCAAAGGAGTAATAAAGAATTTAATACTACCGATGCAAGAGGCGCACGGACATTAGACAAGGGGAGATTTCTGGCTTTCTTGCTAGAAAATATTACGAGACAAAAGCGTGACTGAAATGGGGCTCTTCCAGGGCACTTTTTACCTTTAGCAGATTTTCCGAGGGCGCAGGAAGGCGGTCCGTGGATGACTTGCGATTTCCGAGGACGAGTTTCTTCCACGGTGAGATGCAAGGCTTCCGTAAAGGGAGCGATGGGACTCCTCGAAACTCCAAGCAATGGCGTGTGGGCTCGAGGAATACGGTTGGAAGGGCACGAGGAGAAGTATACTTTGGGAAGGGCCACGTGGTTAGGATGCAAGTGGGCATCGGTGGGGCCAGGTGTTGAGGGCGTCTTCTGGTTCACTCCATATCTTCCAGCCAGCGTGTGTGTCGAGACCTCGTGGGCTTTTTGCTTTTATCCTCCTATACTTGGGGTGCCAACACAGATGCTTTGACTCATTGCACTTGCTGCCCGCAGGGAGGTTTTGGCCTGTAGGAGAAACACCTAAACCAGATTACTTTTGCCTGAAAGGAGATCTTATCAAAAATGGGAGCGCTTTAATCTTTTAACCTTGTTTTAAGTCGATAGACAGATGGTCTATCGATCGGCCGGCTGGCAGTAAATGAACAACCAACAACAAATAAAGGAGGAGGGGAGGTAATTTGCAGGCAGTGCTCTTGCCAATCATAATACCTCCATACAAGATGATGTACATACCTCGCTGGTGTGTACATCGATATTCAGAATGAGCTGCAAATGCTTGCTACGTTACTCATTCTTGCCTTGCAATGAAACCTTACTCTAAGGTTTTATCGACTGTGACGTTACTTTAATAACACATTAGGACAATTTTCGTTAACAGAACAAAAGTGATTTAAACCCTTAAAAAAATAATTACTTTAGATTTGGTTACCCACTGGTAACTTTATAATGTGACTCGAACAATTGTGAATTATAGGACCACGTATATGAAACTATGGCCAACAAATGAAAAGAAAGGTTATTGTTCAAGAATTAAAATACACGGTTACTTAATTTTAGATAAAATGCATGCGGTTAGTACAATCTGCCTTGAAGAGGCTGTGTAAATGAAAACAGTGTTTATTTTGTAAATGACATCCCTTTACGATACTGTAATGACTATACATATTACGCATTGATAATTTATCTTCGTTTTTAACGCATTTTTGCCCGCTATCGGTCAATTAGCATAAGCTGAGGATGACCCACACACCGGGAATTTGACAGTCGTTAATGCGGCGAGAGTATTCGCGAGGTTTTAGTCGCTAACCTTAAACTACACGGCATTTATCGTCCACTGCCTACTCAATGTTGTACGGCGAGCAGACAAGATGCAGGGCAACAGAGATCTTGGAAGGAAATGGAAGGGAAAGGGATAATAATAACAAAAAAATTACCAAGACATTACAGATGAAACTTGACCGCATATGAATGGCGGGGACACGTCCCTCAGAGCTTCAAAGGCATTTAAATCACAAGGGCAAGAGTTTATGACTCGCGATTCATTAAAATTAAAGATAAATAAATGACTAAAAGAAAGTAAATGATATTGGCAGAAGAACTGGAAAAAGAGGGAGGGTTTTATTGGGTTGGGCAGGAATTTCTCGTCCCACGCCTATAACAGTACGGCCCGGACTATCCCTTTCAGTCCCAGGGCGAGAAAAGTGCACCCGTGAGTGCTCGCCCTAAAGGAGGGGGCTGACACGCACGCCCGGTGCCAAGGTATGGCGCAAGGCGTGCCACTTCTCACTCTGTTGGCTCTTAATGATTTATACATTGCGTGGGGAATGGTATCCCCGTATTTAATTGCCTCTTGTGGGGATAATTTAAGGGAAGATTAATAGAAGGTGATAAGAGATAGTTCTGAGAACAGGAAGATAGAGGAGAGGTCTGACGTCCCCTTCTGGATTAGGGTGCCAAGACCTTCGAAAATGAAATGGCGGCACAGGTGCCATAGGAGCTCTAGAGCTCTGTAGCTCACCTGGAATGTCCCACGCCCGTGTAATTTCGCCTCGAGTCTTTCTTAATGGGACAGTCGTCCTCGGCCGGGAAGCGGAGGGCCGCGACCGGAGAAGCGTACGGTACCACCTGGGCCTGCTGATGCGACAGCTGACGAGGAGTGTTCGTCGCGCGGTTCTACCGCGATCCGCCGCGCTAACGCAGTTCATCGCCAAGTGAGATATGGCAGAATCGACTTGCAATTGCGTCGGCGACGGACTGAGGCAGAGAGAGGCGGTCGGGGGTGGCGTGAGCGGCTGCAGGTATCGATGACCAGCTCAGGCACGGGTTGCGGGCGCACCTGCAGGTGAGCTTCCGGCGGTGGTTGGGAGGAACCGTCTCTGACCGGCTGGTAGCGGTGCCAGGCCGGGGAAGAGAGGGGGTCCTGAGTTGGATCCCGTGAATGGAGATCGGCGTGGCGCTCTGGCGCTGGCACTAGGGCAGAGTCAGGCGCTATCAGAGGTTTCTTGGGCTCGTCGGTCAGACGGGACAGAGCTTCCCTGCTCGGGGCATGCAAGTGGCACGGCAGGAATTTTGCATCTCCTGAAGGGAGATCTGATTGGGGCCTGGCACTGGCACTGAGGCAGGGCGGGCACTGGAGACTGGATCGGGGAACCGATCGGGGGGCCACTGTACATTGTACTCAGGTGGCACTGGTGGGGACTGGCACGTCCTTCTGGTACCCAGGGGCGCCAGTCTTGGCTGAGGGAGAAGCGGGGAGGATTGCTCGCGGCCCGCGAATGATTCTGGGAATGTGGACCCCTAGATTGTCGTGATTTCACGCAGGACTGGAAGTCCTGTCCCAGGATGACGTCATAGCCTCCGGGGAGATGGCTTGCTACTGCAAGATTGCAAATTTTGGATTGGTGAGGTTGCCTTGACTCTCAATTGGACCGTGGAGTATCATTTTAAAATTGATTTATTCCTCGATCGTGACGAGTTTCGTCTATTGACGATAGCTCCGTAGGGAACTCTGTCCCCTCCGGATGAGGGAGATTTGTGCGCCCGAGTCCTCGAGAAAGCAGTGACTTCGGGCGCCGCTGGGCTCCCCCCTCGTGGAGGGGCCATTATCACGGCCCTTCGGCGGAGGGGGCCTAATGACTGGGGATCTGTGCGACGCCAAGGCGGCGGTGGGAGTATTTACTTTATTATTGCGTGACATTTTGCCCATGCGAGCATATTACATAGACCTTGTACGCCCGTGCAAAGGTCTGGCTAAAGTCTTTCGCTGCCTGGAGCGCGATAGCGAGGTTATTGTCGGTTTTCCGGGAGAGAGAGAGTTTCTTGTTCGGCACTGTTCGAAGAATGCCCTGTTTCTTGCAATAATGGCAAGTTGAGGCTTGCCGAGTTCCCATTTTTTGTGGAATTTGAACCTCCGAGGAGGGACGGGGTTATCTTCCGCCCCATGGATCCTTCTTGAGGTGGTGAGTTTTCCCACATATCTGCTGATTCAAACACTCGGTGAGTGTTGCTGGGGCTTTTTCCACTATGGTGGCGAGGGGCAGGAGGGGCGGCTGGAAATGCTCCAATTCGGCCGAGTACCTCGGCGGTGTTAGTGGCTCATCGAATCGAGCCATTTTGTCAGCGCCGCTCGAATGAATGCATGGCGGACCGTCTGGCCTGCTTCTCTGGGCTGCTCTCCAACGTCTCCTCCACTGCTCGAGGGTAATCTCGCACGCGCCGTAACTGCCATTTGGCGTGCGGCTTCCCAATTTCCCGATCGTCTGCGGAAGGGCGTGGTAGGCAACGAGGGCCTTCCCCAGGAATTTAGTGAGAACAAGGGAGAGTTCTGCGGGGAGAGATCGAACACTCCAGGACTCGTTCGGCCCTTTCAAGCCATACTTGGTTCGGACTCTGTCCATTTTGGCATGAACGAAAGTGAGCTTGACTGAGGGCACTCATTCCCGCGGCAGGGGGCGGGGTGGCGTGCTGTCGTTCCAGCACCTGGAGCTCATGGGCGTTCTCTCTCTCTCTCCTCACGTTCTCTCTCCTCTGCACGTTCTTTTCCTCCCGTTGTTCTTGAGCGATTACGTTCCCTCTCCTCTCTGCCGTTCTTTATCCTTCTCCTGCTCTTGGGCAATTTTTGCCCTCTCTCTCCCTCACGTTCTTTGGCCTCGTTGCTCTTGGGCAACTCGTTCTCTCTCTCTCTTCTTCGTTCTCTTGCTCTCTCGCGCTTTCAGGCATCGTCCACTCGCTCTTGAACCCATGCTCTCAGATCTTGCCCGATAGTCCCATGTCCTTCCCAGCGGACATGTAGAATTTGAAATCCTCACGTTTTGTTGGGTTCTGGTATTAGCCATCTTGGAATAATGGGTATAGGATATGTCTGAAAAGACTCAGGTTGTCTGAAACGACTCAATTGCAGGAATCTGAAGCAGCTCAATTGTTCAGACTGCAGGAGAATGGATCGGTCTGAATAAGACAGTTGATTAGTAAGTCTGAGGAGACTTTTGTTAAATTGGATGTCTTGAAAGACGTGGTTGTTCTTGGCTAACTAAGTCTATTGTGCGTCTCGGAAGAAGGCGTTGGATTTTGTCACGCTCGGACTTGGCCGGCTGCAGCGTGAAGTTAAGGAGAGTTGTTCTAACTAACTAGAATGATCAGTCCACGTAGGGCTGATGTGTGTGAACTACACTATATAATGTCTCAAAGGACTTGATTTTGGGTTCCCGGGAATGAGAAATTCTCACGCGATGGACGTAGAATTTTTGAGTCTCTGAGGACTGGAATTTGGAGAAATTTTCACGTGCACGGGGGTAGAATTTTAGGAGTCTCTGAGGACTGGGTTTGGAGAATTCTCGCCACGTGCGGCGTGAATTTTAGGAGTCTCTGAGGACTGGAATTTGGAGAAATTCTCGCCACGTGCGACGTAAATTTTAGGGGAGTCTCTGGGACTGGAATTTGGAGAGAATTCTCGCCACGTGCCCGACGTAGAATTTAGAGTCTCTGAGGACTGGAATTGGAGAATTCTGCACACGTCTGACGTAGGAATTTTAGGAGTCACGTGGACTTGGAATTTGTGGAATTTGGAGGAATTCTCGCCACGTCTGACGTGAATTTTAGGAGTCACTTAGGACTTGGAATTACGATTCGTCCCATTTAGACTTAGAAATACTAACGGAAACCAAGGAGAAATGAATGGGGGGAAAAATGCTGACACACCTTGGGCATGGGCGGGGTGGGGGTGCAGGTCGTTTGGCCAACACCGAGGTATTTTAGATTCTGGGTGAATGAACCCGATATATTTATATACCGTCTGGGATTCCGGAGAATTTCCCAGTGTCGTCTGAGAGGATAACAGTACAACGACCTAGTAATTTTCCTATAAGCGAGTTTAAATTTCGCTTTCCTAACACTCTAACTCGAATTCTAACTACACTGAGAGAATTTCAGCAATGCAAGCGACTCTGCCGTGTCCCACCATTAGGAATTTTATTAACGCCTAAATAACAGTTCGCTAATTCGAAATGCTAGTAAAAGTTATCACAGAGGAATTTCTTTTCGCTATTCCTCGAAGCAAGGGATATGGCAAAGATTTTAACACAGGAATTTTAGCACTATTCCTCGAAGCAAAAGATATAAAAGATTTAACACAGAGGAATTTCGCACTATTCCTCAGAAGCAAAGGATGGTTAGCACTGGTTATTTCTCTAACTACCTATCCTGAAAGGCATGCATTAACGAATCTATCTGGCCCGGTTCTTTTCTCTCAGTGATTACATGCGTCCCTATTTCTAATTCCTAGAAACAGTCACGATTGTAAAAGGTTTTGCTAAGATTAACACATTACTTACGTGGAATTTTCTGGATCTGTGTGCTGGTTTTTACACAAAAGGTTCAATTGTGTCGTACCCAGCTTAGCTTTGCTAATAGCTGATCTGGCAAGTTGCAAATGCAATAAAGCAACACTAGGGAACTGCAACTGCGAAACGAGATCCTGGCAAGGTCGCCATTTTTACGTTTTTCCGTGGTTTTAGTTTGAAATATGCTCTGTGGACAGGTAGCAACAATTTACTAATTGTATTGATTCTGACTTTGTGGGTACGGGAAAATGTAAAGAAGAAAAACAAGGAGAATTTCATATGAGCTTAGGGCTCTTGTTACTGAGGAAATATTAAATAAAACACGTGGGCAAATTTAAAGGAGTGTATTTACATAAATGATATCAGTGGAAAGAAGAACTCCAAGTAGATTACTATCCTGAAGGAGATTCCTAGGGATTGAATGAAACTAGGGATTCAGACCCGGTCCGAGAAACTTCCACGAAATAGGATCCCTCTGAAATGAGAGATATGCACATTATACGCCAGTAATGAAAATAGACAAAAGAATAATAGATTCAGCTGCACTGAGGGTGCCAAGGTAATAAAGAATTAATACTGCCGATGCAAGAGGCGTATCGACATTAGACAAGAGATTTCTGGCTTTCTTTTAAGAAAATATTCTGAGACAAAGCGTGACTGAAATGGGGGCTCTTCAGCACTTTACTCCTAGCAACGATTTTCCGAGGCGTGTGAAGGCGGTCCGTGGATGACTTGCGTTTCGAGACGGATTTCTTCCACGTGGTGAGATGCAAGGGCTTCCGTAAAGGGGCAAGGCCGATGGACTCCTCGAAACTCAAGCAATGGCGTGTGGGCTGAGAATACTGGTTGAAGGGCAGGAGAAGTATACTTTGGGAAGGGCCACGTGGTTAGGATGCAAGGGCATCGGTGGGGCCAGGTGTTGAGGACGTCTTCTGGAAGTTCACTCCATATCTTCCAGCCAGCGTGTGTGTGAGACCTCCCGGGCTTTTTGCCTTTATCCTCCTATGGGACAGGGTCGCCCAACACAGATGCTTTGACTCATTGCACCTGCTGCCGCAGGGAGGTTTTAACCTGTAGAAACACCCAAGCCAGATTACTTTTGCCTCGAAGGAAAGATCTTTATCAAAAATGGGGCGCTTTAATCTCTTTTAAACCCTTGTTTTAAGTCGATAGACAGATGGTCTATCGATCGACCCGGCTGGATAAATGAACAACCAACAACAACAAAGGAGGGGGTGGTAATGGCAATTCCTAATAATCATATATATATATATATATATATATATATATATATATATATATATATATATATAAATATATATATATATAAATATATATATATATATATATATATATATATATATATATATATATATATATATATATATATATATATATATATATATATGTGTGTGTGTGTGTGTGTGTGTGTGTGTATAACTGAATCACGAAAATATGGGTGTGATGAATATATAAATAAAAGATAAAATCCACAAAGTGAAGCGAAAACACTGTAGTACTGGGGCCTTTTTCAACGCCATGTCCTACTTGGCAGTAAAGGTACACATAGCGCCGAAAGGCCTCGCCAGCACTCCAGTGTTTCCGTTTCCTAAATGATTTTATTTTATATATATATATATATATATATATATATATATATATAGTATATATTATATATATATATATATATATATATATATATATATATATATATATATATATATAAAATATATACAAGTAATCCCTCTGTCAGATTCATATTATTTGAATAAACTCTATCCTAGAGATCATTATATATATATATATATATATATATATATATATATACATACATATATATATATATATATATATATATATATTATTAAGATACATACACATTCGAGATAATGACCATGGTATATCGTCCTTCCGGATATATCAGTGTGAATAGAAATAAGCCAGTTTGAGGTTTTCATCTCTGGATTGAGCTATGGTGATTTCATTAATTTTATTTATTATTTTACTCAAATATTTTCCATGGTATTGTACAGCTCTTGATGTTGTTACTGTTTCTTTTATTAATCTACATTGCTTTCAACTCTAAAAATTATGATAAAGCTTTACTGTCTTGCAGTTTATATTAATAATAAGGCTTTTATCTTACTTATGGGCACTGTTTGTTTATATATATGCAAAAGAAAACAGAATAGTACAGTGATGAGAAAACGACTATGCATACATATACAGGGGTAACTTGATCACTAGTCACACTTCTGTAAGACATTTATTTAATTTGTATCATATATATATTTTGCTGTGTGTGCTTTAATATGCATATTTTAAAATTAGTAACTCATTGTTCTAAGTGTTTTAGAAGTGTATATATTATACACTTAAGAGCAACAGCTGTAGGAGGGTAACTTATGACTTTGGGTATTTTGGGATGGTGGGTTGGGGTGTAATTTTATTTGAAATAATAATAAATTGTTTTAGTATGATAATTTAATGTATATTTTTGTTTGAACTAATAAATTAGGCAGTGAACTGTTAAAATAGGTAGTTATAAATATTTTACAGTAGTTGATGGGGTACAGGGTATAAATATACTTGTACTTTATAGCAAAAACACACATTCATGTATATATACAACAATTTTAAAGTGTCGAAAGAAACAAGCAGGATAAGGTTACTGCTACTTTATTCATGATCCAGGTAGTTTATATAGCGGCAGACTGGTGTCACACCGCGGAATACAATGAAAACCTCAGTGACCTGAGGTCGATAATAAATAACAATAAATACACCGAACCAGTACACTTTACAATGTAAGCACAGACAGAAATGGAATTGGATACAATCTTGATGCCTGTGAAAGAAGAAATGTGATACATTTTTGACAGCAGGTAAACAAAATATATACATAGTTTAAATGATTGAACTTTGCGTGACTTGACACGTTAGGCGTGACTAATTGTAAGCAAAGAAAATGGGGCGTCACCACAGAAAACTTGCTCAGCAGAGAGACTTTACAATTAAAATTTTTAGCAGAGACTTCACGAATGACTTTACAGATGACTTTACAAATACTCCCCCATTGTTGGCGAGCAGTTGAGCTTCAGACTGTCACTCGATGGGCCGGTTTCAATTCCCATGACCTGCTGATGAAGAGTTGGAGAATATATTTCTGGTGATAGAAATTCATTTCTCGCTATAATGCAGTTCAGATTCCACAGTAGCTGTAGGTCCCATTGCTAAGTAACCAATTGGTTCTTAGCCACGTAAAATAAGTCTAATCCTTCGGGCCAGCCCTAGGAGAGCTGTTAATCAGCTCAGTGGTCTGGTAAAACTAAGGTATACTTAACTTTTTAACTCCCCCCCCCAAGACGTGGGTAACGTCTGATTAGTCGGCGTATCTGCTGGGTCGCTTCAGGGGGCCCCGGCTGCGTGAGGACATCGGGGGAACGCCCTCTGTGTGGGTTTGCCTGACTGCAGGTGTGGGCTGACTTTTTCGGGGGTGGCCTCGTCTCCGCCCCTTACGAGGGCCCGGCTGTGGCGAAGGCTGAGCAGGCGGAGGGTGCGGTGCGGTGACGTCTGTGTCCTCCTCCAGAAGGGCGGGCTTGACTCGGTCAATTGACACCCAGTTGTTCCTCCCATGAAGTGCGAGCAGGAATGCCTGGTGTTCTGCTCCAGCACGCGGAAAGGTCCCCTGCAGGGCTGGTCGTGATGGCGGGCGGCGGCGTCATCTGGCGAGACGTGGGTGGTGGAGGCCAGCCCTGGCGGCGTGAAGTGACCAACCTGTTGGTGTATGTCCGCTTGCAGGGGGCAAACTTACCGACCTATGTCGCCAAGCCTCTGGACCGAGGTTTGTGGCGATCCTGTCACGAGCTCACCGGAACCGAGGGACTCGCCGAGGTTTTCAGCCTCGGCGGACGGGCGCCGTCGCCCTGAAGGCGGCTCAAACCAGGAGGACCCACGGAAGCTGGTACTTCCAGTCCTCGGCAGTGCAGCGGGCCATAGGGGCGCCTTCAGGGACCTATGAAACCTCTCGACCAAGCCGTTGGCCGCTGGGTTGTAGGCCGCGATGGTGTGATGCATTGTCCCCAGCAGCCGAGCCAGGGCGGACCACAACTCGGACAGGAAAGCGTGACCCCTGTTGGTTGTGATGTGGTCTGGGACACCGAAACGGCTGATCCAGCTGGAGAGCAGGGCCTCGGCACATGCGCTGGCGGTGGCTTCTTGCATTGGCGTGGCTTCGGGCCACCATGTTGAGCGGTCTACCGCCGTCAGGAGGTATCTGGACCTGCGTGATGGGGGAAGAGGCCCGATGATGTCGATGTGGATGTGGCGACGTGTCGCTCTGGCTGGGCGGAAAACCAGCCTACCCCAGACTCAGTGTGACGCCCCACCTTGCTGGTTTGGCACTGCAGGCACTACCTTGCCCAGGACCTGCGCCCTTCTGCATTCCGTGTCAGGCGAACTTCCTGACAGTAGCTTGGCCGTCGTCCCCAGAGGGGTGAGAGGCCGTGGATGACGCCGAATACCTGGCGGCGCGGGGAGGCTGGCACCAGGGGCCAGGGCTGTCCAGTACTGGGACGTGTAGAGGAGACTTGGGCCCCCAGGGGTGAGGGCACATCCCGCCACTTCAGGGATGTGATGGCGGTGCGGTAGGCTGGGGTCTCTGGGTCGGCGGCCTGTTCCCTGGCAAGGTCTTCGTAGTTGATCCCGAGCTGCGCTGCGTTCAACTCGACCCTTGGAGGCATAAACATTAATCTCTCTTCCATTATCAATTTTGTCCCTTCATTATATTTATACAAGTCACATATAATATTACCTATTGCTGAAAAATAACATAAACCCAGAACGTAGGGTATGGTTCGAGTCCTTCAAATGTTACGTTAATCATCATCGGTCATAAGTTCATCCTCTTCTTTCTGTGATAATATGCTCCGATTATTAACGTTAGATTGCAATCTGCTCCAGCGCGACAACCACAGAACACTGAACTTGACATTTGAGCACCCACACAACTACATCTGCTGGTAGAACATGCACACATCGAGGAATAAACACACTTGATCATGTGGAGAATTTCATTTGGATGCAGTGATATATTCTCTGGTAACATAACTGGGAAGAGCTTATCATTTCTCTTGGTCCATCCATACTTCACTGGATCCAGCAGCTTCAGGAGGTTCACTGATGAGTGGCGACTTCCACGCTAGTGTCTGATAATGGGCTCTGTAGACATGTTGCATTAAAGCTTCTGAAGTTGGTGGCAGAGACTTCAGTTTGGAGCAATTGACAGCTTCTGATTTGGCATTTTGTCATCCATACATCATGGCGTGTCTCTGACATGTTTTTGCAACATTTGGAGCCTGTAACATGTTGCCATGACCAGTGTTGTAATGACAACATCTTCCATAGAAACATCTTGCTTACCCAACAACTTCAGTGTCTTGCTGCTATTAAGTATACTTTTAAAGCAGTTGCTTTTCCAATGCCATAGAGGAATGGGGCAGATATCACAACCACTTAATGCATGCACCCCAGGAAGAATTCTGCAATATTACTGTGCTTGATTGCTGTAGCTTTTATATCTACAGTTCTTCGGCCAGCAATGGGACTGCATAATCACCTCACAGGTGAGTTTTCTTTTTCTGAAGAAGTGCAGGAGAAGAAAAAAAGACATCCGTATCATCAGAAACCACAGAGATGTTTGATGCACTGGCAGCCAAGTACACCAACTGATTCACTATGATAACATCAGCCTCCTCGTGAGTGTTACAAAGATTAGTTTGGGTCCTTACTTGTCCTTTTTGTGATGGATATGGGGACAGGATGTTCAGCAGTGATGACAAGTTCATTAGTGTTGTCTTCATGGTCATTGAGATACGGTGATCAGGGTGGTAAGTTGGGCTTTGTTGTAGGTGACAGTTAGCACTATATTCTGGGCTGGCAGAGAGGTATGGAGTGTCAGTGAATGTTTGCGACTAGCATTTGTACCAGCACGGTTTGATCTAATGGCACCCTTGGTACTATTTGGTGCATATCTGTCAAAGGTCAGATGTACACAACACTTTTGTAAATAGTTCTGGAGGCTTCCCAAGAAGTTCTTCATATAGTCTTCAACAGTACCATTAGATGGCCAACGAACAGTCCAAAGCAAGGCACACCCGTCAATGATACAGGCATCTGGAGGGTTGATGCGATGGCTTGATACTTCAACTTGTAATTTGGTTAGGGAGTGTAGCTTTGGCTTGTGATCTCAAGTCACCATTTTCATCAAAGAGTGCAGATGGTACAGCAGATAATTCATAAGAGCATCTTTGATGTTCAAGTTGCTGAAGGCCAACGACTCTTTTATATATTATTTCATTATTAATTACAGGTGTACTATCAATCTTGATCAACTTCTTGTTAGAAGTCATTGTTTTTAAATTCTTCTTAAGGGGCCATGGAAATTAGTTGGTCATCCTGCTTCAAAATCCTTCATTTGTTGTTTTCCAATCTCAAGTGAGCTATCTACATTCCCATTGCTTGAAGATATCAAGCCATTAGCAATGTTGACCAAATGTACTGGATGACTTGTAGGATCTAGAGGATGGATGAATGTGCTTAGTGTAGTCCTCAGTTTTTCTCTGTCAGTTGTGGGATGAGATTTTTGAATTGCTGAGGACAGGCCCACAGGACATCAACAGCTACACGATATAGTTGCTGATCAACAGTGGATAATGTCACTAACTGATTGCATTGCTGGGTTAGTCTCTGAGACTCACCCATGGCAGTCATAATCATGTCAGGATCTGAAGGCTTCATATCTATGAGGAGAGTATAGATAGCTTTAGTGGCAGGCTGGATGGTGTGTCCCAATTTACGAGCCATCTCTGTATTGAATCTATTGTACTCTGGAGTAGAAATTTCATGTGTGATTTTGTTGAGGAACATGTAGTTAGTCAACTGAGCTCTGTTAAGGGTGATTATCTTAGCAGCCAATACTCGCAGTGGGAGAATGGGTTGACAAGCAAAAGCTTGTGGCATATCAGGTTTTCTGGGTCCATTATACCTTTGTACAGTCACGGGTGTGTATGTTCTATCTGTAAGTCTTCTTTCTCAGCCTTTTGATTGTAAGTCTTTGGATCTTGGATATGATCTGTATTTTCCTGTACTTGTGTTAGAAGCAAGGCTAGTGAATGAGTCGATTTCAGTCCATTCGGTGATGCAATGTTCGTATCAAAGTTATCAGCAACTGTTTGAATTAGGCCAATTTTACTGTCCATCAATCCTTGTAAGTTCTTCTCTTTCGAGGCAGCATGTGCCACTGATTTCTTGAACTGTAACACTTCATCATATGAACACGTTATGCCGAATTCTGCACACTGTTCTATAAGTGATTTGTCCCTCATGATGGTTCCAAGAGTTATTTGTAACATTGCTGGTCTGTTGGTGAGAACACTTGTTATGATTTTTCCTATTAGTAAAGCTGCGTTTGTGTTGTCTAGTTTGGGTGACAACTCAGCAAGCAACCTTAGGATCATATCACTGCAAACATTTGTTGCATATTCTTGAGTGAGTCGAGTTTAGTATGTGTCCCGGTTGGCTTCTTTTCCACAACATTCTTTCTTTATTGTTTTGGCTATGACTGTCATGTCAACCTCAGCACTAGCATCAGTAAGTTTGAGTAAATGAGGAGCTTCACTGCAGAACACAAATATGTTAGCAACTCCCTCTCCTGAGAGTTTCAGCAGATCATAACCAAATGACTGAATAAGTTACTGATGAGGGTTTTACGTGACAGTTTACTGCCTCCATAGTTTGTGAATGTAGTAGTTTAATGGGCTCTCCATACGTGTGATTTTTACCTCCATTTCACAAATCAGTGCATCAAGGCAGGATCATCTTGTAGAAGGACATTGAACTTAGTTCAGCACCTGCTTTGAATATTCTTGTGGCTCATGGGCGCATAACAGTCATTGTGGTGCTCGCATCTGCTGAAAGCAAATCTGTAGCCCTTTTCTTAATCTCACTCGAACTTCACATTGGTCAGGTCATCATTATGCTCATCACAGGGTGAGTAATATCTTCTGCTTGTAGTCTCCTGTTGTTCGACACTGTTCATACTTTTCTCCACATGTCTGGATGGCAAGGATCAATGGTAGACACTTCTCACCACCATACACAGTGTTCTTTGAAGTTGAATCTCATTGTGCCCGATCTGCATGATCTTTTGGGTGGTACTACTGTTTCTGTTGCAGAGCTGTCATTACTCTTCTTTGTGATATGTCGTTTGAGATGATGCTTAGAGGTATAAGTAGATACACAGCTTTTATGACATCTTATAGAATCTAGACCTTGCAATTTATCAATCAGCCCATCACCATGCCTTATACTACAGTCTCTGATAGTTTGTACTCTAGCAGCGGCACAGTTAATGAGGTTAGGTGAGCAATCAGAGAAACATTTATCATCCATGCTTTACCATACTGTCTTAGCTGACCTGTAACGAAAGAATGTTAAAAAAATTACCGCCACCAATGAGCATGCAGATTATCATATAGTTATTGGTAATTTAAATTATATATCTTTCTACATACCTTGAAATATGAAACTAATAAAATCAAGGTCTTCCTTGGCCCCAAAAACAGGCATAGACACCAAGATCACCTGTCTGTCAACAGTACTGAAAAAGATATGTGACATTAAGCATTGGCGACATGCCACGTCGCGGCCATTTTGTTTTTGGCCCGTAATTTTTTTTCCCCAAAATGCTAGAGTGGCACCCGGCTGATTCCCGCTGAGGACATGTCAGAGCACCAGAATCAACAATAAAACCTTCTCTATACCACAAAACCGGGTTCGACCCCAAAATGCCATTTGGCAACCGGACTAAACTTTGACCTTTTTTCTTTGTTTTATTAAACATTTATACTTGACTTCCACAGCTGCCCACAACTCTATCGCTGATCTCTCACCTGTCTGTACACTGCAAGCACCTAAAACATCCACCCTTTCATGTTCTCCAAAATGAACAAGGCATAGATTAAACCTGTCCTCAAAGCACTCTCATTATCATTCCTTGTGGATCCCTGCTTACTCACAATTGCTGTTGCAACTTTTTCTTACCACACTCAGTCTTAACCATTGAATCCTCATTAACTCTTGTATTCTCTCTCCATCCCCAGTGTCTCGTTGATATAAAAAGCGTTACATCCTCTCTAGCTCTGCACCTTTCATCTGCCCAAGGTACAATTGCTCTTTGGCCTTCTTGTTCCCATGTACTACTTATTGACAATACATCCATCCCTCCTTATACAAATCAGCTATTTTGTAATTCCTCCTTTCTACACAATAACATGCTCGTTCAAAGCCTTAAGCTGCATTATCTTACTCTTTCGGTAGTTTATTGGAAAACAAATACAAGCAATGGGGACGGGGATGTAACAACCATGCGTCCAGTCATTTGTCGACTTTCACACCATTCAGGGTGGCATGTGAAGAATTTTATCTGCCATTTATGCACATTTCCATTACTAAGTGATCTACAACCCTTTACCAGGCACTACTCGGGCTTGGGTACATTTAAACTGTACCCTAAATTGTTGGCACTTCCTAAGGCAGCAATGTCTAGGTTGTACTGCATACTGCCACTGCTGTAAAATTCCTCAGTGAGAGAAACTCGTCTTCCATTTAGTAGGCATTTCATCTCCCAGTATGTTCACAACCTTCCTCTTGGGCAGTACTCTGCTTTGTGATATGGTGCATTAGAATCCTAAGCCATTTGCACTTCCAAGCGTAACAGGGATCAGTCAGGGCAGCTCACTACAACTGTGGTAGCACTCAGATAAAATTTATTGGTCTTGCACACACACGCACACTAACATACAGCTTTTAATTGTGAATGTGTTACTGAGAAAAAGATCCGCATGGAAAATAGGGTGCAAGGCTGTTTCGATATAAAAGAGAATAATAATGAAAATTTATTTCTTTTGAAGTGTTTCTGCAGTACATAAGGTTTTATGTGTAAGAAAATTAATGTTTCTATAACTGAAATAATTAACAATGCTGTGACTTTTATTTTCTCTTTTGTTATAAAATAGTCTTAAGGCATAAACACAATCGTGTTAGTGGCCAGTTATTTATAATTGCGTGTTTTTTTCTTGCTCGGATGTTCTCTGTGATATTGTTTTTAGTTTAGCTAAGACTCGACTCCCTTTTGGTCTAAAGTGGTAACTATCTCAGTAGTGACTGATTATGAATCCTGCTTATTTGATATGATTAGTTTCTTTTAAATGAATTCTTATAGGCATCACGTTTTGCTATGTTACTATTTACAGGATGGTTATACAATATTAAAAATTCATTTAAATGCTCTGTTTATTCAAATACTATCTTATCTAAGACATTTGTAATCAATGTATTACAGGTTACGAGAGAAGGAATACTAAACTGGTATGTACAGTCTGACATCAACAGACAGTTTCGATTTTTTTTTAAAGGAACATGTGAGTGCCTTGTGACTTTTCATAGTGACTTTACTCCAGACACGATTACATGAAGGGTATTTCCAATACAGGAGTGTTATGTGTGATACAGTGAATGCTTATCAGTCCCCGTAGTCATTGCCGTCGCCTGCGCACTAATACGCGTGTATACTTATATATATATAGGTCCGGGAACGGAATGTAATTTGTCCGAACTCGAAATCCACTTTGGTGTGTCGGTGTGACGATGAGTTACGAAAACGCGGCATTTGAAGACTCGCCGGAGAGTCGTCAGAGAGAATCGGGAAATATCTATTTGGTTGAGGAGGATGTCTTGCATTGTGAGGAGGAAATTCAGGAGCAAGGGAGAGAAAATAAAATTCAAGAAGATTCACGTGAGAGAAGAGCACGCCTCCTTAAGCAGGTAAGCTAAGAAAAAAATTGGCTATAAGACTTCTTGTTTACGTTCTGTTTGCGTAATATGGTGACTTCTCATGGGCTGTGACAATTACTTTACTATTGGGGTACACTTGTACACTCCTTTGTACAGTTTTTTTTAGCTTTTATATATCTGTTTATTTTTTATCGGTATGTAATTGCGCGCATTCAGTTTTACTTTATTTGTCCTTAATTACTTACTCCATTATAGTCATTTGCAGTTGTTTTGGCTCTTTTCACATGTTTAATCTATATTTGGCGAGGTTATTAGTAAAAGTTCATGACTTTCTGCCTTGTTTCAAGGGGATGTTTGCTCATAACAAATCTCTGTTGATATTACCATTAGCTTATACCTTCTTCTAATAATGTTTCATCATGAATTGCTTCTGTTGATCTGAACTGTGAATTGGAACTAGTGTTAGACCACTGCTGTGGGTCGCAGCTGGTGTGGAGGGAGAGAAAGAGTGAAAATATATACATTTGTTGCAATCTGTCATCAAAACTGGAGGGCCTCGACGAGGTGAAGGACATGGTTGTTGTCTCCAGTGCTATTATTTATTCTTTCTTCATTATTGTGTTACTTCAACATTCTATTTATTCAGTTCTTCTTCGTGTGTATTGTATTTTGACAAAGCTAGTTTTGACGTTAAGAAGGGAGTAAATATTCGGTCTGTATTTTCCCGTGAATCTGCTGGCTATAAATTTAAACTGAAATGACTTCTACTTTAATGTGAGTTTCAAGCTTAGGCTCAATCTCTACGATTTTTGTCCCTGTGTCTAAAGTGCCGTGTTTTAGGTCCAGGGGATTTTGCCAAGTTTTGGAAGCAGTGTATTTTTATAAAACTGCAGCAGATATTCCGTATTGCACATGCATATTCATATTTTACATGTTTGTCATTCGTTTCTTCTGCTATTAACACCAACCTTCATAAATGTACTTGGTAAGGAAAATAATGATGGAAGAGTTTGCTAGGTTAAGTTTCAGGATAGAGCAGATGGAAGAACCAGTTGGTGGATGTAATAGTGAGAAGAGCGAAAGTTAATTTGGTATAAGTTTAAGTTGGAGAGGAAGTAGTGAATTTGGCTGTAAATGTAATCAGAACAAGTGAGTTTGACAAGAAGAAAGTGAGGACAGCATACAAGGAGAAATTAGATGCATTAAGAGCTACGGTCCAAGACCCAACGGAGGAAGTAGTGGATGAGGAGTTTGCAAAACTGCAGTGGGGTCAATCAGACACTGAGCAGTGCTTGTGGTTATATCGTGGTAGAGAGAGAGAGAGAGAGAGAATGAAAACAAAATGGTGGACAGGAACGGAAACAAGGAGGCGTAATTGAATGACAGAGAAGAAAAGGGAAGAAAATATTAAGACAAAAGTATATACAAAGAGGAGCATAAATTTGCCAAGATCGTTTTTCAGATTAATTGTAAAACTGTTTATTTTGATTTCCAGAAATCAAATAATAATCAAGTATAATGTAGGAGTTGATCATTGTCAGTTGATAAGTCAAATAATAAAATATAAACAAAAAAAATGTTAAAACACGCTTTTATTAATATGCACTAAAAAGTGAAAAATCAGTCTTTTGAGACACACCAGGATTTTTTTTACAATTAATCATGTCTACAAAAATAAAGGAGTGGGCGCCAAACTTGGAAAGAAGCTCTACAAGAAAAGAAATATATATTTTCATTTCTTGTTAGCATTTCTGTTCTTGTTTGGGGCCCACGCTATTTTGTAGACATGATTAAAATAAATCCTGGTGTGTCCTCTCAAACTATATTTAACTTTTTAGTGCATTTAAAGTGTGTGTTAAATGTTTTTATATATATTATTTTATACTTTTTAGTTTTGACAGAAATTGTAACCGATTTATGATTGTAGCTAACGAAATGGATATCCTATCGAGCCAAAGGTTTGAAAAATCCGACGAGTTATTTACCGAGTTAAAGAAGTTGTGAAAAATCCGAATAGTTCATACAAATCCTGAGATACTGGGAAAGGTCATTGTAGGCTCACTGGCGGTCAATGCTGACCTACTGATCATGAAAGGTATTGTCACCGGGATTGAGTAACCATGCAAAATTTCAAGTCCATCGGACGAGGGGAACAGGTCGAAAATTGAGTTACAAGATTTTATGACAGACAGACAGACGCAGAGGTTAAGTTAAATAAAAGCATGTAAGAAGGCCAATATCTTAGAATTGATGAGGTTATATCGGGTTCTGTGGTTGAAGATTGAAAAGTAAAGAATATGATTAGATAACGATTTGAAACGGTAGTTAGGCCTACTCTCCTGCTGAAAACATTGATATGCGCCGTGATAAAGAAAAGTCTTTTATTCAGATCACAACTCTTCAGCGTGACGCTGCTGCTATAATGGTAAACACAGCTTGAAACTAAGTATCGCTAATTACTGTGAAGCTGTTATCTGTTCTTCAGAAGATAAAGGTTAATCCGTCTCCTAGATAAGAAGTGAAATGAAACTCGACGGCTAAAAAATATAAAAAAGATGAAATACTCGTTATTATTAGTCTCCACCCAAAACCAACGCGGAGATATTTTTAGACGGAGTAATTAAATGGCAGACAAATTTTAGAATGATATGTGTATGTATGTATGTATATATATATATATATATATATATATATATATATATATATATATACATTAGAAATATTTTGACAGATTGTATGGCCTCGATATTGTTTATTATTCTAAGAGGATAGTTCCGTTCTGTCGCCCTTCTTTAAAATGACGTAACCACTGAAGAAGACAGCTATCATCATAGGAAAAAGAAATATCATTAACGAATACTTCCTCTTAAAAAGGGGGCGTTCTGTGTCTCCAAGTATACTTTTGTTGGTGTCACAGTTGGGGGGTTTCGTCGTCAGTGCACTTCACGCGATGCACTGTAGGCGTTACTTAGGTTCTTTGCAGCGTCCCTTCGGCCCTACCTGCAACCCCTTTCATCCCATTTTATATCTTCGTTCATATTCTCCTTCCTCCATCTTTCTTTCCACCCTCTCTTAACAGTTTTTTCACTATGTGACTGCGAGGTTTTCCTCCTTTTACACCTTTAAAACCCTTTTACTTTCAATTTCCCTTTCAACGCTGAACGATAGGTCTAGCGCTTGGTCTTTGGCCTAAATTTTATATTCCTTTCCATTCCCATGTTGGTCTGGCTTTTCAGCTTTATTCTCAGGAACATACATGACAGCCTAGCGTACGCTAGGTTTTTCCTTTTGCGTTTGGTAATTCTGAAGATAACGATGATGATTAATCGAAATAACAACCAGTAAACGTCGTATGCATTGGAGGGGAACCCGGAGAGATCCATCATTGTTTGGCTGCACACTTGGTTTGAAGTATAGAGTAGTTGCTGACAACGTTTTAGCAAGAAAAAGAAAAACAACAAAGATGGGAGAGAGAGACCGCATGATGATTTTACTATTTTATTAAGAGTTATCGATCTGTCATGTCGAATTTATCATGCTGCCTTTCATTTTCTTTCAAAGTATAAAAAAAAAAAGACCACAGGTTACCTATGACAAAAATTGCATTAAACATTCATATATCAGCTCTATCGACGTTGATGACTGATTAGATAATAATAAACGTGATGTGTGCTTGTCATTGCTTGCCCTAAAAAGCGATAGTGTTTGGAGTATCATCTATCAAAAGACACCAATTATTATATTAATAATAGTGTAAATAAAGTATTCTGTTTTGAAAATATAATCAGTAGATTACTGGGTTTTGTAGACTTACTTTTTGGGGGGGCGGCTTTAATGCGCATATTGATTTATTTTCGTCATTTATCTTCTATATTTTGTCATCCCTCCGGCTTATTTTTTATATCTTCTTTAATATGGGGATATTATTCCTTAGAAAGTATCATGTTTTAAATGTTCATGGATGTTGGCACGGTTTGAGTCATATAATTATAATTATTATTGTTATTGTTATTATTACTGTTATATTTGTACTTTTTATTGTAATTATTCTGTTAAAGCTCGCTTCGCAAGTTGGTGACACTATTTTCTTGTTCCTCATGGATGTTTGAACAGTTTCAATAATAATATTATTATTATTATTATTATTATTATTATTATTATTATTAAAAAGGATGTCTGCATCATGCGACTTAATTCTATATTATTATGCAGCCGTCCTTTTTAATAAGACATATTTAAGAGGGGGCGTCCGTCTTGTTCTTCTTTTTATTATTATTATTATTATTTTTGAACCAAGGAATCCCTGTAACGAGGCTAAAATATCGAGAATTAAAAATCACAGTGGCGTTAAAAATATTTATGCACAGATGACGGTTACGGAGTAGCATCTGAAAGTCTCTCCTCATCATTTTTAACTCTGTGGCTTTTAATTATTATTATTATTATTATTATTATTATTATTATTATTATTATTATTATTATTCCAGTCCTGATGGTGTCTCTCTCCAGCCTAGGAATGTGGACCACCGGTAGCGTCATCGCCTTCTCGTCAGTCATCGCTTATGACCTGGAAACTCACAACACGACCATATACGGAGATCCGGTTGCCCTATCCAGCGAGGAGTTGGATCAGCTGAGTAAGCAGACTTGTTCACATTTCAGCTGGGAGGAATTGAGGTGTATTGATATTTGCTTCCTTGTATAATTATGATTTAATAATTTACACCAATTTCTATCTGTTCATTTATTAATGTGTTAATTAATTTTTGTTCTAACAACTGATCTCTTCTTTCTGTATTTCCTGTTACCTTCTGTTACTTCTTTAAAATGAACACCATATTCTTTGGAAGTTTGATTTTCAAGTCAGTGGCCCCTGTGGGCTTGTTCCATATTGATAGGGTTCATCTTCTGAATAACAATAATAATGAATAGTGGAAACTTATCATTACTGGACTAATTACATTTGGTAATGACCGGATTTGAAAATATAATTTTAGAAATGGGTTTTTAGATTATATCATTTTAGAAATGGATGGGTATAGAAGTTATCATTTGGAGAATGTTTAGGAACAATTTTGTAATTTTTGGGAGTGACTTATTATCCAGTAAAAGAATCGTTTGGTATAGACTTTGTTATTTTGTAGAATGTTTGGGTACAAATTTATCACTAGGGGAATGACTGATTATGTATCTTATCATTTTAACAATTACTGGGTTGGGCTCTATTATTAAACAAATGACCAGGTTTGCATTTATCTTTCATCTCCTGTCAGTTACCTTCTCTTTTTGGGGTAATATCTGAGACTGTCTGAGAATCACTACTTTTAAAAAATTTTTTAAAAGTAGTGAAAATATATGTCTTTCGACCTTCATTGCCAGGGATGTTAAGATATCGAAATACAGTTTTGTAGATGCAGACCATTAAACTCTAATTCCATTGTATGTGATTAGTTCCTCTGTTGCTTATTCAGTGAGTCTTATGAAGGTACTAGATTAGGGTATCATCCGAACGTGGTCTAGATTCCCACATCCTTTACGAGAATAGATTCCAGAATTTTGTATATAAAAGAATTTGAACCTTTCTGGCTTCGTATTCGCATTCGGTGATGTCTGGGATGTAAAGGGTGGTACGGGAATGAAGAATCTGACTAAGCTTATGTTTCTGACTTGAACTGAACACTTTTGTCTCTAACTTCAACTTCATAAAACTTAAGTTTTATTGACAAGTACGAACTGATCATTACTTATCTGTTATTCATGCGAGTGTCCTAACAAGCTTTGTTCTTGACCGTCATTTGATCAATTTCATTATAGACAGCATTCACTATCATATTGTTCTCCCTTGCGTTTACATTAATTCCAAATTTAAATTAAGAATTTACAATTTACTCTTGTTTTATTTTAATTTTTTTCATATACGAGTCAAATTTCGCCCATATTCAGTTTTCTGTGACATTTAGTATTTTTTATTATTTTAGATTCCTTAAGTTAAAGTGTTATGATTTACCAACGCGAGCATGCGTATACTGTATATATATATATATATATATATATATATATATATATATATATATATTACACTCCTGGTTGCTAGGCCTTTCGACACACGGTCCTTTACTAGCAGACTGATGAAAAATATAAAAGTTTACAAGAAAGCTCATACAATTGACTGGTGACATACAGAGATCCCTGAGAATAGGGATTTTAAGGAACAGATGCACCTGGAATCTAACACAGGTGAAGAAATAGTGGACTTACCAATACAAAAGCAAATCTTTGAGAGGTTTTACAAAGAATTAGGCTCAACTGACTCAAAAGCAAGGAGGAGTCAATTAAAGGATTATAGAGGGGAAGAGACTAACCACCAAAATGATCTTGGAATGAATAAACTGATTACATATTGATAAAAGTACAACACATTTTCTCCTTTTGGTAAACTATAACAATTTTTGCAAAAATTGTAAATGTTTCATTCCAAGTCATTTTTGGTGGTAGTGTAAAGTCCCCGCTCAACGCATTCTCTGCGGTGAACATCCCGTTTTCTGCGGTGCCTTCACATTCAACCTGGGGTCGACCGAACACATATTATAACCATAACTGTAAATTGTATATTTTATTGTCTTTCCAAATGATCATGCATTATGTACATGTAACGGAGTATTTTTGTAACACATCAGACATTATTAATCATTATATGTTTTCTGTATGAACCTGTCCTGTTTTGTAGAGAATTAGTTTGACCTCAGGTCACCTGTAAATCTTTGTACCCGTGGTCTCTGCGAAGTACGCAGACGTCCGCATGCTGCTTTATAAGCGGATCGCTTCATCAATAAACTATTATGGGCTGCTCTAGGAGCAAGAGCCCGTGCTGGCACAAGGCCAGCTAAATCTAAAACAACATCAATAAACTAGCAGTACTTGTATTCCTGCTTATTGTTTCGCACCTCTCTCACAAGTCTCTTCCCCTGTATAATCCTTTAATTGACTCCTCCCTGCTTTTGAGCCAGTTGAGCCTAATCCTTTGTAAAACCTGTCAAAGGTTTGCCTTTGTATTGGTAGGTCCACTAAAGTCAAACCATTTTATGAGCGGACTCCCAGACCATTTTCAGCGCTGCCAATTCTCCTTAATCCGGCTGCCTTCGCTTCACTAAGAGAAGGGAAGAAAAATGACAAACTTGGCGATTTGGCAAACTTGCTGCCACTTCTTCACTTGGGGTCAGATCACTGAGACCCTTAGTCAAATCGTATAAAATGGGTCGAGATAATCTTCCGTATTCATTGTCTCGCACAGCAAGCTTCCGTAAACACCATGGAGAGTTCCCCACGCCGTGTCAATCAAGCAGTCAAACGTGCCACAGATGCAATGAAGATATCAAAAACTACTTTGCATCAGATTTGTAAGGAAGCTAAAGAAACGGAAGAAGAATTTGGAGAGCTGGTTTTTAGGGAAAAAGAAAGGAAAAGATCAAAGCAAATGTAACAAATATGGACGATTTCGATCGATGCGTTATCGGCGAACTGTATTGGCTTTTATGCAGAAAGAAATTCTGACGATAGACAAAGTTTTACAACAAGTGAAAGAAAATATTGGGTTTGGTGGCTGCAAGGAATCATTTCGTAAAGTGCTGCATGAAATTAAAAGGATTATATACTTTGACCAGTCAAATCTGCTTTAACGAGGATTTAAACTACCCTTTCTCTTTATCATGTAGTCTGCCCATAGATTAAAGAGGTCAAACCAGGTGTGGATTAAAATGGTCAGAAGGATCTGGCAACGTCGCAAATGGGCTCGGAGTCCGCTCATAAATTGGTTATAGTTATAATTCTTCACCTATGTTGGACTCCAGGTGCATCTGTTCCTTATAATCCCCATCCCCAGGGATATGTGTATGTCACCAGTCAATTGTACAAGCTTTCTTGTTAACTTACTTTCATATTTCTCATCAGTCTGGTAATAAAGGACCGTGTGTCGAAAGGCCTAGCAACCACTCCGTTGTTTCATTTTTCCTTCGTGGCATTTGCCTTTATTTACACATTCGTCACGTGCCATATCTTCGTGAATCAGTTATACATTATATATTATATATATATATATATATATATATATATATATATATATATATATATATATATATAATCTTTATTTCTCTCTATATATATATATATATATATATATGATATGAAATAAATATATATATATATGTGTGTGTGATTTATTTGTTTTATATTATTACATGATCATTTCAGGCAGCCTGGAAGTCTAGCGGCCATTCCCGGTGCCTGTGTCATAGCTTTGGTGATGACGCGCTGGGGACGCCGTTTATGTATGGCTGCGTCTGGGGTGCTTATGGTCGTAGGGTGGCTTGGAATTGTCCTCCTACCTGGCGTGGCTGGAATGCTGATTTCCAGGTAAGGACTGAAATTTGAAGGTCAGATTCTCTCTCTCTCTCTCTCTCTCTCTCTCTCATCTGATGTATCCCAGTCATCATGGTAAGCTGCTTCCCATGATGACTTGGATACATAAAGAGAGTGAGATGTGTTCGCTTCCCTTTTTATGAAGAATCTTGTTATTTTATTTATCAAAACAATTTTCTCCTATGGTGTTTGTAATGTATTCATATTTATACTCTTTGTTTGTTTATAGTAACATTGTCATATGGGAGGATCCGTGTTAATTACGGGCTCCATTCTTTTGGTATATCATATTGTTAGGTGTTACATTTATCTTTTTATTATTTTACCTTAAAAATTAAATCTATAAAGAATATGCCAGATAATAAGTTCGCATCGGATTTGACTTCCCCATCAGTGGACCAGAAATCAGCGGGTCACCAACATAAGATTTAACAGCTGACTCGGCAATGACTTATACCTCTCTTGATAGCACAGTGGTAACGTCAACTGGAATCGCTGAATAAGTCGCAATGGAGGTTCCGTGTCCCATTACGGTACAAATCCATTTATCACTTATATAAATTCCCCTTCGGTGATAATTCTCCATCGGAATATTCCAGAGGTAGCATGAATTTGATATTAAGCGACATTTGTAGCTTCATGATTATAGCATATTGTATTTTATCTTACCTTCCAATGATTGTGTGAAATGCATCATCTTGATTGGTAGGTCCTAGTTCGAAGGTCTACACCAGTCGTCCTATTGTTCTGAACTCCTTACCACACTTATGTAACCAAGCTGTGTCTTTAGCAGAAACAGTTTTTTTGCCTGGGGTATTCTTGCCATTTTAAAACATCCCGCTTTTCTTTTTATTTATTTCTTTTTCAGAGTTTAAGTAATTCATTCACCTTCTAATTGCTGAAATATGACCTGCAAGTGCGAAGTCATTTGGCTGCTGCCTTGAAGTTCGTTGACGGGACCCTCAGTTATAGAGTCGTACATAAATATTTTGTATCTTGCCCACAAATGATGATAACAAGGTGCCTCCAGTTCATTTGTTTTCTTTTTATGAAAACAATTCAGTTATTTGATTCAGTACCACAATCTGGCACCATCGACGCCCAAAAAATTAATTTCACTCCTCATAACAATAATGATCTTATGCGTTACAATTTCTTCTCATTGGTGATGAGAACATTTGAGAGTACGAGATCAAGATATCTTTGAAGAAATGTTTTGCTTGAGGGGAAAAAAATGCAAAAACTCGGTAATTGCTAATAAGCAATTGAACTCATTTTCGTTCACAAACTTATGACGTTTGTATACACACATATACATTATATATATATATATATATATATATATATATATATATATATATATATATATATATATATATATATATATATATATACAGAAATGTCTCTAATGCATAGGATTAAGGGTAGAGGAAGACGATCACAAGTAATGACATTTCTTTATTGCTAACGTTTCCGGACATCTGTCTCATTCACAAAAATAATACGGCTGTATATAATATATATATATATATATATATATATATATATATATATATATATATATACTATATATATATATATATATATATATATATATATATATATATACAAGTAAAGGGACCCACTGATGGACCCCAGTGAGCTCACAGGATGTCCCTAAGTATGCATTGATGATAATGTGATTACAGTTTTTTTATTTTGTGACAGAGTCATATCTGGATTCAGGTGGTGGTCCAGCATCTCCATCAACACATACGTCGTTGAACTGGCTGACCTCGAGGTCAGGGCACCATGGCTGCCATTATCACAGTGGCATTGTGGTGGTATGTTGTTGAGGAACTCTTGTGTGGTTGGGGGCGACTTCGTCATTCTTTCTTTAAGAATAATAACACTGTTGAAAAAATCCACACTGATGTTAGTGTAATTATATAATAAAAAAGATATATAAAAATATATGCATGTATATATGTATTCAGTAGTATTATTAATCAAAAGATGGACCCTGTTCATTTGGAACAGGCCCACAGAGGCCATTGACTTGAAATTCAAGCTTCCAAAGAATATGGTGTTCATTAGAAAGAAGTAACAGAAGGTAATGGGAAATACAGAAAGAAAAAAGAAATCAAGAGGTCACTCATTAAAAAAGAAAAATAAATTAACAAATTAATAAATAGATAAAAATGTAAGTAAATTGTTAAAATACAAGGAGAATTTTATTAGGGTAGTAATGAATTGCATATTCACTTAAAGTTTTGAAGTTCCAATTTGTGTATTTATATATAATATATAAATATATATATATGTATATATATTATATATATGTGTATATATATGTATAAATTTATGTTGTGTATGTGTGTGTGTATACACTTACGTCAGTTTGGATTTATCACCGTTTTAGTGACTCGTGATTATGAGACTTTTACAAAAAATAACGTTCTTGAAGTAAGGATGAAAAAACTTTGGGCGTCCAGTCTCCCGGGAAGAGTTACCTGCTATTATTTTCAATTGTTATCATCAGACAGTAGTGCAATTGCATTAATCTCAGGACTGTTAACAACTGACTCAAGTTAGTATTATCTTTTTATCTCTTGTTTGATTATGCATAATTTGCTTTGCCGCGTGAGCCTACCCTTTGAAACGCTCTGTGCTGTAAATACAAAATTAATCAACATTCTTGTAAATGACCTGTTATATAATAAAACATACAAGTAGAAAATTCTTAAAATTAGACATGTATAAGAATCAGTGACATTTTCTTATAAATTATGCTGGGCTTGTTAAGTCAGAGGGAACTACGGAACATGTAAGAAACAAAGAAAGATGAAGAGCAAAATTTTTCTCTCATTGCCATGAGTAATGCAAAGATGTCCCCAATGACAGCTGATACTGAACAATATAAAGCCAAATTAGGATCAAAATGAAGTGTTGTGTTCTCATTTTATTTTGTGTTATGTTTGAAAAAGGAACCTTCAACCATTACATGAAAAAAGTTTATTTTACCTTTCAAATGAATTTGGATCGTTACTAGGATGTCGTGTATTTTTACGTTAAGATTTGGCATTGATATAGACCAACTGCCAAGAGAATTGTTTGATTTTCCTGGTTTGAAGGTACAACTTTAAATTATTTCACGGTATGTCTGTATCATGGGAGAGCGTCAGGAAAAACAAGATATAACAGCAATAAATTTATTAGAAAAGTAAATTTCTTAAGTCATTAATAAACATTTTCTTGAATATATGCAAGGTTATCTACTTATCTAAAAAAAATTAAAGACCCATGCCATTAAACCAGTTATTGAAATATTTCCAAAGCAGTCCCTGTTAGATGACACATTACGTATAATATGTATAAACTTTAAGAAGAAATAGCCACTTATTAAATCAAGTTTAAAGTGAATAAATAAATAGGAGCTGACCTTCACTAAGGTCCTCTTCAGCTTTACTGAAGAGGATCCTAGTGGAGGTAGAAAGCTCCTATTTTATTTTTATTCACTTAAACTTTGTTTTGTGTCGTGGCTTTTTTCTTTACCATTAACGACTAACACGAAGAAAGGTGTTACGAACACCTGTGCTTCAGAAAGCTTTGCTTATTACCATTGCTAACGGTAATCTTGAGGCACTTATAAAGGATATTCTAGCTGAAGGTAATAACTCTTCAATTAATAATGTCATTCTCTTCTTAAACAAAATTAAATTGATAAATAAAATATGATCTCCCCCCCCTTTTTCCTCCTTTTCTTTTCCTTTTTTTCATTCCCTCTCGATTTTTTATTTTATTTTAATTTTTTTCCTTTTTTTATTTATTTATTTAGTTACTTAATTTTTATGTATTCTTTCCCCCTTTCTTTTTCCAGCCCGAGAAGAACCCTAAAAGAGTTCAGAGGTCTGGTTAAACAAATCATTTATAACTAACTCTTCCATCTCAGAGTCCTTTTTCTAACCCTCCAGGTCAGGTTGTGACAATGGCTCTTGGCTACGCCTTCAGGTACTATACTGTTGGTCTGTTATTGATGATTTTCCCAATTGTATTTCTTCTGTCTCTGGTCTGGTTGCCCGAAGGTCCGAGTGTCTTAATCGTCCAAGGTAAATTACTTAAGCATATGAGGAGTAAATATTATAGAAATAGTAGTAGAGACACATCTTTACAAAGACTCATCGAGAATCCGTGGTATATATATTCTAAATTAACTATGCATTTACACAAAACTAAACGTCATTTTTATGAAGATTTCCATGTAATTGTATTAACCTACTACCGTAGTATTTGCATTATTGTATTGTTTCGTACCTTTCCTAAAATGACTATGAAATATGGTCGTTTTATTTCTAACTGATCCATGGTTGTTATAAGTAATCTCCCATTGTTAACCGACAACTTTCAGGTCGAGAGGAGGATGCTCGCAAAGCACTGGTCAGACTTCGGGGGAAATACGCAGACATCGAGGCTGAAGTCCAAGTCTACAAAAACATGAATAAAATAACCGAAGACAATCGTTCACCCTGGAGGGAGCTAGTCACTCGTGAACCACTCATAAATCTAGCTAGAGTCTGCATCTTATTCGTCATAATGCATTTTACAGGTTTGTCTGAGTGAGTGAGTCAGATACATACACCAACTAATTTTACACCTAAATTTGGTCGTCAGTCTAGGCAAATAGCATTCTAGAATTGTATTTTGACTCGGCAAGTGCTGTACTTACTCTTTCTAATCTAAATCAGCTATTGAGCATTATTTAACGTCAATAGGAACCCGATTATAGGAACTTTAGCGCAATATAAGAGTCACAAGTGAAAAATTACCTTATCGTCACAGGATTTGAAAATGTATCGTGGTGAATGTGGTTCACACGCCGAACCCCTGAATTTGAAGTCCCAGAAACTTAAGGGGAGTTGCTGAGTATAGAGGACTTGGGTATTGCAACTATATCTTCCTGCTCTTCAAATCATCAGAAAGTTTATCACACCAGTAAGCATAGTTACCAAGCAAAAGATGAATCACTTACAGTCCAAAACGGACAGGTTGATATGGGAGGATTCCAGGTAAACTTTGTGGAGTAGATTAGGAAAGTTAAGGTTCAAAGATTTACAGTTTTTACAACTGCATGCCCTTGCAATTGTTAACCACCATTATCGGCAGTGGGCTAGCCTTTGAACTTTCAAAAATCTATCTGCAAGGTAGCAGTTGTTCTTTTAGTTGCGTTTCATGGGCCTCTTCCCAGGCTTAACTGGAAACCCAGAGAAACAGGTTTATGGAGCTTCCTACAGAAGCTGGGTGAATCTCAAAGTTTGAGAAAGTGTCGGTAACTGAAAGGGTTAATTGATACTGCAGTAGTACAACAAAAATGTAATTACTCAGCTTAAACTGATTACTAATACATCCGTTTCGGAATATTAACCTCCTGTGCAACCCGTCATGACACCCTTATATCAAGAGTATTATACGCTTAATTACAATCGTCAGGATCTATCGAGAGGAACTTGCCGATTTATTCCCGATTTCTGAATAAATTATTCGTATAATAAAATACTGGTTACTACATTGATCAGGAAGTATACCTCTCAGGTACCTGAGAGGGGAAGAGAAAAATTTTAGAAGATGCTTTTCGTCTAGGGCAACATAAGGATTTTGATTTACCTGACTAGTATACAGTATATCTTTATTTCAGGGTATTATGTTGTGGCAGCCAATACTGCAAGGATATTCAGCGAGGCGGGGTCTACCATTGACAACAGCATAGCTTCTGTTATAGTTTCATCTGTGCAGGTGAGACTTCCAAAATGTCATCACAGCACATTTAAATTCACACAAGATGCTTCCAAAACAAATTTTTTCTCTTCTGAAGAATTGTAACAAGGCAACTTTCCATTCAATAAAAAGATATCTTGATAATTCACCCATGAGACTCCATGTAGCCCTCATGATCTAATTTGTTACAGCTTGTGGCCAGCGCTTTTGCAAGCATCCCAATCGATAAACTAGGGAGAAGAAAGAGCCTAATTATGTCCTACAGCATAATGAGCGTACCCTTGGCAGTAATGGCTGCTTACTTCGGTATTTTAAGTGACGATACGCAAGAAGAGACCAACCCTTACGGTTGGATCCCCGTTGTCTGCTTGGTGATTTCCCAGGCAGCAGTTGTTCTAGGAGCGAATCCTATTCCTTTCATTCTCAGCAATGAATATTTCCCCACTTTTATTCGCCCTCAGGTACTTTGTTATGGATTTCTTATATGTATAAGCACTAGACTAGAAGTAAATCCAGAGTTTTATTGCTGAATTTTAATAACTGTAATAAAGCAAAATTGATATTTTACGTTTTCAGATCAGATACTTTTCTAACTGCATTCCTGTTGTGGTTATTTGATTTGGCCTTTCATAAAATAACAATCCATCCTGTACAGCATTAGAATCTACTACTTAAATAATGCTTTCATTGGGTTAGTTATTGTTTTTATGAACTATTTGGACATTGCTATAATTACCTTTTTAGGTATTGCTGATCTTGGTGGTAGTACACATCTCCATAACAACCCATATTCCTTCCCTCTTGCAGGCTAGCAGCATCTGTTTTGTCATTGCCACATTTATGGGATTCATAGTCCTCCAGTTTTACACCCCGATGGTCGAAGGGATGACTCTGGCTGGCCTCTTTGCATTTTACGCCTGTTCGTGTGTCGCTGGCGTTCCTTACACATTCTTCTTCATAAAGGAAACCAGGGGAAAGCATGTTGGTTGACGCCTCCTTAAGTCCCATTGACCCGCACACTGCTCACTTCTCTTCTTACTCAGACTTAGCTTGCCCTGACTGGGTAAGGTGGGTAAACATTCCCAAAGTGAGTGCACTTGGAGTCGCCAGACATGCACGCGTCAGTATATTGACGAACAGACAAGCATCAAGGATCCAGGGGAAGGACTGCTCTCTGTTTCATTGTCTTAGGCTATAAACAGAAGATTGCAGGAAGGAATACTTAATATGATTGTAATAATAAAATGCCTTTAATCCATAAAACATAAATAGGGTGTTGCAAGCAATTTCGGACATATTACAGTGATTTTCACTATTCCAAGAGTAGTTGAAAGGTAAACACAATGCAGTACTAAGATTGATGTACCATAAGCAATATATATCCAGCATCTAGACGTTATGTTAATTTGATTTTTTAGGTTGTTGTCAGATATTGCTATAAAAAAACACAGGACCTCCAAAATGGTAGTGTGACATCACAATTGCATTATGAGTAAATAGGTAAAGCAAGTAAGATGGTTCATTACCAGCACAGTTTCATTTAGTGATATGTGAGAAAGTGAGTGTGAAAGCACTTCTCATTTTTTCTGTAATTAGTTTCCAAATTCAGGGCATTAGCTTAAGTGAAAATCGGTATTATTCCAGATTAAAGGTAGACTGGGACCATTTTTGAGAATTTTATTCTTTTATTTCGCAGCTGCTATTTTGGGATAAGTGACCTTACCTAGCGTCCAACGACGATCGTGGCCCAGATTCGCGTGTGATATCAAAAATTGTCTTGGCTATGTCTATCTATTCTTCATTTTTTACAAGTAATAGAATTTTTTTCGGCTGTTTACGGGGCGCGGATGTACAGTAATATGTTAAGTAACCGGATATTGCAAAACTCTAACAATTATTGTTAATGTCGCTATTTAGCCATTTTGTCATAAACGTGTTACCATTTGCATGCCTTGACTGGGCCATGAGTTCATGGTTAACATAATAGTCTCATCAGTCCTTAGGTTTACTTTTGTCCAGAAATGATTTAGGACCATTTTTATGCCTATTTAGTACCAGGTTAAAGGCAGAAGATCTATTCAATCAAGTCACGTTTTTTATTTTTCACTGGATTCAGTTTCATCACAAATATTTCCATAAAACATGTTTGAATTTACATTTGAATAAAATTGATGTGCTTACTCTTTGAATGATTAATAATTCCTTAATCTGTGCTGTTTACATTACTGAAGACTGTTGATTACAGTTTTCTTCATGTCATAAAGATCCTGAAAGTATCTAGTTTATCAAAATACCTAAGAAATGTAATCAAATAGTTATTCCAAAGCTGCAAAATAAATACAGCAGTAAATACTCTTGCAACTTGGAAAAGTTCTGGTCCTTGCACACACACACAATGCTGTTTGGCAGCCTGAGATTAGTGCATGGAAGGCCAAGGAGCTGGAGATATGAGGTATACAGACTTAAAGAAGCCCACACACTAATTATTGAAGAGGAACGTGAGGGCTAATTTGTTGCAAAAACTGAAAAATTGTCGTCATACTCCCCACGAGTCATCTGTTGCCCCTGCTCGTGGCATTACCAGTTTGCGTATTGCATTTCTGAAAAATCTTCTGCCTGCAATTTTCTGTTTCCCATCAGAATACTTTAAGGGGTTGTACTGTCCAACTTTCCTCTTTTCCTCGCATTTCTTGCACATTTCCTCACCAACACCACATCCACTGTCGGGAATTTTTACCTCCGACGGACTAGTTCTGCGTCGAGATGTTGGTTGACTCGGGATAACTTGGCCTGAAGGGCAAAAATCTGTAAGCATCCAACAGAAGATCCAGCAAGATTCTTTTGGTTTTTTCACAGTTTTATTACAAAATTAGTCTATTTAAATTTAACATACATTAAGCTAAAGTACAACCTTAAGGACCACGTGGGCGGCTACAAGGCACACAACTCCAAAAGAGAAGTTTTGTAAGGTGTCAAAGAAACGAGCAGGTAAAAGTTACTGCTACTCTATTACAGATCCAGGCAAAGATATTGCCAGTGAGCGACTGATGCCGGGCCGTGAGAGACAATGGAATTGACTGTGACCTGAGGGGTCGAAACAATAAACAATAATATGCAGAACGAGTACAAATTACAATACAAAACATACAGAGCTACAATATAGATACAGTCTTGATGCCTGTGAATGAAGAAAACATGTGATACACAATGTGACATTCATGGATAAATACCATAAAGTAAAAATGATTAAAATGCGTGACCTGGCACGTTTTAGGCGTGACTAATTGAGCTTGAAGAAAACGGGAAGTCACCAAAGAAAACAAGCTCACGGAGACTTAATTAATGGCGCCACAAACACTATCCTGGCGCCGGGTGGTGACTTTACAAATACTCCCAAGACGAGGGACGCGTCTGATTAATCCCTGTATCTGCTGGGACGCTGAAGGGTGCCGCGCGCTCCTGAAGATAGCTGAGGGGCCTCCCGCCTGTGAGGCTGCTGTTTGGGCGGTTCCTTCCTGGCGACGCGCTGCGGGGGTGAGGGTGTGCTGGAGTCGCTTTGGGCGGAAGGGTGCTGCGTCGCTGCCGGGACTCTCCGACAGGAAGGCGGCTTTAGCGGTCTATGGAAACCCAGTCGTTCTTGCCTGGGAGTGCCACCCGAACACCTTGCTGTTCCGCCCCAGCACGCCGGAAGGTCCCCCTGTAGGGCTTTAGTTAGTGGTGGACGGATGGCGTCGACTCTGGACGAAGACGTGGGTGGCGGTTGACAGCTGTGGCGGCATGAAGGTGGTTGCTTGTCGATGTGGAGTGCTGCAAGGCGAACTTGCCGCCACGCCGGCGGAGCCTCTGCAGAGATGGGGAGGCTATCATCCGGTCACGAGCTCTCCGCACCGCGAGGGGTTCCCAGGTTTGTTCAGCTGCGGATGGGGTGCCGTCAGCTCTGAGGCGTCTCAACCCGAGGAGGACCCATGGCAGCTGATGTTTCCAGTCCTCAGCGGTGGCGGGCCATGAGGGGATGACTTTGGGACCTGTGGAACCGTTTCAACCAGGCCGTTGGCCGCTGGATTGTACGCTGTGGTGGTGTGGGTGCGTGGTTCCAGCAGTTGAGCCAGGCAGACCACAACTCGGAGAGGAAAGGGCCCTGTCGGTTTGTGATGTGGTCCGGGGCGCCGCGCCAACCCAACTGGAGAGCAGGGCCTCGGCGCACGCGCTGGCGATGGCTTCTGCATGGGTGTGGCTGGGCGCCACCTCGAACGGTCTACCACCGTGAGAGGCATCACCGATCCCGCCCTGATGGGAAGGCCCGGCGACGCCGTAGCGTCGATGTGGATGGCGGGCGCCTGGCTGTGGAACTCGCCTACCCCGATGCGTGTGATTACCCACCTTACTGGTCTGGCACTGCAGGCACTGTTTTGCCCAGGTTGCAACGGCGTCGCTTGCACCCCGTGCCGGACGAACTTTTTGGAAAGCAGTTTGGCGCTGTTAATTCCTGCCGGAGGGTGGAGAGGCCGTGAATGATGCCCGATACCTGGCGGCGTGAGGCTGGAACAAAGTGGCGGGGCTGGCCTGTGCTGATGTCACAGAGCAGGCTGGGCCTCCGGGGCGAGGGTCACGCCCCGCCACTTGAGGGGATGTGATGGCGGTGCGGCATGCTGGGTTTTCTGGTCAGCCTGCCTGCTCCTCTGGCAAGGTCCTGGTAATCTACACCCAGCTGCACTGCGTTCAACTCGACTCTGGAGAGGGCGTCTGCTACGGGATTTTTCTTGCCGGGAGGTACCTGACGGAACAGGTAAATCGGCTATGGCTGAGAGGTGGCGCTGCTGTCTGAAGACCATCGTCCCCTGCTTCGTGAAGCGTGAACCAGTGGCTGGTGGTCTGTGAAGATTGTGAAGGGCGTCCCTCCAGGAGGAACTTGAAGTGCCGAATCTGCCATGAGCATCGCGCAGAGTTCCCTGTCAAGGTGCTGTGGCGGGACTCTGCGGGACTGAACTTCTTGCTGAAGAAGGCGATGGGCTGGGGCGCCGTTGATGATTTGCTCCAGAACAGCACCGCAGGCAACGTTACTGGCGCGTCTGTCGTCAGCTGGAGGGGAGCCTTGGGATCCTGGTGTGCCAAAGTTGCCTTGGTGAGGCGGCGCCGGCCAGGAAAAGGCCTGCTGCTGGCTGGGTCCCAAGACAGGGACTTGGTTGACCTTTTAGGACTTCCGTCAGGGCGTGGTGTCACGTGATCCCGGGATGAACCGCCTGTGAAGTTTACCATCCCAAGGAACTCCTGGACGGCCTTGATGGAGGTGGGTGTCGAACAGCTCGGCTGCCACTTTCGATGTAAGAGGGCGGACGCCTGTCGGACACCTCGTGACCCAGGAATTCTGCTTTTCTGGGCGCCGAAGGTACACTTTGTCGAAACGGACGGCTAGGCCGTTTTCTTGGAGGCGCTGGAGGACTGCTTTGATGTGCCTCTGGTGTTCGCTTTGTGAGACCTGGAAAATATGAGAATGTCGTCGATGTAGCAGACGAGAATTTTAGGTCCCAGGATGCTGTCCATGAGCCGCTGAGTGGCCCCGGCGTTCCTCAGCCCGGGTTGGTGGAGAAGGCGAACACATAGGACCCGAGAGGGCGTGATGATGGCTCTTTGGTATGTCCTCTGGCGCAACAGGTACCTGGAAATAAGATTTAAGAAGGTCCAATTTGAGTGAATATTTGGCCCCATGAAAGGAGGCCGTGAGGTCTTGCATATTGGGTAGAGGGGTGGGTCGGGCTCCGTTGCCCAATGTTGAGCTGCCTGTAGTCGCTGCAGGGTCTCCAGGAGCCGTCCGGTTTCTGCACCATGTGGAGGGGGAGGCCCATGGACTGAGGCTTTCCTGCAGATGCCACATCTGTTCCATCTCCGAACGCTTTTTTCGCCTCCTGAAGGGCGCTGAGGGGGAAGTCATGGAACGCCGCATGTGTCGGGGCCCTTTAGTCACTATATGGTGGTATATGCCGTAAGCTTGGCTGGGGCCCCGGGGACTTGGCGTGCTTCGGGCTAAACACCTCAGGGAACTCCGACAGAAGGTGCATACTGGTGAAGCGACGGCGCTGATGGTGGGTCTGGGTCCGCCGTTAACGGAGAGACCGGCAGGAGTCGGTATCGAGGAGGCGCTGCGCCACGTCGACCAGCAGGCCGAAGTGCGCCAGAAAATCGGCCCCAGGAGTGGGGTTCGTCCGCGACATGAAGTCCCAGGAGTAACTCTGGCCAAGGATGGAGATCGGACAGGAGCCTGCGCCGTGGGAGAGGATGGGGTTCCGTTGGCGGCCGTCAGAAAGCGGCCGTCTGGTGTCTGGTTGCGGTCCTCTGGATGCTGGGAAGACCGACTTAAGGCTCCTGTCGACCAGCATCATCCTGCCGGAGACGTCGCGGACGTAAAAACCTACTGTTTTTGAGGCCCTGGGTTCTTCGGCTGCCATGGCGCCTGTCCTGCTGGCCGCCGCCACCCCCGCGGAACGGTTGAACGAGCAGGGCGGAGCAGTTTCGGGCGTCCTTTCGAACCACTTGTGTAGCAGCGACAGAAGCCCGGGGACCTCCGCCCGCTGTGGTTCGGTGGACGCCTCTGGCGATGCGTTGACGGGTTGCTCTACGTCCTCTCAGGCTGGACGGAGCTGACCGGCTGCCGTGGCCGGTTTTACCGCTGTGAAGCCTTGACGGAGTCTGTGAGGTGTTATTACGCCTCTGAGGTCCCCGACAGGCATGGTGTAGTGAGCGATCTGGTTCCATTACTTCCGGGAGGAGTTGGCGAAGGAAGATTTCCGTATGAAGCTTATCTCCCTGCCGCTTGTTTGTAGCCGCCCAAGACTGGTATTGACAGAGATCTACGACCATGCCCCAAGCGCTCTCTTGGATTGGAGGTCGTGGCGTGGATTATTGGTAAGGTCGATAGCACGGGCGGCCGCCGGGCGATGGGGCAGGAGCAAGCTTCGAGGAGGAACTTTTTGTGGTGCTGTATGAGGAGGGTGTGTTTGAACTTTTTCGCGAGATGAGTTTTCTGTACGCCTCCGGAAGGGCGTTGAGCACTGTGTTGGCTCTGTAGGATTTCGTCCGTGGTCCAGCGATTCTGAAGTGGCTCTCCACCCTGCGCGCAGCCACATCGGAGTGGGTTCCCCCTGCGTAAAACGGCGGCAGCTTTTACGTGAGGGCGGCCAGCGATTGTGTTGCCCGCCGTCGTGTGTTCGGGCGCCGGTGGGAGTTGCGGGAGGGCCCGATGCGGGGGCGCGGCGCGCTGTGATGGGGAGGTAAACCCCGAGTCCGCGGGGTCTGGCGTTTAACTGCATGAAGGGAGGATATCCGCGTCCATGCTCGCTCGCTGACCCCTTACTGGAGTGGGGTACTGGCCAGTACGCACTTTCCAGTGCGCGCCGTGGTTCGCTTAGTGACGCTGGTGGTACACGCCACGAGAGTCAGCATCAAACGCTGGTTACAGCGCAGCCGTTTAGCCGCTAAGAGCGTTTTGGAGAAATCCTGAGCAAGACTGAGTCGCCGTGTGAGTCCGCTAATGGCTCCGGGATACTCCGGGGTCACCACTGTAAGGTGTCAAAAGAAACGAGCAGGTAAAAGTTACTGCTCTATTACAGATCCAGGCAGTTTATATTGCGACTTACTGGCGCCGGGCCAGTGAGAGACAATGGAATTGACTGTGACCTGAGGTCGGAAACAATAAACAATAATATGCAGTGAACGTACAAATTACAATACAAACATACAGAGCTACAATATAGATACAGTCTGATGCCTGTGAATGAAGAAACATGTGATACACAATGTGACATTCGTATAAATACCATAAAGTAAAAATGATTAAAATGTGACCTGGCACGTTTTAGGCGTGACTAATTGAGCTTGAAGAAAAAATGGGAAGTCACCAAAGAAAACAAGCTCAGCGGAGACTTAATTAATGGCGCCGCCGAAACACTATCCTGGCGCCGAATTGGTGACTTTACAGTTTCACAAAACCCGTAAAACCGATGCCATCGGCCTTAGAAAATTACAATTTCATATAAATCTCATTTCTGAATCATCAGACGGCACTTTGACTGAATATGAACTATGCTAAGCCTCGAATGGCAAAAATACAAAGTGATTAGAGATGAACACCTCTCACGGACTCTACAACAAAACCGGCTCTTGGCTGAGAGGCACAGTGTGACAGTGATTAAACGACCCTACCTCTGGTAGTAGCCAGAGAGAAAGAGACAGAGGGGACTTTTGCATGGTCCACCGTCATTTCGCATTGCCACTCAAAGATTCTAGATCGGTCAATTCGTCCAAATTTTGCTTTTAAACATCAAAAAGAGAGCCTTTTAATGTTTACAACATTGCCCGTGCAGTCAAACTGAATGACAAGAATTTTTCTCGAACATACTTATAGACAAATGAGAACCACGAACTCTGCCGCCTGCTTCTCCCTTCTGTTCGCATATCCTGAACGTTGTGAAGGATTGTCAGGAAAAAACAAATCCAATTTTTTCACGACACCCTTCTCTGACCCTTTGCATTCAGGGTCAGCTATCCTAAGCACTTTCTTCTCACTCATTTATTTTATTTTGCAATGTTCTAAATCACTCTTCACAAAGGTGGAGGCATAAAAAATAGTTCCTCCAGCTTTTCTTTTCCCTCTATATATCTTCATCCAATATTTTCTTTGGAATTTGACTTGTCATCTATTCTTTCAAAATGGCTGATACAGTTGGCATTTTTTTAATTACTTAAGGGATTTTGACAAAGGAAAAATCTATTTCTGAGGAAGGCCCCGTGTCACCTGGTGAAATTCCATACTAACACGAATTTCTAGGTATAAAATGCTAGATATACCAGAGAAAAAGAGCTTTCAGGGGAATGCTGTTACTTACTCCCAGATCGAGTGTCTTCCTAAGGAAGACATCGGTATAACCAAGGGTGAGGAAAGGATCACAACCACAGAGCCACACCCGACAGATATCCCATGTCAAAACTCCCGAAGAGAGCGGTGAGCTATACAACCCTCACACACAGGCGTCTGCCTGTCTGGCGACACCAGCGCCCACCTTACATTCATTCCAGACTAGGCACCACCCACAGGCTTGGCATGCGCAAGTAGGGGGGCGAAAGCCACTTCTGGGAGGGTCACTGGTGGGACACAGGGCCTTCTCAGAAATAGATTTTCCCTTTGCGTCAAATCCTCTCTGAGTCCAGCCCCGTGTCAGCCGTGAAATAGTGATAGAGAATCATGCCAAGACTGCAAACTACAAGGAAATATAAGGTGATCTGAAGAAAAAAACATGTTATGGAAACGGATTTAATGAGAATATCTCTCCACATGAAAAATGGATTATTACATGAAAATACAGTAATACGACCTCAAAAGTAGAATACAAAAATCAATACACCAAACAATATAGCAAAGTAAAATACATTCACTAATACTAAGATTATATGAGTAAATATAAACTTATAACTAATCATAAGAGACATCTACAACACGAGAAAATTTATGGGGGTGACATGGAGCAAAATAAAAACAGCCCAGTACCTCAAGACAATCCAAAAATTACAGCATGTCAAAATACAGTCACCAAAAGATAATAAAAGACACAATAATATCAATATGAGGAGCAAGGCAGTGAGGCATGATCATCCAGAAGGGCAGGCAGAGAAGTAAATGAGGCAGGCGGGCGGGGGAGGGGGAAGGATAAAGATACTAAGGTGGGGAATGACACTCTCACAGCCACTGTAGAAAATTTCAGGGCTTGAGTGATTTTAACAGTGGCGTTTAAAACACTAGGGAGGTGATTTCCATCCCGTGATATTTGGTAAGTTCTGAAAAATCTATATTATGAAAATAATAGTGGAAGTAGCTACTGCACGGGATATCATGAACCTAGGGACTGAACTGGTTAGCTTGTTTAATGAAATACAGAATTTGTTGCCTTATAGCATTTAACTAAAGAGTTCCACCTTTCTCTCTGATAAAAGAGGACCCGATTTACACTGTGTGGAGTTCTTTAAAAGGTAAGACTTTAAGGTATAGACTGGAATAAGGATCTGTCCTGTGGGAAGAGGCACCACCTTCCAAGGAGACCACTCTGTCTTGAGGGTCCTCATTTTTAGCTAAAAATCTACGGTCAGGAGAAAGGGAGGGTCCCGGACGGGAGGAAACTAACAAAAATCATCACTCTCTAGAGAGAGCCGACAGCTCTGAAATTCTGGCACCCAGCTGCTTAACTGTAGAAATAAGGTTTTCCTTAACAGATCCAAATAAGTGCATTGAGAGTTGTCAATCAGATGCCAACTTAAGAACATCATTGAGAAACCACGCAACAGAATGGGCGATAGGTCTCAGACGAGCGCATGCCTAGAATAGATGAAAGTAAGAATCTGTAAGGTCAATTTTTAAACCATATAAGAATACCTTCTTCAGGACTGACTTAGCTTTGGTATTAGTGGCCGGGCAAGGCCTTTTTCAAACAATGATCTAAAGAAGGTAACTGCTAGGTTAGTAGTCATGGTTGGGCTTCAGATGCCTTCAAAAAAGAAGCCACTTTGACTGCTGAGTCATATTGTCTGAGTCTTTGAGGAAGCTGACACAGTCTTGGTTTGTACTATTTGGGTCAGTCTGGGATTGGGAACTGATGACTTGCAACCCGAGTCTTGAAGTAGAGGGAACCAATTGCTCTCTTTGGCCAATAAGGGGCTACCAGGCCAGTTGACCTTTGAATGACCTGAGTTTGTGCAGTACTTCTCAACAGCAAGTTTATTGGGGGAACAGGTAAATCTTCTCCAACTGTTCCAGTTCCATGGTCATTGCGCTGTGGCATACGCCTGAGGGTCCAGGTTCGGGCACATAACAGGGAAGCTGAAGTTGCTCTCCCGTCGCGAACAGATCCACTTTCTGGAGACCCGAACCCGGCGGTAACCAATTGAAAGACTCTCCCCAGAGACTAATCCGTCTTCCAACGGAGTGGTCGGACAGAATCCGCCATCACGCCCGCACTCCGCTAGGTGGGTGGGCTGACAGATGCCAGTTGTGCTTGTTCGGGCCAGGGAGAAAATAGCTACTATAACCTGGTTTACGCGACCGGGATTTGGAGCCGCCCTGTTGATGCAATGAACTACCACGGCGCTGTCCAACACCAGTCTGATATGGACCCGCCTGGGGGGCGGGATTTTCATGTTAAAATACCGCCATAGCTTCCAAGGTGTTTATGGGAACCACAAAACATTGTAGACCACGCTTTTGTACTTTTTGTTTTGGCGTATCACCCCTCCCCAGCGCTTAATGAGGCGCCCGCAGAACCACCAGCGACCGAGGAGGGAACTGAAGTCGGGACTGTCTTGGACAGGCCATTGATCAGGGGACCAAGGCCGCATTCTCGCCTTTAAAAACTGGGGATGGAGGAGACCTTGTCTCTGAGCTCGACATTGCCTCGACCAGCCAAACCTGTTTATGTCCTTTAATTTTGCTTTCTTTAAGAGCAGGTCCGTCACTGAGGCAAATTGAAGGAACCGAGGATTCTTTCTGGGCCCAGTGGGATGCTGCTTGTCTCTCAGGAATTTCCTGGTAAGGGAGGCTGTCTCTCCCGCTTGGGAGGCGGAGGGATAACGTGCAATGAGGACAGATCCCACTGGAGACCCAGCCACTGAAACCGGGACTGATTCAGTTGAAAGCCCAACGACCCAGGAAGTTGATGATCAGGCCGTGGGCCTTCCGGCATTCTAGAACTGTTGCTGCCAAATTATCCAATTGTCTAGGCACGCTGCTAGGGATATCCTCGGGACCGAGAGTTGTTGCACTACCGCGTCCGCCAGCTTTGTAAATATCCTGGGGCAAATATTTAGACCGAAAGGCATGACCCTGAAGGCAGGCTTGTTTCCCGGGAGTCTGAAACCCAGGAACGGAGAGAAGCTCCAACCGACGTGATAGTAAGCCGCCTGAAAGATCGAGCAGAGGTGGCAACGCTCCACGCGGAAGTGCAGAGTCCGCACTCATGCCATCGTAGTTATGCAAAATTTGTCGATTTATGTAATGATTTAGACGCCATAGATCCAGAATCACTTCTTTGCTGACCGAGAGTCTTTCTTCGAACAGTGAACAACCTGCCTTGAAATTTGAGGTGCCGATTTCTTTATTGCTCGCTTGTTGAGCAGTTCCCACCACATAGTCCCTGTAGGACTCTTGAGGGTGGCTGGTAAAACCTGATCAGGAGGGGGTCCTTGGTCCAGCTCCACCCCTAGACCTTTGGACACAATGCTGTGTGCCCAAGGGCGACTGAAGGGACCACTGGTCTCTGAACCAGTAAAGATCACCACCTACCTGACTGTTCTCAGGTGGGAGGAAGGGTTTGTTCCCTCTACCACGTCCAGGTTTTACCTCTTGGGGCGGTGTTGGACTTGCCTCTGTAAGGGTCCGACCTCTTCCCCTTGCACTTATTACGCCGTGAAAGAACCCACGGCCCTCAGGTAGGATTGCATGCCGGTGAGGCGACGATTTATGGCAGTGCAGCAGGATTGAGCTGGTTGGACCAGCACGTATTGTTGGGGATGAGTCTTAGAGGTGTGGAGGGCTGCACACTGCCGAGACCGGGACAGCTTGAACAACCGCCTGATGATGAGGCTCTGTGTCTCCTGAACCGCTACCAGACTTAGTCTGGGAGCCGGCTAGATTCTGGGGTCTTGGCGCTTGTGTTGAGATACCCCAACGAGCCAAGACTTTGGTTGGCTCTAGTAGCCTCCACTCAGCACACTGGCTACGCTTCAAAGAGGTTAGGCCCAGATAGAGCTCCTCTTCGAGCTTGTTAGGCTCATGACATATGGTGGCTTCAGCAAAGATGAATCTCCTGCATTCCAGCTTAGCTGCCATAAAGCAAATAGGTCTGGTCTGAAACCCTGCCAACAGGGATTTAGCCAGAACCTGAAAGAAGGGCTCATCTGCACAGGAGACGGCAGTCGCCTGTGAGGCAGACGGAGTTCAAGGACCGGGCTAGCCTAGTCCGGGCCTCAAATTCTGCTCAGCAAGGCTTCCGTGAGCTTAGGAAGCTGTTCAATAACTGAGTAGACGCACAGTAAGCGTCCAGCTTCTACAGGGGATGTGGGAGTCTGTCTCCTTTAATTGAGGCAAAGGTTGCTGTCAAAGCATGCTCGAGCCGTAGCCAGAGCCACTTGTTTATGCATGGAGTCGGGTAACTTATCACCTAGGGGCAACATGGTGTAGTTGCCTTGAAAGGTGTAAGCTGGAGCCTCTCTGCCTGCCACCTGTAAGAGTGCGAGGAGAGCCGACTGAGCTTGGTCCTAGGGAAGATCACCGGGGCTCTAGGGACCTTGTCCGAATGCACCCAGGCTTCCTCCTGGCCAGCCCAACGGGCCTGGGTAAGGGAGGCAGAGGATCGAGGAAACCTCTAGTTCCTCTAAACGTCTCGGTGCCAAGACCTCAACTGTCAATGCATCGCACGAAGGGCAAAAACGCCATGGGTTCCTTTACATCAAAGAGGGAGATCAGCCGTGTCAGGGATACATACTGCGTTCAGCTCACGCCGCGAGCCGCCATTCCCGCCAGTATATATCATGGTCAGAAGCCTCAGATATTTGGGAGAGTTCAACTCGACCTCCGCCGAGAACCCTCGAAAGCGAAGTTTGCAAACGCCTCAGGTCAGGCAGGCTGGCAAGGAGGGCTGGTCTTGGTGCCCTCTTTACCGCGCTTTGCCCGAGGTTCCAGGTTTGTTCCGGAGGCCACAGGTACGGACCCAGCTCTTCGACGGGGAAAGGAGATGAATGGAAGACGAGGACTTAAAGCCCTTCGCTCCATGAAGTCTTCAGCTTCAACTTGGGGACAGCTGATGGAGCCCTGTCACCCAAGGGGTGAAGACTTAACGGGCCTGGAAAAAGAAGATACAGAGGAAGATGGGGAATCAAAAGGGCGCCCGCCGCAACCTCACTTACCTCACTACCCACCACTTGGTCCGGCTCTGTGTTCATCGGGTTCCAGGTCCAAGCGCCCATGCTACATCCTCCGACACCTCCCGCATAAAGGATGTCCTCTTGGGGTGGTTGGGTCGCATCCCGATCTGAATGATGCACCAACCCTCGAAACCGCAGCAGCAACCCGGGCGCTGCAAAGCAGGTCCGCAACTTACGTCGAGGACATAAGGTTTCCCCGACGGGTACATTTTTCCGAACCCAGCCACCCAGGCGCGAGAGACTCTTGGGAAGTCTTCTTGGAGGACTCGTCCGCCTGGAAGAGAACAGACGATTAGGATTGAACAGAAATATAAATCCGCAAACAATATAAGCACTACACCGATATGAGGGACGTAAGAATGAGAAGCTATATCTTACCGACTAGGTCCTGATGCTAGCGATAGAGCGGCAAACCTCACAGCTGTCGGGGTGCCAAACAATGAGGTCATCCAACCGACCGCACAGCCAGCATGGGTCCGGCACACCACATGTCCATAAGGTTGTTGGAGGGAAGCGGTGCACCCTCTCACAACGAACAGTCTGTAAGTGTAAAGTACATGAACCACACCACTCTAAGCAACCTAAAGCTGGAAGGCCAGGTATTTCCACCCACTACCGGAATGCTCCGGCGGAGAGAAAACCCTCACAGAGACGACCACCGCCATAAATTAAACAGAGTGGAAGGCAAGATATTTCCGGTCACCGGAATACTCTCATGAACGGAAGGTTTGAGACAACAGGGACCCACCACAAGGGCTGCCAGCAATAAAGACGGAACTCGGGTAGAACACCGGACTCAATAAAACACATAAAATAAGTGTAGTGGCGGAGTGAGAAGCTCACTCCGCCAGATAATATATAAGATATAAGATACAAATGATGGTAATAATGAAAAAATCACCTCCGGAAACCGGAGGTATCCCTCTCTCTCTCTCTCTCTCCCCCAATCCCGAATCTTCCCGCCAGAGAAACAAAGGTGGGTGAGGTGACCGTCATCGCAAGGCCAAGTATAATATAAGCCGGAGTAGCGCCAACAACCTAACCAAGCAACTCGACGGAGAGTGGTTTAGAACAAAGAAAGAATGTTCAAACCCGCCTGATCTTGGAGAGTGGCAACGAAACATCAAACAAACACAGCGCTGCCAGAGACTAGTTCTGGGAGGGAACGAATCTCACCAGAGGTAGTCCCCAACTGGAGAAAACGCCATCTAGCGTCACCGCACGAATAGGGCAAGAGCTGGGCCTGAGATGAGGGGAGGAGGGTTGTTGGGGTAGGGGGAGAGGAGAAGGCTAAGATAGGCGAAAACAGGAGACAAGGGAAAGTAATTCACCCACTCGACTGCAATCACATCGCCACGCCAAGAAACATAATACAAGCTGCAGGACAAGCCTACTCCTGAGGAAAGGGATGCACCAAGGACTCAACGCCTGACTCCTGCCTAGACAGAGTCTAGGTGGAACGTGGCTTAGGCATGGCCTTAGGCTAACGGAAAGGAGTAAGGGGAGGTGGGGAGGGAATAACAGGGAGAGAAATTCTGTGCCGAGAACCAACCAGGACCGAAAGAGAGGGGGAAAAAAAGGCACTATAGCCTAGAGGAGGCACACCCAATGAACTCTACTCCTTCGAAAAGAAGGGGGAGGACAAAGGGGTCTCACTCTGCCACCCCATTAACGGCCACTGGGGAAAAGCAACAAACTCCTCAACCTGATGATCCACCCTACGCCTAACCTACGAGGAGGGCGGAGGTCAAGGTTTAGCAATTTGAGCCTAACAATATGAAAGGCTGTTGGTCAAAAACCCACACAAATATAATATAAAAACCATCACAAATAAACACAATATATATAAAATATATATATATTTCCAAGAATAATGTGCTCATCGAGGTCTCCTAGCTCCGAGGAGCGGTGTCAGACAATCGGCTGACGCCTTATGAAGAGGCAACAATTCCGTGTATAGCACCAACGCAATATAATAATAATAATGGTAAATAAGAAGACCAACCTGGGAACTCATCCCGGAGGGGAAACCTAAGCGGGAATGACGGAACCCTTGTATAGGGGAATTCTTTCCATGGGGGGTCTTTTGTTTTACTAAACAAAACTCCAGTAAAACACCCCCTTCTTGAAACACCGCCAGGAAGAGATCCGGGGGAAAGATAAGTAATATAACGACAAGGAGACAACCCAGACAGAATAGACTGAAAGGGTAACCTCACGGGTCGACATGGTTGGCTAGGGGACGCCGTGGGCGTCATAACAACAACTTACACCTGAAATACGGACTGATGCAGCCACACTTATCGAAAAAACCCCACAGTAAGATGGTACTTAACTTAGAGATGGTGAAACTGCTAGAAGACATAAAAAAGCAGGAAAAACACCCAAATAACACAAGCACAAAAATCCAGGTGTTGATGATCACGTGCTAGAAAAAATGGAATGAATGTAGTGGTGTGGTGTCGACCATATGGACGCCCCGAGCGTGGGGGTTAAGTAACGTCACCGCTCTCTTCGAGGAGTTTTGACATGGGATATCTATCGAAAGTGCAGCTCTGTGGTTGTGATCCTTTCACTACCCTTGGTTATACCGACGTCTAGGCAAGACGCCTCGATCTGGGGGTAGTAACCTGCATTCCTGAACTCTTTTTTCTCTGTATATCAGCATTTTATACCTAGAAATTCGTGTTAGTATGGAATTTCACTGGCTGACACGGGGCTGGACTCAGAAAAATGGATATAAATGGGTCAGAATTTGCCTTAGTCAATATCTCCTTACATTCACTCTATGATACTAATGGATTTGTAGAAAATTTCACAAGTAACGGCTATGAATGGCACTTAGCCTTTTTTAGCGGATGTGCACAAGAGGCCTATCTCCCAGCACCTTAAGGCTTATGTAGTTTATGAAATCCCCAAAGGTGCAGATGCCTGGCCATATTTTGTGTGGTCGAAGACTGGTTGATGCCCAAAGGATACAGTGTGTTTGCAGTCTAGAATACCATAGATTACAAAACATGTTAAATGCCATAACAAATCAAATGCCTTTGTTGAAAATTGTACGAAATTGTGTGGAGTTATCTCCACCCATTGAAAGAAAAAGTTTCTGTAAACAGTTGCACCATTCAAGATCCTCTAAAGTAGGGGAAGTCAATGTTACTACAGAACCTTGTATTTTAATAATGTGCACTAACACCGTTTTTACTTGAAAGAGGAACAGTAAAATCAAGGGGAGGAACTTTCAGCATCAGTAAAGGTAATAATTATAAAACACAGGTTCACAATTGATCTCGAAAGAATATGAAGAAGAAGCAACAGCTGTCGATTACATGATGGAGAGACTCGGAATAAATAATCCCCTTTGATTACTCGCAGGATATATCCAAGGCCTTGTGGATATTGGAAATTTGTACCGTGCAGTAAAAACACTGTCTGTATGGCTGTCACTACGTACTGTACAGGAGGTATATATGCTTGTAAACAACACTGTTTACACTGTACAGTGTATTTTTATTTCAATGCCAGAATGCTTACATGGGTCGGACTTCAAAAACTTGCATGAAATGTTTACAAATCCTCCCCCTCCTCCACCACTGTCCCCTCGTCCTCCAGGAGGTCATGAAGTGGCAGAATTCCAATAGAACTGAAAGAATCGGAATCAAGTGTAGGAAATCAAGGCAGTTCAAATGAGTGTCATATTACCAAGAATAGAATAACCAAAATGAAACGGGTAGTTAAATTCATCACTTATAGAATATATAATTTGAAAACATTCAATTCTTATGCAGAATGGATACCCCACCTCCTCTTTCTGTTTCAGTTCCCGCCTAAAGCAAAGAACTTTCCCAGAAGCCAGCAGAAATCAAGGAAGTCGTCAGAGGTCATCGGAGTCTTACGGAAAAAGGGATTTTTGCGTAACAGTCCCTCTGGTGGAGACTTTGGATTGGTAAGAGAAATTTACTTCAGAACTTCATAGAACTGTAAGAAACCGGTTGGCTAGAAGTAAGGAGGCCTGCAATCCCCCTGTGCAATCCCCCTGTGATGAATGTTGTTTCTTGACTTCGCAAGTCCTCAGTGATTCCACGACAAGTTCCGGATTGTATGATGAGCCCGTCAATTTTTTTCTTTTTTGGCTAACTTAGAGTTGAGAAGTTCTTTGGCAATGCATGAATAGAATATTTCAATAACTAATGTGTGCAACCACTGGATCTGATCCTCTGCTGCAGTGACTAAACTTTAGGCATTAATGAAACTGAATTTTTAGTTAATGTTTCAGCATGTCCCTTCAACTAGCCTTGTGATTCTCCAGTACAAAATGTGAGCCATTTAAAATGGGTCCTTTCAAACCCGTCTTGAAGATCTAATGGATAAGCTATTATATATGTTGAGTATCTGAATAGTTGCACTAACATGCAAACCTATAAACGAATTGAATATGGTCTTTTGCAAATTTGATGTAGTCTGACAAATTTGACTTTTATTTTTATTGGAAATGCTTTTTGCTGAGCAGCAGTACCAATATGCATATAAAATCTGAAAAATGCTTCAGTTCATAGGTCCTAATTCCTTTACACTTGAATTGTGGAAAAGTCTCCCTGATGATGTTGTTCAATTAGAACCTCAAAATTTCAAGCGAAGAGGTAAGTCATTACTACCCTAAAGCAATTCCCCTTGTATTTTATCATTTATTTATAGTTTTATTTATTTGTTTATTATTTATTAATTTATTTTTCTTTTCTAAAAACTGATCTCTTCTTTTTGTATTCCCTATTATCTTCTGTTACTTCTTTCAAATGAACACCATATTCTTTGGAAGTTTGAATTTCAAGTCAATGACCCCTGTTGGCTTGTCCTGTATGAATGAGATTCATCTTCTGAATAATAACAATAACAATTGGATAATTAATAAGCCTCCACTCTACATTAACAATGCGGAGGGTCGCCAGTGGGAAGCTGTTTTTTTTTAGTTTGGGGAAGAAAAAATTTGAGTAAAAATCAAGAATCTGGAATAACTTAACCTAACCTAACCACATTTCACCAGCTTTAAAAATCTTAATGTTAATGAAAACCATAACACATCTCACTTCATAACACTGAATGAGTTTAGCCTAGAAGAAACTTTTCAGACACCTTATGGCAAACATGACATAACTGAACAACAGAATTGGAAAGGAACTTCCGAAAGCGCTGAGACCTGGTAACTACTCCGCCATTGCGCATGCATAACTGCAGATCACACTTAAAAGAAAGAACAAACTTGTGAATTACATTACGAAAACAATGATGTAATTCTGCACCTGAGTAGCTGCTTACTAACGTCACGAGATTCACCGGTTATCTGACAGGGCCTTGGCTTTATTAATCCGTACTATATATATATTTTTACGTTTTTCCGTGGTTTTAGTTTGAAATATGCTCTGTGAGACAGGTAGCAACAATTTAAGTTAATTTAGCCTTGTGATTCTGACTTCATGGGTACGGGAAAACGTAAAAAAGAGGAAAAACAAAGGAGAATTTCATATGAGCATAGGGCTCTGGTTACTGGAGGGAAATATTACGTAAAACACGTGAGCAAATTTAAAGGAGTGTATTTACATAAATGATATCAGTACGGGAAAAGAGGAACTCGAGTAGATTACTATCTGAAGGAGATTCCTACTGGATTGAATGAAACTGGGGGATTCAGACACAGCCCGAGAAGCTTCCACTTAAATAGGATCCTCTGAAATGAGAGATATATGCACATTATACGCCAGTAATGAAAATAGACAAAAGAATAATGAATTCGAGGCCAAGACTGGAGGGTGCCAAAGGAGCAATAAAGAATTAATACTGCTGATGCAAGAGGTGCACGGACATTAGACAAGGGAGATTTCTGGCTTTCTCTTTAAGAAAATTACAGAGACAAAAGCGTGACTGAAATGGGGCTCTTCCAGGGCACTTTACCTTAGCAGATTTTCCGAGGGGTGAGAAAGTGCAGTCCGGATGACTTGCGATTCCGAGGGCGAGTTTCTTCCACGTGGTGGGATGCAAGGCTTCCGTAAAGGGGCATGATGGGGACTCCTCGAAACTCCAAGCAATGGCGTGTGGGCTCGAGAATACGGGTCGAAGGGCACGAGGAAAAGTATACTGGAAAGGGCCACGTGGTTAGGATGCAAGGGCATCGATGGGGCCAGGTGTTGGGGACGTCTTCACAAGTTCACTCATATCCTCCAGCCGGCGCAGTGTCGAGACCTCGTGGGCTTTGCTTTTATCCCCTCCTATGGGGCGGGGTGCGTCCAACACAGATGCTTTGACTCATTGCACCTGCTGCGCGGGGAGGTTTTGGGCCTGTAGGAGAAACACTAAGCCAGATTACTTTTTGCCTCGAAGGAAAGATCTTTATCAAAAATGGGAGCGCCTTTAATCTTTTAAACCCTTGTTTTTAAGTCGATAGACAGATGGTCTATCGATCGGCCGGCTGGCAGTAAATGAAACACGACAGAACAACCAACAACAACAAAGGAGAGGGGGAGGGAGGCAATTTGCTGGCAATTCTTGCTAATCATAATACCTCCCCATACAAGATGATGTACATACCTCATGGGTGTGTACATCGATATTCAAGAATGAGCGGCAAATGCTTTACGTTACTCTACATTCTGCCTTGCAATGAACTTTACTCCTAAGGGTTTTATGAAGCTGTGACATTACTTTAATAACACATTGGGACAATTTTCGTTAACAGAACGCAAAAGTGATTTAAACACTTGCAAAAGAATAATTACTTTTAGATTTGGTTACCCACTGGTAACTTTATAATGTGACTCGAACAATTGTGAATTATAGACCACGTATGAGGCTATGGCCAACAAAATGAAAAGAAAGTTATTATTCAAGAATTAAAATACACGGTTACTTAATTTTAGATAAAATGCATGCGGTTAGTACAATCTGCCTTGAAGAGGCTGTGTAAATGAAAACAGCGTTTATTTTGTAAATGACATCCCCTTTACGCGATACTGCAATGACTATACATATTCGCATTGATAATTTATCTTCGTTTTTAACGTACTTTGCTTAGCCGGCCCCACACGGATTTTGACAGCTGGGTAATGCGGGCGAGAGTATTCGCGAGGTTTTAATTCGCTAACCTTAAACTACGCTAATTTTATGCGTCTACTGCCTACTCAATGTTATGACGGGCGAGCAGACAAAAGATGTGGGGTAGGACAACCAGCGATCTTGGAAGGAATGGAAGGGGGAAAGGGATAATAATAACAAAGGAAAATTACCAAGACGTTACGAATGAAACTTGACCGCATATGAAAGGTGGGACACGTCTCTCAGAGCTTACGAAAAAGGGGCATTTAAATCACAAGGGCAAGAGTTTATGACTCGCGATTCATTAAAATAAAGATAACTAAATGACTAAAAGAAAGTAAATGATATTGGCAGAAGAGCTAAGGAAAAAGAGTGAGGATTTTATTGTGTTAGGCGGGAATTTATCGTCCTTTGTCTATAAATTACGCCCGGACTATCACTTCAGTCCCAGGGCGAGAAAGTGCACCGACTCCTTCAGGAGGTTGACATGCACGCCCGGTGCCAAGGTATGGGCACAAGGGCGTGCCACTCTCACTCTGTTATTCTTAATGATTTATACATTGTGTGGGGATGGTATCCCATTTAATTGCCTCTTGTGGGGATAATTTAAGGGAAGATTAATAAAGGTGATAAGAGATAGCAGTTCCTGAGGAACGGAGGAGAAGATAGTGGAGGCCTGACATCCCCTTCTGGATTAGGGTGCAAAGACCTTCGAAAGATGAAATGGTGGCACAGGTGCCATGGGGAGCTCTGGAGCTCTTTAGCTACCTGGAAATTCCCACGCCGTGTAATTTCGCCTTTCGAGCCTTTCTCAATGGGACAGTCATCCTCGGCGGGAAGCGGAGGGCCCGCGACCGGAGGGCGGCACGGAGTACCACCTGGGCCTGCTGATCGACAGCTGGCGCGGAGCGTGTTCCGTGCTGGTTCTACCCATAATCGTCGCGGCTCTTGTAGTTCATCGGCCAAGTGAGATATGGCAGAACTCCTGACTTGCAATTGCGTCGGGCGACGGGCTGAGGCAGAGAGGAGGCGGTCGGGTGGCGTGCGGCTCGCGAGGTAACGCTGACCAGCTCAGGCACGGGTTGCGGCCGCACCTGCAGGTGAGCTTCGCGGTGGTCGGGAGGAACCGTCTCTCTGGCCGACGCTGGTAGCGGTGCCAGGCCGGGGAAGAGAGGGGTCCTGAGTTGGATCCCGTGAATGGAGATCGCGTGGCGGCTCTGGCGCTGGCACTAGGCAGCGTCCAGGCGCTATCAGAGGTTTCTTGGGCCTGCGTCGGTCAGGACGACGAAGCTGGCCCTGCTCGGGCATGCAAAGTGGCACCGGCAGGAATTTGGCATCTCCTGAAGGGAGATCTGATTGGGGCCTGGCACTGGCACTGAGGCAGGGCCGGGCATTGGAATTGGATCGGAAACCGATCGAGGGGGCCCTGTACATCGTACTCAGGTGGCACTGGTGGGGACTGCGTCCTCCTGATACCTAGGGGCCGCCAGTCTTGGCTGAGGGTAAGCGGGGAGGATTACTCGCTACCATGAATGATTCGGGGAATGTGGACCCTAGATTGTCGTGATTTCGGTGGGGACTGGAAAAGTCCTGTCCCAGGATGACGTCATAGCCTCCGGGAGATGGCTTGCTACTGCAAGATTGCAAATTTTGGATTGGTGAGGTCTTGTGACTCTCAATTGACCGTGGGAGTATCATTTTAAATTGATTTATTCCCGCGATCGTGACGAAGTTTCGCTCTATTGACAATAGCCCGTGAGGGGAACTCTGTGTCCTTCGGATGAGGGGATTTGTCGCCAGTCCTCGAAAGCAGTGACTCAGCGTGCTGGCTGGCTACCTCGTGAGGGGCCCGCGACAGTCCCTTTGGCGGAGGGCCTAATGACTTGGGATCTGTGACGGCTAAGGCGGCGTGGGAGAAGTTGATTTATTATTGCGTGGGGTATTTTTTACCATGCGGAGAATGGTCCATAAACCTTTGCACGCCGTGCAAGGTCTGGCTGAAATCTTTCCCGCTGCCCCTGTGGAGGGCGAGGCGAGTTATTTGTCGGTTTTCTGGGGAGAGAGGAGCCGGTTTCTTGTTCCGCACTGTTCGAGGAATGCCCGTTTTCTTGCAATAATGGCAAGTTAGGGCTTGGCCCGGAGTTCCCATTTTTGTGGGAATTTGAACCTCCGAGGAGGACGGGGATTTATCTTCCGCCATGGATCCTTCTGAGGGTGGTGAGTTTCCATGTCTGCTATTCGCAACACTCGGTGAGTGTTGGTGGGGCTTTTTCCACTATATGATATGGCGAGGGCAGGAGGGGCGAGCGCAGGAAATGCTCAACTTAAACCGCTCGAAAGTGCCTCGGCGGTGTTAGGGCTCCTTCCGAATCGAGCCATTTTGTCAACGCCCGCTCGAATGGTACGCCTAATCGACCAAGTCTGGCCTGCTTTCTGGGCTGTTTTCTCAACGTCTCCTCCACCGCCGGGGGTAATCTCATCACGCCTTCAGAACTGCTTGGTGTATGGCTTCCCAGTTTCCCCGATCGTCTGGGGAAGGGCGTGGTAGGGCAACGAGGGCCTTTCCGCTCCAGGAATTTAGTGAGAACAAGGGAGAGTTCCGCTGGGGAGAGATCGCAGCACCCAGGACTCGTTCGCCCTTTCAAATATACTGGTTCGGACTCGGTCCATTTTGGCATGAACGAGTGAGCTTGGCTGAGGGCACTCATCCCCGCGGCAGGGCGGGGGTGGCGTGCTTGTCGTTCTAGCACCTGGAGCTCATGGGGCGCTGTTCTCTCTCTCTCTCTCACGTTCTCTCCCCTCTCTGCATGTTCTTTTCCTCCGTTGTTCTTGAGCAATTCGTTCCCCTCTCTCTCTCTGCAGTTCTTTATCCTCTCCTGCTCTTGGGCAACTCGTTCTCTCTCTCCGCCTTGGCATCGTCCACTGCTTCTGAACCCATGCTCTCAGATCTGGCCTGATAGTCCCATGTCCTTCCCAGCGGACATGTAGAATTTGAAATCCTCGTTTTGTTGGGCTCTGGTATTAGCCATCTTGAAATAATGGGTATATGATATGTCTGAGAAGACCCAGGTTGTCTGAAAAGACTCAATTGCAGGAATCTGAAACACTCAATTGTTCAGACTGCAGGAGAATGGATCTGTCCGAATAAGACAGTTGATTAGTAAGTCTGGGGAGACCTTTGTTAAAATTTTATATGTCTTGAAAGACTGGTTGTTCTTGGCAACGAATTTTTAATATCGTCTCGGAAGACGTAGTGGATTTTGTCACGCCGACTTGGCCGGGCTGTAGCGTGAAGTTAAGGAGTTGTTCTAACGAACCAGACTGACTCAGTCCGTAAGGGCTTAGATGTGTGTGAACTACACTTATATAATGTCTCAAGGACTTAATTTTGGGTTCCAGGAATGAGAAATTCTCGCCACGCAGCGACGAGAATTTTTGTATGTCTCTGAGGACTGGAATTTGGAGAAATTCTCGCCACGCAAGACGAGAGTTTTGGAGCCTCTGAGGACTGGAATTTGGAGAAATTCTCGGCGACGTAGAATTTTAGGAGTCTCTGAGGACTGGGTTTGGAGAAATTCTCGCACGTGCGACGTAGAATTTTAGGAGTCTCTGAGGACTGGAACTTGGAGAAATTCTCGCCACGCATGCGACGAGAATTTTAGGAGTCTCTGAGACTGGAATTTGGAGAAATTCTCGCCACGTGGCGACGTAGAATTTAGGAGTCTCTGAGACTGGAATTTGGAGAATTTCGCCACGTGCGACGAGAATTTTAGGAGTCTCTGAGGACTGAGTTTGAGGAATTCCTCGCTACGCATTTATTACAGAATTTTAGGAGTCTCTGAGACTGGAATTTGAGAAATTTTTGCCACGTCTGACGTGAGAATTTTAGGAGTCTTGAGGACTGGAGTTTGAGGAATTCTCGCCACGCATGAAATTTTAGGAGTCTCTGAGGACTGGAATTTGAGAAATTCTGCACGTCATACTTAGAATTTTAGGAGTCACTTAGGACTTGAATTACGATTGGTCCCTTTAGGACTTAGAAATTACTAACGGGAAACCCAAAGAAAAATGTATGCTGGGAAATGAATGGGGAAAAGAAAAAAAAATGCTACACACGCGGGCATGGGCGGGGTGGGGGTGCAGATCGTTTGGCCAACACCGAGGTATTTTTAGATTCTGGGTGAATGAACCCAGATATTTATATACCTTCTGGGATTCCGGAGAATTTCCCAGTCGTCTGAGAGGATAACAGTACAACGTCTAGTAATTTTCCCTATGGTTGGAGTTTAAATTTCGCTTTCCTAACACCTAACTCGAATTCTAACTACACTGAGAGAATTTTTCAGCAATGCAAGTTGACTTCACTCGTGTCCCACGTGGGAATTTTATTCGCGCAAATAACAGTTCGCTAATTCGAAATGCGAAGTAAAAGTTATCACAGAGGAATTTATTTCACTATTCCCTAAAGCAAGAATATGGCAAGATTTTAACACAGGAATTTTCTACTATTCCTCGAAGCAAAAAGATATGGCAAAGATTTTAACACAGAGGAATTTCTCGCACTATTCCTCCAAGCAAAAGGATGGTTAGCACTGGTTATTTCCTAACTACCTATCCTGAAAGGCATGCATTAACGAATCTAATACGGCGGTTCTTTTCTCTCAGTGAATACATGCGTCCCTATTTCTAATTCCTAGAACAGTCACGATTGTAAAAGGGTTTTGCTAAGATTAACACATTACTTACGTGGAATTTTCTGGATCTGTGTGCTGGTTTTACACAAAAGGTTCGTAATTGTCTCGTACCCAGCTTAGCTTTGCTAATAGCTGATCTGGCAAGTTGCAAATTCAATAAAGCAACACTAGGGGAACTGCAACTGCAAAACGAGATCTATGGCCAGTCGCCATTTTTACGTTTTTCCGTGGTTTTAGTTTGAAATATGCTCTGTGAGAGACAGGTAGCAACAATTTAAGTTAATTTAGCCTTGTGATTCTGACTGTGGTACGGGAAAACGTAAAAAAGAGGAAAACAAAGGAGAATTTCATATGAGCATAGGGCTCTGGTTACTGAGGGAAATATTCGAAAACACGTGGGCAAATTTAAAGGAGGTGTATTTACATAAATGATATCAGTACGAGGAACTCAAGAGATTACTATCCTGAAGGAATTCCTACGGGATTGAATGAAACTGGGGAATTCCAGACACAGCCCGAGCTTCCACGAAATAGATCCCTCTGAGAGAGATATGCACATTATACGCCAGTAATGAAAATAGACAAAAGAATAATGAATTCGAGGCCGCACTGAGGGTGCCAAAGGAGTAATAAAGAATTAATACTGCCGATGCAAGAGGTGCACGGACATTAGACAAGGGAGATTTCGGCTTTCTCTTTAAGAAAATATTACGAGACAAAAGCGTTGACTGAATTGGGGCTCTTCCAGGGCACTTTACCTTAGCAGATTTTCCGAGGGCGCGTAGAAGGCAGTCCGTGGATGACTTGCGATTTCCGAGGGCGAGTTTCTTCCACGTGGTGGGATGCAAGGGGCTTCCGTAAAGGGGCAAGCGATGGGGACTCTCGAACTCCAAGCAATGGCGTGTGGGCTCGAGGGAATACGGTCGAAGGGCACGAGGAAAAGTATACTTTGGAAAGGGCCACGTGGTTAGGGATGCAAGGGCATCCCGATGGGGCCAGGTGTTGGGGACGTCTTCACAAGTTCACTCCATCTCCTCCAGCCCGCGGTGTGTCTGTAGACCCTCGTGGGCTTTTGCTTTTATCCCTCCTATGGGCGGGGTGCGTCCAACACAGATGCTTTGACTCATTGCACCTGCTGCCCGCAGGGGAGGTTTTGGCCTGGGAGAAACACCCAAGCCAGATTACTTTGCCTCAGAGGAAAGATCTTTTTATCAAAAATGGGAGCTACGATTTAATCTTTTTAAACCCCTGTTTTAAGTCGATAGACAGATGGTCTATCGATCTGCCGGCTGGCAGTAAATGAAACACGACAGAACAACCAACAACAAAGGAGGGGGGGAGGAGGCAATTTGCTAGCGAATTCTTGCTAATCATAATAATATATATATATATATATATATATATATATATATATATAGTGCAGTACTTTTCAACATTAAGCCTCATTCCCCATCATAGATTTTCCTGAGAACATAAGGTAATACTATACTCACTGCAATATTCATGCTAAATTATGTGTGAACCACTTTTGCAAAAACATCCACATCAGCCACTGTATGCGCTTACACATGAGACTTATTAGCTGTTTGTTGAGCCCTTCTGAACACACTGCACCACTGACTTCTATCTTGCATGCAATCTCTTACTTTTTGGATGTTGTGATTCTTCCTTTTTAGCACCTGTTTCACCCTTGCCTGTCCAACACTATTTAGAGCTTTCTCTCCTTCCACCTGATACTTCAAATATGTACTCTCTATTCACTAACTTATGAATCTTCATTGTCCCTGTGACTGAACCATCTCAAAACACTGATTCATCATCTCACGTAAGCTAACTTTTTCACCACTTCTGCGTGTCTCTAAGTTTCTCAGCCTTTAAATTCTTCTTATGCCACAGCTTCTCAGGTTAATCATTAGCCTGAGTCACTCTTTTTAACAAGCATCCTTTTGTTGTTTCTGTCGTGAGCTGCTCATTTCATATTTGGTTTTCAAGATAGAAAGATGTACAATGAAAAATTCATCTCTACAACTTTGACCTTTTTTCTTTCAGTTTTATAAAACATCTGTACTTGATTTCCACAGCTGCCCACAACTCTATCTCTGATCTCTCACCTGTTTGTACACTGCAAGCACCTAAAACATCCACCCTTTCATGTTCTCCAAAATGAACAAGGCATAGATTAAACCTGTCCTCAAAGCACTCTCATTATCATTCCTTGTGGATCCTTGCTTATTCACAATTACTATTGCAACTTTTTTTTTTTTACCACACTCAGTCATAACCATTCAGTCCCCACTAACTCTTGTATTCTCTCCCCATCCCCAGTGTCTACTTGATATAAAAAATTCTGTATCTTCCCTAGCTCTGCACCTTTCATCTACCCAAGGTACAATTTCTCGTTGCTCTTCCTATTACCATGTCTGACTTTGTGACAAAACATCTGTCCTTCCTTAAACAAATCAGCTATTTTGCAATTCCTCCTTTTTACACAAAAACATGCTCCTTCAAAGCCTTAAGCTGCATTATCTTACTCTTTCGCCAGTTTGTTGGAAAACAATTACAAGCAATGGGGATGTAACAACATGCGTCCTGTCATTTGGCGACTTTCACATCATTCAGGGTGGCATGGAAAGAGTTTTATCTGCCATTTATGCACATTTCCATCAGCAAGTGATCCACGACCCTTCTCTACGCATTAGTGAATTTAACAGTACCCTCAAACCATTGGCAGTTCCTAAGGCAAAAATGTCTAGGTTGTACTGCTTACTACCACTACTGCAACATTCTGCAGTTCGAAAATTGACTCTGCGTGTGGTTGCTGTTGCCCTCAAAAGAGAGGCTTATCTGCCATTTAGTAGACATTTCATCACCTAATGGGTTCATAACCCTCAAGTAGGCACTCCTGTGCCTACTTGAAAGGGTACATTAAAATCCTAAACCATTTGCACTTCCAAGGGTAACAGTGATTAGGCAGAGCAGCTTACTACAATCGTGGTATCACTCAGATATAATTGACTGGCCTAAAACACACTCACGCTCACATTCACACACATTTTAATTGTGACTGTGATATACTGATAAGATCTGTCGGGAAAATGGGATATAAGATTGGTTAAACATAACAGAGATAATAATAATGAGCATTTATTTCTTTTGAAGTGTTTCTGCAGTACATGAGATTTTATGAGTAATAAAGACATGCTTTTGTAACTTTGTTTTCTCAGTTATGTCAGTTTTAATGATAATTGCAAGTTTATTCTTATGCTTATTGTACGTAGTATTATTTTTAGTTTAGTTAAGACTCGATTTCTTCCAGGTCTAAAGTAGTAATAGGTTTAACAGTGTTAGATTATGATTCGTTTCTTTTGAAAGAATTCTTATAGGCATCACGTTTTGCTAGTGTAGTACTATTTACAGGATGGCTATACAGTAGTAAAACAAAATTCATTCACTTTATTCAAATCCTATTTCGTCATTGTATTACAGGTTACGAGAGAAGGAATACAAAATTGGTTACGAGAGACAATACTAAACTGGTATGTGCAGTCTGGCATCAAGAGACAGTTTGATTTTTTTTTTAAAGGAACATGTGAATGCCGTGTGACTTTTCATAGTGACTTTTCTCCGGGCCAGATTACATCAAGGGTATTTCCAATACAGTAGTGTCATGTGTGATATAGTGAATACTTATCAGCATCCCCCCAGTCATTGCGGTCGCCTGTCATGTTGTTGTTGTTGTTGTTGTATTGTATTAAGCCAACTCTTGTGTTGGCACGGGCCTTTCCCTTGTTTGGCCCGTATCTAATGGTCGCCTGTCACTAATACGCGCACATATATATAGGGCCGTGAACGGAATGTAACCTATCTTTACTCGTAAGCCACTTGGGCTCGTTCGGTGCGACGATGAGTTACGAAAACTCGGCATTTGAAGACTCGCCGGAGAGTCGCCAGAAAGAATCTGGAAATATCTATCTGGTTGAGGAAGATGTCTTGCATTGTGAGGAGGAAATTCAGGAGCAGGGGGAAGAAAATAAAATTCAAGAAGATTCACGTGAGAGAAGAAAGCGCCTCCTTAAGCAGGTAAGCTACAAAACAAAAAAAGTGGGTATGAGACTTACTGTGTACATTCTAGTTTGCGTCGAATGATGACTTTAAGTCATCTTCTCACGGACTGTGCCATGGTATTTCAGCACTGCTCTTGAATTCCTTTAATTTTTGGATGGTACATTTTCACACTTTCCTTTGTAATTTTTTTTTTACTTTTATAAATTTGTATATTTTTTATTGGTAAGTAACTGCGAGCATCCAGTTTAAATATATTTTTTTTTATTTGTTCTTAATTACTTATTCATACACTGTTATTTTTCCTGTTTTCACACCTGATTAATCTATTTTGGGGAAACATATTAATGTAAATACACGACTTTCTGTCTTATCTCAGGAAAACGTTTGCTCATAACGAATCTTTATTGAAATTACCATTAGTAATTTTAATAAAAATTCTATCAATGCCACGTCTTGGGCATATGTAGGAGCTCACCAAGGCCTCCCCTCATGTACTCCTTCAAGCCTTCTTCCGTTAAAGTCACATCGTGAATTGCATCTGTTGATCATTTGATCTGTGCAGTGAATAGACGACTGCTGTGGGTCACAGATGGTATGGAGGGAGAGAAAGAGATTAAAAACATACGTGACTTCATTACTTTGTTGCAATGTATGCCATCAAAACTGGAAAGCCTCAATGAGGTAAGATCAACCTATGGGGATGGAGCCATTCATTAATATTTCTCTCAGGCTCTCTCTCATCTCTCTCTCTCTCTCTCTCTCTCTCTTCTAAACTGGAGGACATGTTTGTTGTCTCCAATGCTATTATTTAATCTTCCTTCATTAATGTGTTACTTTTTCATTCTATTCATTCAGTTATTCCTCGTCAGCGGTTGTGTGTGTGTTATAGTATGTTGACAAAGCTAGTTTTTATGTGAAGGTAATAATTATTCGGGCGTTCAATTTAAACTGAAATGGCCTCTTCCATAATGTGATGTTCAAACTTGGGCTCACAATATGATTCTGTTTTCCCACGTACATGTTCTCGTGTTTTAGGTCAGCGGGTTCTTGCCAAGTGTTCGAAGCTTTTTATTTTTATAAAACTACAGCTGTTCCATATTGCATATGCAAATTCGTAGCTAGTTCACTGGCGAAGACATATATTTTACGTGTTTGTCTTCTGCTTCTTCTCCTACGACGAAACTTCAACATTCATAAATATACTTGGGAAAGGACCATAATGAGGGAAGAGTTTGCTAAGTTATGTTTCAGGACAGAGCAGATGAAAGAACAAGTTAGCAGATGTAATGGTAAAAAGAACAAAAGTTAATATAGATATAAGATTAAAGCAGCCAACCTTTGTAATGTTGCTAAAAGATTAAATGGCTAGTTAGGTGTGGCTTAAGTGATTTCTATGTTGTTGAGGCTTATTTTTATATTTGGTTTTACTTTGATTTTTCCTAGTACTCTTTTTGTAGCTAGTGACCCCCCCCCCCTCGACTCACATTCTCACAATTCGCGGATTCGCAGAATTTTCTGTGGAACCTATCTATAAATTATTCGCGGGGAAACTCGCCTATTTGTGGATTTTTTTGTAGAGTAATATTCTGTATTTTCAGATTATTTTCATGACTAAATTCTGTACTGTATACATTTTATGATAAAATAATGAGTTACAGTACTAATTTTCAAATATTAATATTAAGTTTAATGAGATTAAATAATAAATTTAAATAAAATAATTTTTCTCTCTCTCTCTCTCTCTCTCTCTCTCTCTCTCTCTCTCTCTCTCTCTTACTGAGATGAGAGAATTTTTAGGCTTATGTGATATGTATGTTTATTTGTTTTGTGTGATAGATAAATAATTTACTAATTTTCAAATATTAATATTAATGTAAGCACAGCAAAATGTCAATTCATTAAAGACAATATATAGTGAATTAGTAAGATTTTAGTTCAATAAATTGTTTCCCTCATCTTTTCCCAATCTTGTCTGAAAGCTTTTGAGTGAGGGGGGAGGGTGTAACCTGTCAAACATGTCAAATATCTTGACATATTAACCAAAAGGATAGAAAGTGTTGCCCACTCTCTGTCAGACATATGTTCCCCACTCAGTGCTCTCTCTCATTCTCTCTCACGCCTAAGGTGAGAGATGGAGAGTTAGATAGATAAAGAGAAAGGGAGAGTGGTTTATAGAAAGATATACATAAAATGTACTGTATTATTGACATTTTTTTAATTGTTTAACTGATGTAAGCAACTCAGTTCATCTCTCTCTCTCTCTCTCTCTCTCTCTCTCTCTCTCTCTCTCTCTCTCTCTCTCTCTCAGTGGAAAACATGATGAAAATAATTGAAGGAATACCAAAGAAAGTCCAAGTGATCAAGAGACTTATAAAGAAAATTTACATCAATCAACACATTCCAACAAAGAAAATGAACAAGGTGAATATGGTGAATATACTGATTGATGCAATAGGAAAACGAAAGAATGCAATCTATGTAATGTGTGGTACAGCATTGTAAATCCACAAAACCTGATAAGGAAATACTATGTATGCCACATACCAACTCACCCTACATGAAACAGAAGTACAGGAAAATAAAAAAAAAGGACACAAAAGTATTTTGCTCAACATGTCTAATATGGATAGACAATGTTATTAAGTCAAGACTTAATGTACAAATAGTAGAGGATGAAGAAAATGAGGAAGAGGAAGAAGAGGAAAACGAAATAGAAGAAGAAAATAAGATTGAAGAGATAGAAAACAATAATGAAAACAAAGAACAGGATAAGAGTATGGATGCAGAGAAACTCATGGACTCTACATATGAGGCAATACAACAGCATACATACGAAGAAATAAACTATGACATTATGTGTGGAATTTAAAAAAACACAAAAACAGTACACAACACTCACTCCTGATCCTCAGTTGCTGCTGGAAGATGGAGTAAGGCGTCCACGGTCGCCAACACACAGCACCCAAAACCACAAAACAAAACAAAGAAAAACAAAAAAAAAAAGAAGATAGAACTATATACACAACAAGAAGAGTACACTAACAAGAAAAACCAACAACTCTCAAAAGCACACAAAAACTTCTTCAAGACCAAACGACTGACTAGCACTAGCTCTGACTCAAGACTCACTCCAAAACCGAAAAATCCTTCACATATTCCACAGACAGACAGCATATAAACAAACTAACGACCTCATCCCTCTTCCAACAACCGAAACACTCACCAACGACCATTACTCTCTCTCTCTCTCTCTCTCTCTCTCTCTCTCTCTGACAAAACGTTGGGAAATGCTAAATACAAACAAATTTATTCATCCTCTATAATTCTCCTCCTTTTAGCATTTCCCAACCAACACCTTTCACACGGCATTCAAATCGCCTTATGTAACACTCCATGGATGCTCACTAGCAGGTCCTTTAGAACGCTGCTCGCGGGCACGCAATCATCCTCAGACTCACACTCTTTCCAGCAACATTCAGATTTTACATTTTCCTCCATTCTCTCTCAGATTCACGCTTATCTTCTTCACTATTACCACTCTCAATTTCATCCACAATCTCATCTATACCCTCAACTCTGTTCCTAAATACCTCCCCAATTCTTCAACTAACCCATCCCATTCGCTCATTGACCTTTCCAATTCTTGCAACGATTCATTCATGCTTTCAATCACTGTCTATCACTGCTACGACTCTTACTCTTACACTTTCGCTCACCTCCAACCGTTCACTTACCCCTACACATTCAGTCAACTCAGTTATATCAAACCCGCATATGCTATACGTTCTATTCATACCATCCCATTCATCCGTATTACACGCTTTATCACCATTTTCACTTTGGCACTTACACCCCTATCACACAACTTACGACCATTCAGTTTACTTTACGTTCTTCCCTTTCTTACGTTTCCTACCATACTTATCAAAACAAATTGCTGATCCTCATGCAACAACCTCACGTACATGCATCACACGCACCGCTTGCATCCTGGGAGGATCCACCATTTGAACCCCTTCACACTCAGTTTCCTGAATTCGTCACAGTCACCCTCTTCGTCTACATACACTTGATACATGCCTTCCATTCCACATCATGACACACTTTGCTCGGTTCTGAACACATTCTCGATAATGTCCATTCTTACCATTGCTGCCACATATTACATTCACTGAGTACCCCTACAACCATTAGCAATATGACCCACCTGTCCACACCTGTAGCATTTAACCCCTCTCTTCGTACACTCCCTTACCAAATGTCCTGATTGCCCACACCGAAACACGCCCTAAAGCCCACCTTCCACTCATTCTTTTTGTATGTCCTTCCTTCCACATCTAAAACACTTCGCCGACTTCCACTCATCGACCTTCCCTTTGTACACTAATATCCCTAACCCAGTCCAACCTGCTGTTCCTACAAAACCACCATTCATCCTCACTGGCACCTCCACATTACTTGCCTACACTTGGTCTATTACACTATCGGCCATTCTCATTGGGCCCTCAACACTGCATCCCTAAAGCTTCCAAACCTGGCACTCCTCTCATCTACCCCAGCCCTTACACTTACACTTCTGCTCTCTTTTATAACCCTGTCAAGCTCATAATCTTCTACAATTTCCAAAATTTCTCTCCTAAGTCAACCTTCATCTGTCCATCTTTTCTTCTCCTTCCGCTTAAGTTCACAAAATTCCTTCTAACTCCATCTGGCACTGTCCCCACCAACTCGTACCACCTTCCTACATTCATCTATCCCATCATCCCAAACTTCTTCCTTGCCAACGTCTCCAGCCTACAAGCATACAGTGACAAGGTTTCAGCTTTCATTCTTGCCTCATCAAATTCATTCTTCCTCTTATACTTAACACTGCTTTCATACGCCTCGCTTGCTCAACTAGTCTAGCTTTCACCTTGTCATACTCAACATCTCCCACACTCCATAATAACCCTATACATATCAAGCAAAAACCCAGTCAAATATTCTCCTAATTCTCAGTGCCCACACTCTCTTACTTTCCCCATACTTATCCTGACAAAACCTTTCATACTCCCTAAAGAAATCATGCACATCCCTACTTCCATACTCATTATACCTTTCACACCGGGGTACCTCCTCACATACATAGCCTTTCACTTCTTCTCACTTTCACTCACTTTTCCTTTCTTTCACTCTGTCCTTTCATACCCTCTTCCCGAATACAAAGAGTCCACTTCCGCACTTACATTCATCTTACTCATTACACTCTTCTTCCCCTCTTTTTATCCACTTTTATCCACTCACCTCCATCCACCTCACTATCACTACTGCCTTCACCCTCTCCCTTCTTTCTTGCCTTTTCCCACTTCCCTTACCCTTCTTACCAGTTTTCCTTTCCTTTCCCCTTCTTCCCACTTTTTCTTTCCCTGACTTATCCTTACTTTCCTCTGTTCCTTCCCTTGCTTTTCATTCCCCTTTTCACACCCTGCCTCTCATTCCCTCGTTTCTTACTTCCTATTCCCATATCACTTTCATCACCACGCTTCCATTCACTTCTTCCTCCTTTTCTTTCTCTCTTGCCTTCACGCGTTCCAGAGGACCTGCCTCAAACAGCCCTTCTCCAAAAACACCCTTGAACATACCTTTCATCATTTCTTCCACACTTTTCATCATTCCTCCAACTTTTTTATCCACCCTCTCTTCCATTCTCTCTTCTGACTCTTTCATCTCCCCTTTCATTTCTTCTTTTGCATTTAGCATTCCCCATCTCCTCCAACTGACTCTCAATCTCTCCATTCTCACCCTCAACCACGTATTCTCCTCTCTCAACCTCACCAGTTCCTCTTCCATCCTTCTCTTCAGTCACACTACCAGCCACCAATCTCAATTGCAGCTGCAATACCAGCTGCCCCACGTTGGGCGCCAAATATTATGTGGCGGAATTTAAAAAAACACAAAAAACAGTACACAACACTCACCCTGATCCTCGGTTGCTGGAAGATGGAGTAAGGCGTCCACGGTCAACACAGCACCCAAAAAACCACACAACAAAACAAGGAAACAAAAAAAGAAGATAGAACTATATACACAACAAGAAGAGTACACTAACAAGAAAAAACCAACAACTCTCAAAAAGCACACAAAAAACTGTCCAAGACCAAACGACTGACTAGCACTAGCTCTGACTCAAGACTCACTCCAAAACCGAAAAATCCTTCACATATTCCACAGACAGACAGCGCCGTAAACAAACTAACTCTCTCTCTCTCTCTCTCTCTCTCTCTCTCTCTCTCTCTCTCTCTCTCTCTCTCTCTCTCTCTCACAAAACGTTGGGATATGCTAAATACAAACAAATTTATTCATCCCTCTATAATGACAATCGAAAATAAAGTCCCAAAGAGGTTGTACCTGGATATACATACTGATGGGAAAGAGCAAGAAAAAAAAGAAAAGAAAGACATAGTCTGCAATCTTTTGAAAAGAGGGAATTGCAGATTTGTTAAAAGATGTCACTACAAACATCCCAAGATATGTCACTAGTATGAGATTTATGGCAAATGTGCAAATCTAGATGGCTATGAGGTTGAATGCAGCGATCTACATCCAAAAATATGCAAAACCTTGAGAGAAGGAAATGGGTGTAGGTTCAACAAAAGATGTAGATATATGCATCCTGTAGCCATGAAGAACGAAAATCAGAATCAAATACATAACAAAAATCAAAGAAAAATAGTATTGTCGACAAAGTAGGAAGATGGATAAAAGAATTTTTGCAAAACAGAAAACAGATAGTGATTGCAAACGATGAGAAATCAGATGAAGCTAAGATAATATCCGGTGTGCCACAAGGTACGGTGTTAGCTGCATTGCTGTTTGTTATTATGATTGCAGACATAGATAGTAATGTTAAGGACTCGGTAGTGAGAAGTTTCGCCGATGATGCAAGAATAAGTAGAGAAATTACCTGTGATGAAGATAGGAACTCGCTACAAAGAGACCTAAACAAAATATATGAATGGGCAGAGGTAAATAGGATGGTATTTAACTCTGATAAATTTGAATCAATAAATTATGGTGATAAGAAGGAATGATATATGCATATAGGGACCAACAACAAGACAATCACAAATAAGGAAGCAGTTAAAGACCTTGGTGATGTTGAATAGGAACATGTTATGCAATGATCAAATAGCAATACTATTGGCAAAATGCAAAGCAAAAATGGCAATGTTGTATCGGTACTTCAAAACAAGAGAAGCCGAGCACATGATTATGCTTTATCAAACATATGTACGTAGTCCACTTGAATACTGCAATATGATATGGTACCCACAATACCAAAAAGGATATTGCACAAATAGACAGTGTGCAAAGGTTCTTTACAGCTAGAATAGAAGAAGTTAAGGACCTTGAATACTGGGAAAGACTACAATTCTTAAAATTATATAGTCTCGAAAGGAGAAGAGAACGTTACATGATAATACAGGCATGGAAACAGATAGAAGGAATCACCGAAAACATCATGGAGCTAAAAATATCAGAAAGAGCAAGCAGAGGTAGATTAATAGTGCCCAAAACTATACCAGGAAAACTAAGGAAAGCACACAGGACATTAATCCCCTACGCACCAGCATCAATAATGCAGCGATTATTCAATGCATCACCAGGTCATCTGAGGAACATAACAGGAGTGAGCGTAGATGTGTTTAAGAATAAGCTCGACAAATATCTAAGCTGCACCCCAGACCATCCAAGATTGGAAGATGCAAAATATTACGGAAGATGCATTAGCAATTCTCTGGTAGACATCAGAGGTGCCTCACACTGAGGGACTTGGGGCAACCCGAACGAACTGTAAGGTCTCTAAGGTCTCTCTCTCTTTCTCTCTCTCTCTGTTATTGGCTGGAAGGGTTAGAAGTACTCGTACATACATGTATATTTTTAAGGGTAAAATGTTTAAGATGATTTTGAAATGATATTAATAGTATAATTTCAAAAATTAATACTACAGTTATAGGATAATAGTTTAAGGTATATGTCGTGAAAAAATTGGATCCATTTTTTCTCAACAATCCTTCACAACATTCAGGATAAGCGAGGGGGAGTGGTAAGCAGGCGGCTGGGTTCATGGTTCACTTTTTTCTGTAAATATGTTTGATTATTATTTGTGTCCGGGGAATTGCCTGTTGTCAGTGTCAGGAATGTCAGAGAAGCTCTTTTTTTTATATAATTCAAGTACGTTCTTTGTAAAGTAACCTGTGTAGAAATTTTGAGAGGGAACCGAGGTGACAACAAGACATGCATAGGGGCAAAGTGTGTCTTTCTCGAGGGCATACCATTGAGGTAAGCTAAGCACTCTCCAGATCATCACCTCCCCAGTCAAGTTTTCCATTTTGTAACAAGACCCAGTTCTTTTGGTATGCTAGTTTGATCCTTTCACATTTTTGACATCCAAGGTTTAATCCAGTTAATATTTGGTTAAGTGTAGCCTGGTTGTTCGAAAATAATTTTTGTGTAAAATTCAAGCTAAGGTAATATCCGGTGTGCCACAAGGTACGGTGTTAGCTGCATTGCTGTTTGTTATTATGATTGCAGACATAGATAGTAATGTTAAGGACTCGGTAGTGAGAAGTTTCGCCGATGACGCAAGAATAAGTAGAAAAATTACCTGTGATGAAGATAGGAACTCGCTACAAAGAGACCTAAACAAAATATATGAATGGGCAGAGGTAAATAGGATGGTATTTAACTCTGATAAATTTGAATCAATAAATTATGGTGATAAAGAAGGAATGATATATGCATATAGGGGACCTAACAACAAGACAATCACAAATAAGGAAGCAGTTAAAGACCTTGGTGTGATGTTGAATAGGAACATGTTATGCAATGATCAAATAGCAATACTATTGGCAAAATGCAAAGCAAAAATGGCAATGTTGTTTCGGTACTTCAAAACAAGAAAAGCCGAGCACATGATTATGCTTTATCAAACGTATGTACGTAGTCCACTTGAATACTTTTAAAAACATGTTTTTCTGGGTTTTAAGGGTTTTTGTATAGCCTTCAGCATTGTGTCTTAGTACCTGACTGCATGGTCCTTAAGGGTGTGCGTTAAGTTTCTTGTATGTGGAATTTTAAGTGGTCTATTTTTACATAAAATTGTAAAACCCTGCCTGATCTTGATGTGTTTGTAAAGTCTCTGCTGAGTGAGTTTTCTATGGTGACGTCCCATTTTCTTTGCCTCCACAATTCGTCACACCTGGCATGACGGGTCACGCTGATCCAATCATTTAAATTATGTCTATAATTATTTACCTGTCTCCAATTTGTATATCATGTATTCTTCTTTCGCAGGCATCAGATTGTATTCAACTCCGTTTCTGTCCATTTGTATGATTCAAAAGTGTATTCACACTGTATTTTTTGTTAATTATTATCGCCTCAGTCACCTTTTTGTTCTCATTGTGTTCCGCGCATGACATCAGTCTGCCACTATATAAACTGCCTGGTCGCAATAAATCAGCAGTAAATTTTTTCCTGCTCGTTTCTTTTGCACTCTTATAGTGGTGACCCCGGAGTGGTTCCCGGAGCCGCATGGATTCACACGACGACTCAGTCTCTGCTCCAGGAACTACCCATGCCCCTAACGGTCTCACTACGGCGCTGTAACCAGCGTTCGGGCATGTTGACTCTCGTCGGCAAATCACCAGCATCATTAACAGACTCACACGCGCGGCCTCCAGTCGCGTTTTGACGCGAGTATCCCACTCCAATTAAGAGGGTAAGAGCTAGCATGGACGCGGACATCCCCTCCCTCATTCAATTAACTGCTAACCTCGCGGATTCAGATGTCTACCTCCTGCCCATATCACCCGCGCCCGGCCCCACGCCAAGGATCTCATGCTCCTCCACACCCCTGCCTGCGCCCCGCACTCTCCCCTGCCCGGGGCCCTGTCCGGTAGGACAGGCAAAGGCCGCCCTGACCATAAAGCTGCTGCCTTTCACGCAGGGGAACCCATCAGCGTGGCTGTACAGGGTCAAGAGTCAACTTAGGCTGGCGGAACTCAACGACGAGGTGCTACAAGCAGACACAGTACTCAATGCCCTGCCGGAGGAGATCTACAGGAAACTCGTCCCGTGGGTGTCTGCTGCACGCTCCCTCACCTACCGCCTCCTGAAAAAGTCCCTCCTTGAGACATGCTCCCTGCCAGTCGCCGAGCGGGCCGTCCGCGCCCTCAACCTCGCCGTCAGCCCGCGTCGGGATCAGAGCGCCATGGAGTCATGGGGCATGATACAGGACCTCCTCACCCTCCCCGACACCAACGGCAGTGGAAAACAACTCGAAATAAGCCTGTCGCAGGAGCTCCTCCTCCGTCAGCTCCTCCCAGAGGTCCACACTCAAATCCCTGAGCCCTACGCCATGCCCCTCGAGGTCCTGATTCGCACAGTGCAGCACCTAACAGACTCCGTGAAGGCAATGAAGCGGGCACCAGCGCCTGCACTCCCCGTCAGCGCCATCCAGCAGGAGGAGGGCGCAGAGGAGGGGGTAAACCGTCACCAGGAGGCGCCCAATGCCTCACAGCAGGTGGAATCCCTGGGTCTTGCACTACCACAGGCGGTTCGGCAGGGACGCCCAAACTGCCAGCCGCCAGTGTCATTGCCCATCCAAAAACGGGGGAGGCGGGCGGCGAGCAGGACAGGCCGCCATGGCAACAGAAGAACCCAGGGGCCCAGAGCCAGTAGGCTTCTACGTCCGTGACACCATCTCCGGCAGGATGATGTTGGTCGACACAGGGGACGTTAGATCAATCTTCCCGCTGTCCAGGGAGGACCGCAAGTGTGCACCGGACCCAGCTGCCTTCCTGACGGCCACCAACGGGTCCCCCATCCTCTCCCACAGGACCAGGCTCCTGTCGATCTCCATTTTTGGCCGGAGGTATTCCTGGGACTTCGTACGGACGGCGACCCCGCCCTGAGTGCGGATTTCTGCCCACTTCGGTCTGGCATTCGACGCCGGGTCGGAAGCGCCTCGACACCGACCTGCCAGTCCTCCCCCAAGTTAGCAACAGGACCTAAGGCACCCACCATCTGCTCTGTCGCCCCACCAGTACTCAGCTGCTGAAGGAGTTCCTGACGTTCAGGGCCCGCTCAAGCAGGTACCCGGGCCCCAGCTAAACATGGCATCTACCATCACATAAAAACAAAGGGCCCCCTGCACACGCAAGGTTCCGGAGGCTTCCCCCTCTGTGCCTTCAGGAGGCCAAGAACGCCTTCGCCGAAATGGAACGGATGGGAATATGCAAGAAGGCCTCCAGCCCATGGTTCTCCCCTCTCCACATGGTGCAGAAACCGGACGGCTCCTGGAGACCCTGCGGCGACTACAGGCGGCTCAACCTCGCAACATACCTGACCATTATCCCCTGCCGAACATGCAGGATCTCACGGCCTCCTTCCATGGGGCCAAAATATTTTCTAAGTTGGATATCTTGAAATCTTATTTCCAGGTACCAGTCGCGCCAGAGAACATCCCGAAGACTGCCATCATCATGCCTTTCAGTTCCTACGTCTTCGCCTTCTCCACCTTCGGCCTGAGGAACGCGGGGGCGACTTTCCAGCGGCTCATGGACAGCATCCTGGGAGACCTGAAGTTCTGCATCTGCTATGTGGATGATATCCTTATATTTTTCAGGTCCCACAAGGAGCACCAAAGGCACATCCGGCCAGTCCTGCAGCGCTTGCAGGAGAACGGCCTTGTCTTAAGGTTCGAGAAGTGCACCTTCGGCGTCCAGAAAGCTGACTTCCTGGGCCACATGATATCCCCGGATGGTGTCTGCCCGCTCACATCTAAAGTTGCGGCTGTCACCAGGTTTCCCATCCCCACCTCCATCAAGGCCGTCCAGGAGTTCCTCGGGATGGTCAACTACTACAGGAGGTTCATCCCCGGGATCGCGCATACCATGGCCCCCTTGACGGAAACCCTGAGAGGCCAACCAAAATCCTTAGTGTGGGGACCCAGCCAGCAGCAGGCCTTCTCCCTGACGAAGGCCGCCCTTGCCAAGGCAACCGCCTTGACCCACCAGGACCCCACCGCTCCTCTCCAGCTGACGACAGACGCCAGCAGCGTCGCCTGTGGAGCCGTCCTAGAGATTTCTGTGTCAGGAATGTTAGGGGATAGGAGTAGTGATCAGATGTGCTTGAAACCCTTCAAAGGGGTGAGAGAATTGCCTAGTAACTGGGTTGCCATGAAACGTAGGGTCCTTTCCTTGTTAGTGTCAAATTTTGATCTGTTAGGGTTGGTCAGTCCAACATTTGTTAGAGGAAGGTTGTTTTTACAGAAACTATGGGAAGAAGGTATAGGATGGGATGATGTTCTCGACACAGAAAGACAGACAGAGGCTATGAAAATCTTAGAAGAGTTTGTCAATGTGCATAAGCTGAAATTTAAGAGAGGAATTTTGACAGGTGAATCAGAAATTCATATCTTTACTGATGCCTCAAGTAAGGCATATGTAAGGAGAACGAAGGGAGAAACTAACCTGTTGACTAGCAAAATGAGAGTAACCCCTGGTAAACAACAACTGTTGACCATACCTAAATTAGTTATTAGCCTTATTATTATGAATTAGGTTAGGTAGAAATTTGAAGAGTTTATTAAAAGTCAGTACAGCTATGATTTGGACCACAGTAAAGTCGCTATAGCCTGGGTAAACAGCAGAGGACAATAGAAATGTGTTTATAACTAATAGGGTAGGGGAGGCTAACTCTCTTTTACAGGAGTGTGGGATGATTCTGAAGCATGTGCCAACCAAAAGTAAACCAGCAGATCCTTTGTCCCGAGGGACCAGTATGAGAGAGCTAACAGACAGCCAGTTGTGGCACCGAGGACCCCAGTGTCTTCATGTTGAAGGTCCTGCTGATCCCCCACAGCTACTAGATGAAGCCTCACTAAACCAGGCTAATAAGCAAGTTGTTGCCGCCTTCCATGAACTACAGGAAAAAGTAGCCATGATACAACCCGCAGACATCTGGCCTATAATGGAGAGTATTGTTGAATTTAGCATTTTGATGGGTATTATGAAAAATGTGTTGAAATTTAAAAAAAAAATGCTAATCCATTTTTGAAGCTTGTTTATTTGGAACAGGGACATTATTTGCCTTCAGTTTATAGTTATTTGGAAAAAGGATCTAAAGTACCCAATGATATAATTAATTTTGTTAACCAGTTAGAGTTAGTTTTGGCTGAGGGTATAATATACCCTAGAAATAGATTAAAGAATGCTGTAGGAAATAAGAGATCATTTAATTTTGTTAACTGCAAAAGGTAAATTAGTACAATCATACCTGAGACACTTGCATAACCTGAACAAGCATTGTGGCGTGAATTCACTAATAGCTATTTTTCGCCAGGAATTTTGGCGTCCAGCATTGAGATGTTTGGCGAAAAAGGTGGTAGGCAGATGTGTAGCTTGTATTAAATCCTTTTATAGATATTGCACTTAGTTTTAGATAATACTTATGGATAAGTGTGCTTTTATTTACAAATTAAGACATCCTTAGTCCTTTATAATCAGGTATGCTTTTGTTGTACTGTGTTATTTTGATACTATTTGTACATGACTTCTTTTAAACACAGCTTATGTGGTTTATGATAATGTATTTTAATATTCAAGATGAATAATTTTTACTCACTACATTTTACGTAAATACTTTAATTTTATGACATTCTTTTATTATTAATGAATTTTAATTACTGAAGTTTTAGTCGATTTATTGATTCTTAACAAACTTTTCTATGTATAAGGTAACATATATTTTGAGTAATTGTAAGATGATTTTACTAATTGTGATTTTATATTTTATGAATACCCAATGTAAATATTGGAAATAAAGTATTATTATTATTATTATATTATCTACACCACCCACCTCCCCCACCGCTCCCCATTGCACGAACACAGATGTCACGGCCATTTGCTTGTATTGGTCTCGACCACAGTGGACCTATCCAGGTAGAAGGAGGGATAGGCTACATCCTGCTGGTAACTTGCATGAGCAGCCGAGTGGTCTACTTAGGGTACTGTTCGACCCTCAACACTGCCACCTTCATCTTGATGTTCAGGAGACTTGTTGTGACGCATGGGAAGCCCTGTAGTATCTACAGCAACAACCACGAGACCTTCCGCACCGCCAGCACATTCCTACAGGATATCTTCGACGAAGGTAAAACTCCACAGTTCCTGCATGAGCGCAGGATACAGTGGCATTTCCAGACTCCGCGATCTCCATGGAAGGGAGGATTCTTCAGTGCCTAATTGGGGTTGTGAAACACACCCTCAAAGTATCTTTCAGGCACAAAATCTTCAACGAGGAGCAGGTCCGTACGTTAGTGAAGGAGGCAGAAGCAGTAGTAAACAACAGGCCTCTTATGCATACTGGCAATGGCCGGGAAGACGAATTTCTTATGCCCTCTCATCTGATTCGAGGATCCATGATCCGACTGTCATCACCAGTTGTGCAGCATGAAAATACGTGTTGCATGTTGATGATGAAGCAGATGCGTCATCAGAATTTCCATCTCAACGACACCCTGCAAATGTTTCGACATCGGTGGTAGACGGAGTACTTGAGTTCATTGCAGGAGAGGCACGACTTCCATGTGGGACCTAAATCTTCACTGAGTGTTGGAGGCATTGTGTTGGTGAAACTCAACCATAGAAAACAGAATTACTGGCCATTGGGTAGAATTGTTGCTGTCTGTCCAGATGACGATGGAGTCATACGCTCTGTTAATGTACTCTATGATGGGGAAAAAACTTTGCGACCAGTTGAACACATCATTCCCCTTGAAATGAGTGCTTGTAAGGATAATGGGGTTGAAGAGAATGACGATAATGAACACATCAATGAAGTGAATGAGGAAGAGGACACCACACCGAGTGTGGGAGTTGACAAAGGAGAAAGTGTAGGTTCTTGCGAGAATAGTAAACTCGCACAGAGAGAATTAAGCGAACGTGCAGAACAATTGGACACTGATACTGTGAGGCTTCAAGAAAAGTCAGAGGTGAAAGACTGATTCTTTATTATTCTCGACAGGTGTTTATAAGACGAAAAGCGGACGGAAAGGTAGCAGGCGACCTGAGACCCCCTGCGGCGTCCATACAGGATTGTGTTTTCTAGCAAGCATAAAAATACGTACAACATTTGTTACATGACATATAAAAGGCAGATATACATATCTGCAGAAAGGCCGTACAATGATGCATAAGATGAGGTACACAAAGAATCTGAAATAAAGACAGGTAAAATACATGACGTGATTAATGTACATCTGAAAGGGAGAAACACAAGGAAAGAGAGGCGCGATTTGACGCCCTTACTCCCCCCAAGACAACAATTAGAGGAGCAATTATTGGTTGAAGCACATTAATCATGGAGGCGCTGTTTTGCAAATACGTGCACCAAGGGTTTGTGGTCTGTTAGGATTGTGAATTCGGTTCCCTCCAGCAGGTACTTGAAGTGCCTCACGGCCTGGTAGATAGCCAGCAGTTCTCTGTCAAAGACGCCGTAGCGGGTCTCAGCTGGCGAAAACTTGCGGCTGAAGAAGGCCAAGGGCTGGGGCATGCCGTTCACCAGTTGCTCTAGTACTGCACCGCAGGCGATGTTGCTGGCGTCCGTTGTCAACTTGAGGGCAGCGACGGGGTTGTGGTGAGTTAAGATGGTGGCACTGGAGAGGGCCCTTTTCGTCTGGATGAATGCCTGCTGCTGCGGAGCTTCCCATGTTAGTGCTTTCGGTTTCCCCTTCAGGATTGACGTCAGGAGGTACATGATGTGGGCCAAAGATGCATTTGTCGAACCTGACAACTAATCCGCTGTCCTGCACGCATTTCACAACGGCGCAGACATGGCGAAGGTGTTCCTCTGGGGACCTGGAAAAAGTGAGGATGTTGTCGACATAGCAGATGCAGAAAGGAAGATCTCCCAAGATGGTATCCATCAGGTGCTGGAAGGTGGCGCCTGTGTTCCTGAGACCGAAGGTGGAATAGGAAAATGTGTAGCTTCCGAAGGGCGTGATGATGGTGATCTTTGGGACGTCGTCGGGATGCACAGGGACTTGGAAGTATGACTTCAGTAGATCCATCTTGGAGAAAATTTTGGCTTGCTTGTTAGGGAGGGGGTAGTGATCTGGTGTTATTACCAAATTCAGGCGCCGGTTGTCCCCGCAGGGCCTTCATGAACCATCGGATTTCTTTATCATATGGAGAGGGGACGCCCACGGGCTTGATGCCTTTTTACAAATGCCCATGCGTTCCATTTGTGCAAAGGCCCGTTTGGCATCTTGTAACTTCTGGGGAGACAGACGTCAGAACTTGGCATGGGTTGGTGGGCCCGTCGTGGTGATGTGGTGGAAGATGCTGTGCTTTGCTGAAGCCCCAAGTGTTCCCTGAACACGTCCGGGAATTCCTGTAGGAGGGACGTGTAACTGTTGGGGGCTGCGGAGCATATGGGGGCCATCCCGGTTCCGATGGAGAGCTGATGGGAGTAGGACATCCCTGTGTCGAGAAGGCGCTGTCTGGTGCCCAAAGAAATCTGCACTCAGCAGAGGGAACTTAACATCCACTACGACGAAAGGCCAGTGGTATCTGCGCCCCAGAATTGAGATAGCCCGGGTTGTTGAGCCATAAGTGCAGATGGGAGTACCGTTTGCTGCTATGGAGGAGGGTAGTGAGTAAGGTATTTTTTCCAAACCTTCCCTGGATGGCGGGAAAACCGACTGCATTGCCCCGGTATCAACCAGCAGGCGGCGTTTGGAGATCTCATCTGTGATGAAAAATCCTGCTGGGCGGGGGGAGTTGGGTTTTGCAGCCACAGCTGTTATTTGTGGCCACCTTTATCATTTTTGGAAAGAACATGGAGGCCTGCAGGTTCTGGCATTGGTCCCTAACTTTCTATGGTAGAAACACCACGCCGGGTTTGGCCATGTCCTGTGCTCTCTGAACGGCGGTCTCTTCTTACACACAGTGTTGGTGTCTCCGTCGTCGTCACCATCTTTCTCTGACAAGTTGCAGGCTCCCAGGGCGGTGGTATGTGTCGAAGCCTTGGTGGCCTCGTATAGTTTCTGGGTGTCATCGACTATGGCATCCACGTCCAGGTTCTCTGCATCCCTTATCTGGTGCCAAACTTCCTGCAGGAGGCGCTGAAGGAAGATAGCTTTTGTCAGGTCAGTTGTTCTCTCCCTCCCGTTCTCGTCGTGACCTGGGAGTGTTACTAACCCCCGCAGCTTGTCCCAGGCTTCCCTGGGGGATGCATCTCCGAGGGGCTGGGATAACAGGTTGAATGCTCGCTGCACTTTCTCGGACACAGGCATGGAGTAGGAATTCATCAGTTTGTTTTTTAAGTCTGTGTATAAGACTTTGTCTGGTTGTGCGTCTAGCCAGGGGGAGATTCTATTGAATACTACTTCTGGGAGCGCCGTCATGACTATGTCCAATTTTGTAGCATCGTCTGAGATGCTCGCCTTGCAAAAATACGCGTCTGTGCGCCGGAGCCATGATGCTGTGTTTTAGCGGGAGAACGGAGGAAGTTTGACTGTGTCTGGCTTTGTTGGTGAGAGCAGCGTGCAGACGGTGCTCGCAGGTTCACATTGAGGTTCTACCGCTGACATCTTGACTGCTCATGCATCAAAACGTTGGAAAATGCGCCATATTGAGTCCGTTAATGGTGCTGATTTGTTCAAGAGGTCGAACGAAGTGCCAAAACGTGCCCTTTTGGGTACGCTGTATTTAGTCCATTAATGGCACGGTTTCCGTCAGGCAGGGTGCTATCAGAGGCCTAAACTTTACGCCGTAGTTAGTCCGCTAAAGGCTCTCTGATGGTAGGGTGCGGCTGTAGTTTGTCCGTTAATGGCTGGGCCAAAACTGCGCTACCTGTCCCTGTCCCGGGTCACCAGTGTGAGGCTTCAAGAAAAGTCAGAGGTGAAAGACCGATTCTTTATTATTCTCGACAGGTGTTTATAAGACAAAAAGCAGACGGAAAGGTATTGGGCGACCCAAGACCCCCTGCAGCGTCCTTACAGGATTGTGTTTTCTAGCAAGCATAAAAATACGTAAAACATTTGTTACATGATGTATAAAAGGCAGATATACATATTGGCAGAAAGGCTGTACAATGATGCATAAGATGAGGTACACCAAGGATCTGAAATAAAGACAGGTAAAATACATTAATGTACATCTGAAAGGGAGAAACACAAGGAAAGAGAGGCGCGATTTGACGCCCTCACAATACGAGTGAGCGAGCAAGACTGAAAAGAAGGGCAGCAATAGCTCAAAGATTTAGAATGCAGGAATGGGTTAGGTATGACGATATATAGTGTAATGTAAAACCCAAGATAAGACTTGTGGAGGTTGTAGGGAGGTTGGAGAGGATTTGAAGTGATAGGGAATGAGTGTTATCGGTTGTTGCTTCGTGCTGCCGCAATGCAGTGCACAAGTGTGTTTGAATTGTGTGAAATGTGTAAACCTCTTTGTACGACATGAATTAGATGTCAGTGTGTGTAGTGAGAGTGATTACTCTCGTGTTTTGATTGTTGTAAGTCTGTCGCGAGCTGCCTTTCAATTGTAGCGCTGCAGTTGAGTGCAGGCCACAATGAACCCCCAATCTTCGAGCCTCACTTGCCTAACCTTCCAATTGCTGTCCTGTTCGGCCAGAATTTCTGGTGTGGAGTATGTCGTGAAAAAACTGGATCCGTTTTTTCTCGACAATCCTTCGCAACGTTCAGGATAAGTGAGGGGGAGTGGTAAACAGGCAGCTGAGTTTGTGGTCCACTTTTTCTGTAAATATGTTTGATTATTATTTGTGTCCAGTAAATTGCTTGTGTTGTCTGTGTCAGGAATGTCAGAGGGGCTTTTTTTTACATAATTCAAGTACATTCTTTAGTAAAGTAACCTATGTAGAAATTTTGAGAGGGAACCGAGATGAAGACGAGACATGCAGAGGGGCAAAATGCGTCTTTCTCAAGGGCATACCATTGAGGTAGGCTAAGCACTCTCCAGATCGTCACCTCCCCAGCTGAGTTTTCTATTTTGTAACAAGACCCAGTTCTTTTGGTATGCTAGTTTGATCCTTTCACATTTTTGACATCCGAGGTTTAATCCAGTTAATATTTGGTTAAGTGTAGCCTGGTTGTTCAAAAATAAGTTTTGTGTAAAATTGTAGCTTTTAGAAGCATGTTTTTCTGGGTTTTAAGGGTAAAATCCTGCCTGATCTTGATGGACCTTCGCTTCTGCGTTTGCTGGTAGTGCCCCTCAGGCCTGACCATCCTAGTCCCATACCATCAGGGACTTAGAACCCTCCCAGTTGTGGGGAAAAATTCGTGACAGTATATTTGATGTAAGATGCTAGTTCAAGGTATACATTTGGTATTTGAACTTTCAAGATACGCAATAAAATTCTCTCTCATGACAAAGGACACTCAGAATGTGAGAGATGGATAGATAGATAGATGGACTATAGAAAGGGAGAGTTGTTTATAAAAAGATATACTCTCTCTCTCTCTCTCTCTCTCTCTCTCTCTCTCTCTCTCTCTCTCTCTCTCTCTCTCTCTCTCTCTCTCTCTCTCTCTCTCTCTCTCTCTCTGTTATTGGCTGGAAGGGTTAGAAGTACATACGTATATATTTTTAAGGGTGAAATGTTTAAGATAGGATTACTTTGAAATGATATTAATAATATGATTTCAAAGATTAATACAGTAATAGGATAATAGTTTAAGGTATAATGTAGGATGCTAGTTTAAGGTATACATTTGGTATCTGAACTTTCAAGATAGGTAGATATAAGCATTTTTAGAGGGGGTGTTAACTATTCGCGGATTTTAACTATTTGCAGAGGGTTGTGGTACTCATCCACAGTAAATTCAGAGGGTTTACTTACATTCTTGTCTTAACATTCACCTGAAGAGGAGCCTAGTGTAGCTCAAAACGGTTCTGTTTTAGAGATTAAAGGATCCCTTTCAAAAGGGTTTTTAAAATTCTTTATAAGTTTAAGCTAGAAGGAAGGTGTGAATTTGGCTGTAAGTGTATTCAAAATAAATGATTTTGACAAGAAGAAAGTAAAGAGAGCATATTAGGAGAGATGAGATGAATTACGAGCTATGATCAAGATAAAGGGTTTGTAAAGCTCCATGATGGAGTCACTGGGACAGTGGAGAGTGTTTTTGGGTATATATGGTAGAAAGAGGGAATTAGAGAAAACAGTCGGCTGAGGAACTGAAAGGTTTAATGAAGGAGACAAGTAGGTGCAGTTGAATGACAAGAAAAGGAAAGAAACTATTAAGACAAAAATATATCCAAGGAGAACATACATTTGCCAAGATCGATTTTCAGATTGATTGCAAATGAAGTAACAAAAGTAAAATCTAGGCGCTGATCATTTTCAGCAGATAAGTCAAAAAGGCCAATATCTTTGATTTGATTAGTCTGTATCAGTTCTATAGTTGAAGGTTAAAAGAAGGAAAGAATAAGATTAGATAGCGACCTGAAACGGTAGTTATGACTACTCTCTTGTTGAAGACACTGATTTGCGCCGTGATAAAGTACAGTCTTTTATTATTCTAATCAAACTCTTCAGCATGACGCTGCTGCTCTAATGGTAAAAACAGCGTGAAATTAAGCATCACTAATTACTGTGAAGACGCTATCTGTTCTTGAGAAGATAAAGGTTAATCCTCCTAGATAAGGAGATAAAAAAATATATAAAAAAATTGAAATTAATTATCACATTATGAGACTCCACCCCAACAAACGAACACATGAGATATTTTTAGACGAAGTAATTAAGCAGCATAAAAATTTGAAAAGGTTTATATATATATATATAATATATATATATATATATATATATATATATATATATATATATATATATATATATATAAATTATATATATATGTATGTATATATATTTTTTCAGATATTCGAAAGATTTTGACAGACTATACGGCCTCGATATTGTTTTTTATTCTGAGAAGATAATTGCGTTCGGTCCTCTTCCTTTTAATAAATGAAGTAACCAGTGAAAAAGGAGACTTCTATCGTTGTCATAGGAAAGAGAAGTATTCATTAATGGATACTTGCTGTGGAGTAAGGTGTAAGGTTTGATGTTAGTGAATGGGCATTGGTTTTGTTTGCGATATTTATGATCATCTAAGTGTTTTGAGATGAATAACTTGAGCTGACTAAGAGAGTTTTCTTCTTGAATGTTATGACGTGTGTACTTGATATGCCTTACCTGCTCTGTGTTTATATTGCAGAAACACCATTCCATATTGGATGGTAGTTTTCGTCAGACGTATTTGCAACGTTCTTGAACTATTTCGAGGACAAATTGTTCTCGTGAAACTTAGAAAGGGGGCGTTCTGTGTCTCCAAGTATGCTTTTGTTGGTCTCCCCGTTGGGGGGGTTGTGTCGTCAGTGCACTTCACGCGATGCGCTGTAGTTATTACTTAGGTTCTTTGCAGCGTCCCTTCGGCCCCTACATGCAACCCCTTCATCCCATTTACTATACCTTCATTCATATTCTCCTACCTCCATCATACTTTCCACCCTCTCCTAACAATTTCTTCATTATGTGACTCCGAGGTTTTCTTCCTGCTACACCTTTAAAACCCTTTACTTTCAGTTTCCTTTTCAGCGCTTAATGATAGGTCTAGCGCTTGGTCTTTGGCCTAAATTTTATATTCCTTTCTATTCCCATGTTGGTCTGGCTTTTCAGCTTTATTCTCAGGAACATACATGACAGCCTAGCGTACGCTAGGTTTTTCCTTTTGCGTTTGGTAATTCTGAAGATAACGATGATGATTAATCGAAATAACAACCAGTAAACGTCGTATGCATTGGAGGGGAACCCGGAGAGATCCATCAATGTTTGGCTGCACGCTTGGTTTGAAGTATAGATTAGTTGCTGACAGTTTTAACAAGAAAAAGAAAAACAACAGCAAAGGTGAGAGAGAGAGCATGATGACCTCACTATTTTATCAAGAATTATCGATCTGTCACGTCCAATTTATCATGCAGTCTTTAATTTTCTTTCAAAGTACGGAAAAACCCACCCGCTATCTTATAACAAATAACAAAAATTACATTAAGCATTCATATATCAGCTCTGTTGACGTTGATGACTGCGATCAGATAATAATAAGCGCGATGTGCTTGTCTCTGCATGCCTTAAAAAGCGGTAAAGTGCTTGTCACATCACCTATTAAAAGACACCAGTTTTATTACCAATACCATAAATAAACTGTTCTGTTTTGAAAATATAATCAGTAGAATATAGGCTTTTTTGGACTTACTTATTTAATGCGCATATTTATTTATTAGTTTTTGTCATTTATCTGACATTTGCGTTCTTCTTGTTTTTCTTACTTGTTCTTTTACCGTTTTTATTTTGGGCATATTATTCCTTAGAAACTTATCTTGTATTTTCTGATTTAAATTGTGCTTCATGGGTGTCTGCATGTTTTCAATCATAATAATAACTATTGTTGTTGTTATTATTATTACTATCATATTTGTAAGTTTTATTTTTATTATTCTGTTGAAGCTCGCTTGGCAAGTTGGTGATAGTATTTACTTTTGCTCATGGATTTTTTGAACAGTTTCAATAATAATAATAATAATAATAATAATAATAATAATAATAATAATAATAATAGGGTTCTATTAAAAAGAATGGCAGCGTCAGAGGAATTGATTTTATACAATGTCTTCTCAGTTCTTACTATTCTCTTTTCTTCAAGACTGATATCTGCTAAGAGATGGCCGATGTGCATAATCTAGATATAGTCGTTTTATTCTTGTACCTGCTGGTGGAAGTTAAACTTGCATGGTATATCTGTAGTTTCACTGTCAGCATGCAGTAACTAACATCTCGACGTCTTCCTCGAGTGGTAGCGTCGTCCTTAAGTGGTAGAGGATCTTCGCAGATGTTTTCTAAGGGCGTTGACATTTCATGCCGTATCACCAGCCTATTCTCAAGAGGCGGGGAGGGGAATCGTTTTGGTTAGAATGAGCTCATCAGTCGGTAGCAGGACCTGGTTGGCATATATAAGATCCCAAGTTGTTGGTGGGAGAGGAGCTGAATTTTGATTGGCTGTTAGGGGACTGGTTCCCCCAAGCAAAGCCTTCTCCCAAACGTTGATGTCTGCACCCGCCTCCATGTGTGAACGTTGGAAACAGAATGGGTGGTACTGGGAGGGTCGCTCACAGCAGATGGAGGCAAAAGTTAAGTATACCTTAGTTTTACCAGACCACTGAACTGATTAACAGCTCTCCTAGGGCTGGCCTGAAGGATTAGACTTATTTTACGTGGCTAAGAACCAACTGTTTACTTAGGAACGGGACCTACAACTTATTGTGGAACTGAACCACATTATAGCGAAGAAATGAATTCTATCACCAGAAATAAATTCCTCTAATTCTTCATTAGCCGGCTGGAGACTCGAATTCAGGCCTAGCGAGTGCTAGCCCACAACTCTGCCGACTTGCCCAACAAAGAACTAGAGCTCCTGATTGGTTCACTTTCTCGGCTCGGGAATACTGGTGGGTGGGGGGCATTCTACGTGCCACCATCAGAAGGAGGAAAGTTTCCTGCGTCACTGTGTGGTGTTAAGGCTAGGCCGTTCCTTTCCGATGTGTGGAGCCTCCAGGAGGTGAAGGCAGCTATGGCCTGCTGCATTATCAATAATTCCGATATTGGGAATTACATCACTGTTTTATTTCAATATTATGGTTATTCATAGTGTGTTACGAATGGCGCCTTCCTGAATGTGGCAGGAGGTCCTCTTGGCAAATCTCACCATGGTCATACCGATGTAAGCACAGAGGCATTCTTGGATTGGCATTTGTACCTGAAGATCACGTTGGTTCTTATCAGAGGGTCCTGCACCTAGTGGTCTGGGTTGTTCTTCATAATCAAGCTACTGCTCTTTTTATTTTTATAGTAAGTCATTAATTTGACCTTTTTCTCCGGGTCCGTAGGGCAGACGTTTTGTACTATGATGTTGTGAAGGGCGTGCTCGTCCTCTTTGTTGTTCATGTGAAACACTCCCTTATAAAAGAGAGTGATGTCTTCCAGGGCAGCAGGGTGAGGCTCCTGCTGGTACCATTTGTCAGTGGTCATATGAATACATTTTGTGACTTCCTAACTGGATTGCCCATTGTTAATTAAGACCTGGGCAACATATTTTAATTTGATGTGTTTGTGTGTGCCTTTCCAAGAAGAGCAATGTGAGAGAGCTCTCCTGATGAAGGCGCTGACTGCAGTGAGTTTATATCTCTCCGGACACTAACTCTCCCTGTTCAGGCACATGCCCAGGTTCGTGGGTTTCTTAAAGACTTGTGTGATGAAGTGCTCCTCCTGTTACCGTATGAGGACATCGAGGAAGGGAAGGCAACGGTCCTGGCAATACTTGATGGCAAAGTTGAAGCAACTGTGGTCGTGGAAAGCTTGCCACAGGTGTTCTTCCTCTGTGCTGGTGCTAATGAAGGTGTCGTCAATATACCGGACTTACATCAACAGTTTCTCAATGGCGGCAAATACCTGATGCTCCACAGCGCCCATATAGAAATACACAAAGAGTACTCCAAGGGGAGAACCCATTGCTACACCATCTTTTTGTATGTACATATGGTCTCTGTAGGTGGAGGAAGGAGCCTTTTTTGTACAGATCTTGATGAGTGTCTGGAATGCATACTCTGGGATTTTTAATGGGGGCATGGAATCATCTCTATATGCACGATCCAGTATATCTGGATTGTTTCATCCACGGGGACATTTGTGAAGAGGGACTCCATGTCCATTGAGGCAATAACTTCTCCCAGGATTGTCGTTTTAGGGCTTCTAAAAACCGAGCAGAGGACTTCAAGCTGTGGTTATTTGGAACATACGGTCACAATAGCATTCAGTTTTTTTGCGAGTTGGTACATAGGGGCAGGAATCTGGCTAATTATGGGATATAATGGGTAACCTGGTTTATGCGTTTTAACATTTCCATATATGTAGCCAAGGTCATGGTCCACTACAATTGGTGGGAAGTGAAGGGCGTTGGAAGCTATGTCAACAGTCTCTATGATCCTATTGGCCTCTCACTTGAGGTCGACTACTGGGCTCTTGGTGGTTTTTAGAAATTCGCTGCTAGCAGCCAGGATCTCATCCTGGTGGTATTCAATAGTGTGGATGAGCAAGAAGTCAGCAGTCTTATCAGCCCCATGGACAGTGATATCCTTTGCTTGGAGCTCCTCAACTGCTTCCCTCAAGCACCTGCTGATAACTTTACTTTTGTAACTTTGCAAAAGTAAAGTTATCAACAAACACCCCATCTTGAGAATAGGCCAATGATACGGCAAGAAATGTATACGCCCCTAGAAAACATCTGTTAAGATCCTTTAACACTTAAGAATGACACTACCACTTGAGGACGATGTCGAGAAGTTTCTTACTGCATGCAGATAGCGAAACTGTACGGACATACCATGCCATGTTTAACTTCCACCAGCATGTATCAGAATATTACAACTACTGTACACATATTCAGAACCATTGCCTTCCCTCCCTCCAGATTTTGTACAACTGCCAGCTTTTAGCAGATATCAGCCTTGAAGAAAAGAGAACAGTAAGAAGAATTGAGAAGACGTATAAAATCAATTCCACTGATGCTGCCATTCTTTTTAACAGAACTTGCTTGAAAGAGGGTCTACTCCCTTATAATAATAATAATAATAATAATAATAATGATAATAATAATAATGTGGGCACCATGGCAGATTGGTTTAGCTCATCGATGGACTGATTAAGCAACATTGGGGCTGGTCAGTTGTTGGATGGGTGACCGCTTTCCTCGGTGTTGATTCCTTGGGAAAGGATCTTTACCATAATTTTCTCAGTCTATTCAGCTGCAAATGAGTACCTATTCTCGATGGGGTAGGGTCCAACTTTGGGTTAAATAGCAAAACTCAACAATGATAGAAAGAAATGAAAGAATAAATGACAGTGACGTGAATGGAACCTCTGGCAACGGGAGCTTTGTCCGGCAGCCCAGGTATACAACCCAATCAATAGGGAGGGTGGTCAGGTACTTGGAGGTCGTCATCCAGCAACTGACCACCACAACGACAGTAACCAGCAACCAGAGACTGGAGCTGCAGAGGCAAACCAGAAGAAGAAATGGACAAGAGAAGAAAATAAGGAAATATGAAGATGCTACATCAGAAGCAACCCGACAGAAAGAGGATACAGAAGAAAACTGATTATCATCTGGAATGAGAGAAATAACACCCCTCAAACAGAACGGAGGCTGGCAGACCAAGTAAGGAACATAAAGAAAAAGAACCTGCTCTCCACAACAGAAAGAGAGGAACTGGAAAGAGAAATAACACACAGCAACAAAGGACAAGAAGATGAACTAAGAGACGATGACACAGAAAATGACAGGAATGATGAGCTACCAAACAACGATACACGAGGAAACACCGAAGATGAACAGAAAGGTCGGATACAGAAAGAACAAAGATCCCCTCCATGAAACCTACAACACAAAGAAACTAAGGGAAAAAACAAGTGAATTTCATGAAATAATGAAACTAGTCCACACCACCAATATCACAGAAGCAAACAACCTGGCATATGCAGGAGCAAGACTAGTAGTAGAACTCATGGGGATACAAACACCAACACCACCATCACTACCAACCCAAGAGAAACCAAAACAGCAACCGCCTTGGAAAAGGTGCCTGGAAAAACGAATCATGGTGATGAGATCTGACTTGAATAAACTGAAAGAGATGGCAGAAAAGAGGCTAAGAAGCAAGAAAACAAGAGAGGAACTGAATGAGAAATACAAAGTACAGGAGAAGAGACTATACAACACAATAGAAGATATAAAACCGAGGTTTAAAGCCAAAGCACATAAAATCCAACAGTCCTAGAACAGGAATAAAGGATGCCAACAGAACAAACTTCGGAAACAACCAGAAAAGAACTATACAGCCAGCTAAGAGAGGAAGACAACCACCAGGAAATTCCTGAAGCCGAACCTAGTAAGAGACACTGGGAAAACATGTGGAGCAATCCGGTATCACACAACAAACATGCAACATGGCTCCAAGAAATCAAGGCAGAAGAAATGGGGAGAATAAAACAGATTCACCGAGATCACGAGAGACACAGTCAGACACCAACTAAAGAAAATGCCCAACTGGAAAGCCCCAGGTCCCGATGAAGTCCATGGATACTGGCTTAAAAACTTCAAGGCCCTACACCCACGAATAGCAGAACAACCTTAGTACAGAAAGACAAGAACAAGGGAAATATAGTAAGTAACTACAGGCATATCACCTGCCTTCCAATCATGTGGAAGTTACTAACAGGTATTATCAGTGAAAGGCTATACAACTACGTAGAGGATACAAACACCATCTCCCACGAAAAGAAATGCTGCAGAAGACAGTGTAGGGGAACAAAAGACCAGCTCCTAATAGACAAAATGGTACCAACCTAAGCATGGCATGGATTGACTACAAGAAAGCCTTCAACATGATACTGCACACATGGCTAACAGAATGCCTGAAAATACATGGGAGCAGGGAAACACCGTCAGCTTCCTTAAAATACAATGCTCAACTGGAATACAGTACTTACACAAAATCTGGGATAAGACTGGCAGGGTTAACATCAGGAGAGGGCTCTTTCCAAGGTGACTCACTGTCCCACTACTGTTCATGTAGCTATGATTCTGTGACAAAAGTACTGCAGAAAGATGGATGCTGTACCAACTCAAGAAAGGAGGGAACAGAATTAACCATCTGATGTTCATGGACGACACCAAGCTGTATGGTGAGAGTATCAAGGAAATAGATACCGTAATCCAGACTGTAAGGATTGTATCTGGGGACATCAGGATGGAATTTGGAATAGAAGAATGCGCCTTGATGAACATACAAAAAGGCAAAGTAACAAGGACTGAAGGGATAAAGCTACCAGATGGAAATAGCATCAGACACATAGATGAGGCAGGGTACAAATACCTGGGAATAATAGAAGGAGAGGACATAAAACACCAAGAGATGATGGACACGATCAGGAAAGAATATATGCAGAGACTTAAGGTGATACTCAAGTCAAAACTCAATGCTGGAAGCATGACGAAAACCATAAACACATGGGCAGTACCAGTAATCAGATAGAGTGCAAGAGTAGTGGAGTGGATGAAGACGAACTCCACAGCATACACCAGAAAGCTAGAAACACATGACATTACACAAATCACTACACCCAACAGCAAACACAGACTGACTATACATAACACGAAAGGAAGGGGGGAGAGGGGTACTAAGCACAGAGGACTGCATCAACATCGAGAGCAGAGTACCGGGGCAATATCTGAAAACCAGTGAAGACAAGTGGCTAAGGGGTGTATGGGAAGAAGGACTGATAAAAGTAGACGAAGACCCAGAAATATAAGGAGACAGGAGACTGAAAAACAGAACAGAGGAATGGCACAACAAACCAATGCATGGACAGTACGTGAGACAGACAAAAGAGCTTGCCAGCGATGAAACATGGCAATGATTACAGAGGGGAGAACTCAAGAAGGAAACAGAAGGAATGCTAACAGCAGCACAAGACCAGGCCCCAAGAATCAGGTATGTCCAAAGAACAATAGATGGAAATAACATCTCACCCATATGCAGGAAGTGCAATATGAAAGACGAGACCATAAACCAAAAAAGAGGCATGATTCAGTAGCAAAAGCCCTCCACTGGAGCCTGTGCAAGAAACACCAGCTAGCTTGCAGTAATAAGTGGTACGAACACCAGCCTGAGGAAGTGATAGAAAACGATCAGGCAAAGATCCTCTTGGACTATGGTATCAGAATAGGTAGGGTGGTACATGCCAATAGACCAGACGTGACGTTGATTGACAAAATCAAGAAGGAAGTATCACTCGATTGATGTCGCAATACCATGGGACACCAGAGTAGATGAAAAAGAAAGAGAAAAAATTGATAAGTATCAAGACCTGAAAATCGAAATAAGAAGGATTTGGAATATGCCACTGGAAATTGTAACCATAATCATAGGAACACTAGGCACGATCCCAAGATCCCTGAAAAGGAATCTGGAAAAACTGGATGCAGAAGTAGCTCCAGGGCTCATGCAGAGAAGTGTGATACTAGAAACAGCGCACATAATGAGTAAAGTGATGGACTCCTTAGTAGGCAGGATGCAACCCAGAACCCTACACTATAAAAACCACCCAGTGGAATAGGATGACTGTGATCGAGCCCAGAAAAAATGATTATTATTGAAAAAGATACTGCATCATGCGAGTTAATTTTATATTAATAAAGAAAACTGAAGAGACTCAAAGTAAAATTAGTTCGCCTGATGCAGCCATTTTTTCTAACGGGATATATCTAAGAGACGGTCTTCTTCTTCACATTATTATTATTATTATTATTATTATTATTATTATTATTATTATTATTATTATTATTGCTGTTTCCACGGCATTTAATTTATACAGAGTCTTCGCTGTTCTTCATATTATCTTTTTTTTCCTCAGCCTGTTGCTGGTAAATCAGGTTTCCCAAGGACATGCAAAGATTTCTATTTTCTTAGGTTATTTCCTCTGATGTTTGAAACGCGTTCTGGCTTTTATATTCAAAGAGTGAATGAAAAGGCATTTCATTCACTCTTTGAAATAAACGCCAGAGCGCGTTTGAAACATCAGAGGAAATAAACCTAAGAAAATAGAAATCTTTGCATGTCCTTGGGAAACCTGATTTACCAGCTATGGCTGAGAAAAAAAAGATAATAAGAAGAATAGAGAAGACTGTATAAATTAAATGCCATGGAAACAACTATAATTTTAATTCAACTGTCCTCAGAGAAGGTCTCCTCCCTTATTATTATTATTATTATATTATTATTATTATTGTTATTATTATTATTATTATTATTATTATTATTATTATTATTATTATTATTATTATTATTATTATTATTATTATTATTAAACAGAATGGCCATCTAGATGCCGTTGAGTTTATATTGCAGTTTTCCAATCCCTTGAATGAGTATATAATTTACCTGGTGCTACCTGGAGACTCATTGGAGAGATTGAGAAACTGCAATATAAACTCAACAGCATCCCAGCGACCATTCTATTCAATGAAGTTTGTTTGAAAGAGGTCTTCCAACATGTTATTATTATTATTATTATTATTATTATTATTATTATTATTATTATTATTATTATTATTATATAGGTAGTAGACCCTCCTTTAAACATGTGGTGTTGAAGTTGATAAAGGCGTCAGCGGCATTCAACTTGTATAGTGTTTCCTCTATTTTTCTGATAATTGATTTTTGTGGGATACTGCATCCTGCCAGTAACTCGCCAATGTATGTCATTATTATTATTATATTCTTATTATTCCAGGCCCTGATGGTGTTTTTCAGCAGCCTAGGAATGTGGGCCACTGGTAGCGTCATCGCCTTCTCGTCAGTCATCGCTTATGACCTGGAAACTCACAACACGACCATATACGGAGATCCGGTTGCCCTCTCCAGCGAGGAGTTCGATCAGCTGAGTAAGCAGGCTTCTTCATATTTCAGCTGGGAGGAATTGAGGTGTATTGATATTTGCTTCCTTGTATAATTATAATTAAAAAATTTACATAAATTTCTATCTGTTCATTTATTAATGTGTTAATTTTTTTCTAACAAGTGATCTCTTCTTTCTGTATTTCCTGTTACCTTCTGTTGTAAGAGACCTCGTTGCGCCTATTGCGGTCTCTTTCGAGCACACGTGTGTGTGCGTGCGTCATACCTTTGGAGGGACCCAGACAAAGAGGAAAACAAGGGTATCCTGTTTTCTCTCTCTCAAGGAACACAACTTCCGTCATACAATATTTCCGTCTGTTTCTCCCTAACCATTATTGTCTCGATTTATGTACAATCACCACTACTTGCATTGCCCATGCAAGCATTCTAATCATGCACTTGTAAGGTGTCAAAGAAACGAGCAGGTAAAGGTTACTGCTACTTTATTACAGATCCAGGCAGCTTATATTGCGGCCGACTGACGCCGAACGTGAGAGACAATGAAGTGACTGTGACCTGAGGTCGAAACAATAAACAATAATATGCAGTGAACGAGTACAAATTACAATACAAAACATACAGAGCTACAATATAGATACAGTCTTGATGCCTGTGAATGAAGAAACATGTGATACACAATGTGTGACATCGTATAAATACCATAAAGTAAAAATGATTAAAATGCGTGACCTGGCACGTTTTAGCGTGACTAATTGAGCTTGAAGAAAACGGGAAGTCACCAAAGAAAACAAGCTCAGCGGAGACTTAATTAATGGCGCGCCGAAACACTATCCTGGCGCGGGTTGGTGACTTTACAAATACTCCCAAGGCGAGGGGCGTCTGATTAATCCCTATTACCTGGTGGGACGCTGAAGAGGGTGCGCGGCTCCTTGAAGATAACTGAGGGCCTCCCGCCTGTGAGGCTGCTGTTTGGTCCTTCCTGGGGCGGCCGGCGCCTCTTGAGGTGAGGCGTGCTGGAGTGCGTTTGGGCGGAAGGGTGCTGCGTCGCTGCGGGACTCTCTCGACAGGAAGGCGGGCTTTAGCGGTCTATGGAAACCCAGTCGTTCTTGCCTGGGTGCCAGCGGAGCAGCCTTGCTGTTCCGCTCCAGCTGCAGCGGAAGAGGTCCCCTGTAGGGCTTAGTTAGTGGTGGACGGGGCGTCGAAGCTCTGTGAAGGCGTGGGTGGCGGATGACAGCTGTGGCGGCATGAAGGTGGTTGCTTTGTCGCCGATGTGGCGCCTGCAAGGCGAACATTTTACTTTATAGTATTTATACGAATGTCACACATTGTGTATCACATGTTTCTTCATTCCAGGCATCAAGACTGTATCTATATTGTAACTCTGTATGTTTTGTATTGTAATTTGTACTCGTTCACTGCATATTATTGTTTATTGTTTCGACCTCAGGTCACAGTCAATTCCATTGTCTCTCACGGCCCGGCGTCAGTCGGCAAAATGCGTGACCTGGCACGTTTTAGGCGTGACTAATTGAGCTTGAAGAAAGCAGTCACCAAAAAAACAAGCTCAGCGGAGACTTAATTAATAGCGCCAGAAACACTATCCTGGCACCGAATTGGTGACTTTTACACTCTTAATGTTCCACTGAATCTTCTGTATCAAACTGTATGTGTGTTTCTGTTTGTGAAAGATGCAAGCGTCATGCATTTCACATATATTATGCTACTGCATTTTTTATTCATTAATCTGTCTCAGACCTCATGCAACTGTCCATATGTGGAATTTCCTGGCCTTTCCATTGATATATGTTTTATCACTGTACGTTTATTATGTCTCTCACAATCGCCATCTGGTTGCCTGCCGACAAACACAGATGTCCAAAACATTACCTCTGTTTTGCCCTGTCTGTGTGTAGATACTACTTTGCAACTTTCACCAGTCAATAACAACTTCGAAGATTCTGTACATTCATTCAGTAAGGAACTACCAATAAACCAGTCAACACCCAGCCAGTATGTCACTCAATCCCGTCCTTACACTAGTGACCCCGGAGTGACCGAAGGAGCCCGTGGTAGATGTCCGACCCACGATGATGACCCATGTGCCAATGAACCCTTCACCGCCTCCTCGACTCAGCCTCCCGTCGTTCCAGAGTCTTCAATAGATGTCTGACCCTCCGAGATGACCCACCCCACCACTAGAGCCCTGGACGCCTCCTCCAGGAAGCCTAACGCCGCCCCTGAACTCGTACCGGACGAGCTGACCATCGAAAGACCAGCTGACGTCATCCTTCAGCCTGCTGCCGCCCCCCTCAAGCTGGCTACCGAAGGATCAGCCGCTGTCATCCTTCAGCCTGCTGCTGTCCCCCTCGAGCTAGCTACCGAAGGATCAGCTGACGTCATCCTTCAACCCACTACCATCCTCCTCGAGTTCCTGCTGGCCGGCGCCGCCCTTTAGCCTCCTACCCACCCCAAGCCCAAGCCCTTCGTGCCCATTCCAATTGTCAGTAAGATGATATCCGCATCAATGTCTTGCTTGTTGGGGGGAGTATTGTAAGAGACCTCATCGCGCCGATCGCAGTCTCTTTCGAGCACGTGTGTGTGCTTGCGTCATACCTTCGGAGGGACCCAGACAAAGAGGAAAACAAGAGCATCCCGTTTTCTCTCTCTCAAGGAACGCAACTTCTATCATACAATACTTCCATCTGTTTCTCCCTAACCATTGTTGTCTCGATTTATGTACAATCACCACTACTTGCATTGCCATGCAAGCATTCTAATCATGTACTCATAATGTTCCACCAAATCTTCTGTATCAAACTGTATGTGTGTTTCTGTTTGTGAAGACGCCAAACATCTTGCCATTTCACATATATTATGCTACTGCATTTTATTCATTAATCTATCTCGAATCTCATGCAACTGTCCATCTGTGGAATTTCCTGGCCTTTCCACTGATATATGTTTTATCACCGTATGTTTATTATGTCTCTCACAATCGCCATCTGTTTGTCTGCCAACAAACACAGATGTCCGAAACATTACCTCTGTGTTGCCCTGTCTGTGTGTAGATACTACTTTGCGGCTCACGCCAACCAGTAACAACTTTGAAGATTCTGTACATTCATTCAGTAAGGAACCACCAATAAACCAGTGAACATCCAGCCAGTATGTCACTCAATCCCGTCTTTACACTGTTACTTTGTAAGAGACCCGTTGCACCGACGCCGTCTCTTCCAAACACACGTGTGTGTTCGTGTGTTCGTCATCCATCGGAGGGGACAAGACAGAACAAGAGCATCCCATTTATTCTCTCTCAAGGAACGCAACTTCTACCATACAATATTTCCGTATGTTTCTCCCTAACCATCGTTGTCTTGATTTATGTACAATCACCACTACTTGCATTGCCATGTAAGCATTCTAATCATGTACTCATAATGTTTCCACCAGTCTTCTGTATCAAACTATATGTATGTTTCTGTTTGTGAAGATGCCAAACGTCTCATAATTTCACATATATTATGCTACTGCATTGTATTCATTAATCTGTCTCGAACCTCATGCAATTGGCCATATGTAGAATTTCCTGGCCTTTCCAGTGATATATGTTTTATCACTGTACGTTTATTGTCTCTCTCACAGTCTCCATCTGTTTGTCTGCTGACAAACAGATGCTCGAAACATTACCTCTGTTTTGTTCTGTCTGTGTGTAGATGCTACTTTTTGGCCCACACAGGCCAATAACATCTTCGAAGATTCTGTACATTCATTCAGTAAGAAACTACCAGTAAACCAGTCAACACCCAGCCAGTATGTCTCTCACAATCCCGTCCTTACAACTTCTTTAAAATGAACACCATATTCTTTGGAAGTTTGAATTTCAAGTCAATGGCCCCTGTGGGCTTGTTCCATATGAATAGGGTTCATCTTCTGAATAACAATAATAATGAATAGTGGAACTTACCATTACTGGGCTAACTACATTTGGTAATGACCGGATTTGAAAATATAATTTTAGAAATGGTTTTTAAATTTTATCATTTTAGAAATGAATGGGTATAGAAGTTATCATTTGGAGAATGTTTAGGTACAATTTTGTCATTTTGGGAGAGTGACTGATTATCCAATAAAGGAATGGTTTGGTATAGACTTTGTTATTTTTAGAATGTTTGGGTACAAATTTATCCCTAGGGGAATGACTGATTATGTATCTTATCACTTTAACAATTACTGGGTTGGGCTCTGTTATTAAACAAATGATCAGGTTTGCATTTATCTTTTTATATCTTCTGCAAGTTATCTTCTCTCTTTGGGAGAATATCTGTGACTGTGTCTGAGAATCACTACTTTTGAAAAATTGTGCAAATATATGTCTTTCGACTTTCAGTGCCAGGGATGTTAAGATATCGAAATGCAGTTTTGTAGATGCAGACTATTAAACTCTGATTCCATTGTATGTGAATAGTTCCTTTGTGGCTTATTCAGTAAGTCCTATGAAGGTGCTAGATTAGGGTATCATCCGAACATGGTCTGGATTCCCACATCCTTTATGAGAATAGATTCCAGAATTTTGTATATAAAAGAATTTGAACCTTTCTGGCCTCTTATTCGCATTCGGTGATGTCTGGGATGTAAAGGGTGGCACGGGAACGAAGTATCTGACTAAGCTTATGTTTCTGACTTGAACTCAACACTTTTGTCTGTAACTTTAACTTCATAAAACTTAAGTTTTATTGACAAGTACGAACTGATCATTGCTTCTCTGTTATTCATACGAGTGTCCTAACAAACTTTGTTCTTGACCCTCATTTGATCAATTTCATTGTAGACAGCATTCACTATCATATTGTTCTCCCTTGCGTTTACATTAATTCCAAATTTAAATTAAGATTTACAATTTACTCTTGTGTTTTATTAAAATTTTCTTCATATACGAGGCAAATTTCGCCCATATTCAGTATTCTGTGACGTTTAGTATTTTTTATTATTTTAGATTCCTTAAGTTAAAGTGTTGTTATGATTTACCAACAGAACATGCATATATTATATATATATATATATATATATATATATATATATATATATATATATATATATATATATATATATATATATATATATACATACACTCTAGTTTGCTAGGCCTTTTGACACGGTCCTTTGGTAGTAGACTGATGAAAAATATAAAGTGAGTTTACAAGAAAGCTCATTACAATTGACTGATGACATGCAGATATCCTGAGGATGGGGATTATAAGGAACAGATGCACCTGGAATCCAACACAGGTGAAGAATTAATGGAATTACCAAAACGAAGGTAAATCTTTGAGAGGTTTTACAAAGGATTAGGCCCAAAAGCAAGGAGGAGTCGGTTAAAGGATTATACAGGGGAAGAGACTAACCACCAAAAATGACCTTGGAATGAAACATTTACAATTTTTGCAAAAATTGTTTTATTTTACCAAAAGGAGAAAATGTGTTTTACTTTTTATAAATATGTAATCAGCTTATTCATTCAAGATCATTTTGGTTGTTCCTATTGCTAATATTCTAATTCTGCTTTTAATGACCAGTTGGGCTAATCCTTTGTAAAACCTCTCCAAATTACCTTTGTGACAGGTCATATTTCTTCACCTGTGTTGGATTCAAAACCCCTTCCTGTTCCGTAAATCCTATCCTCAGGGATATTTGTATGTCACCAGTCCAACTGTACAGCTTTCTGTAACTTTACACCTATTTTTCATCCGGTCTACTACTAAGACCATGTGTCAAACAGCAACTACTACGTGTTCATTTTTGCTTTGTGGCATTTGCTTTTATTTACATTCGTCACTTGCCATATCTTCGTGAATCAGTTATATATATATATATATATATATATATATATATATATAATATATATATATATATATATATATATATAATATATATATATATATATATATATATATATATATATATATATATATATATATATATATATATATATATAT